>NC_040103.1:5371982-5694309 GCF_003369695.1 Bos indicus x Bos taurus | reverse complement strand
TTCATATTGCTCCTCAAAATACAGTCTCTTCATCTCACCATCTAACTAAATTCTATTGTTATGATCAGTCAAGATAATACCTACATAACTATTTAATTACTTAGGAAAATTAGGGCCTCACCTCATATATCCAAAAGTATTAGCTATATTAAAAGTTAAGTGTAAAATTTAAATATAACACAGAAGAAAACACATGTAAATATCTGCACACAGAATAAGATCTAAATATAAAACCAATGGAAGAAGTTATAAAGAAATGATCACTAGATTTCATAGAAATAAACTATCATACATTAAAAATAACTTGAATAAGCTGAAATGACAATAAACTGAATTTCTATACAATAAACTGTATAGGAAGACTCCTTTTTCAGCTCCCTTCTCCAAATACTTCAGAGAACACCGAAAGGTGTTTCAGCAAAACAAAAGTACTATAGTTAAATAACCAGTATCCAAGTAGGATATTGTTTAGGTTTCTGCTTGTTTTACTGCTTAATTCCAATCCCTCTCATTAGGTATGTTAAGTGTACGGCCATCACTTATTTGTTCAACAAATGCTTTTATTGCACCCCAGCCATATGCCAGAGACTGTGCCAGACACTAAGACCATATTGCTGCTCAAAACAGACATGGTCCCTTCAATCACAGAACTTAAGTGTAGCATACGATAAACATTAATCAAGTAGCCACACAAACTGTGGTTTAAAAAAAAAGCACACAGAGCTCCATGACAGCATATAAAAAGGATTTCAACTATTAGAGATATGGAATGTGTATGGTTCCTGGAAGACTTCCCTAAAAAATTCATGTCTAAATAAAATGTTAACCCCTTATAACTGCAGTAGCTATACCCTAAATTCTTTTGTACCTTTCTGCTTCTCAACAGTAAGTCTTCTATATCCATTAAATGATTTATTTCCATTAAAATTTGAAGGTATCTTTGTTAAGTAGCCTTCTGTTTTCAATGGTGTGAATGAAGTCAGCTTTAGGATACTTTAATGGGGCAGTTTAGGAAGATACTTTTATTTTTATAAGATTGAACAATTTAAATCTTACTTATAAGACCATCTCATGATCAATCTTGTCAGATTTAGTGGTAGAATCTTACTTAAACCCCAAAGGAATGACAAACACTTATATTCTGAAAAAGAATTATTCACATACATTTATGTACTAAAAATTATGTACGGCTATTAAAATTGTTTCACTAACAGTACACATAGATTATAAAACAAATTAAATGTTATTTAAAAGCACATATTTTTACACTGTATATCCTGGAAGTTTGTTTATTACTAATTCACAAATATCTTTGCATTGCTTGGAAATGTTTAGTGAACCAAGGTCATCACAGTCTTCTTCAAAGTGATCTAAAGTACTGCAATCCAGAACATTAAGTTCTAGTTCCGACAGATTAGAAGGCAGGTAAGAACTCACTTGAGATGTCCGAGGTGACTGGCTTTTTTCTGAGGACTTGCAACCTGTTCTTGTTTTAGGTTTAGCAGAGATGTCATGATCCTGCTTTATAACTTTAGAATTATGCATACTGTTTTGGTCTCTCTGGTTTTCTTTTTCCTCAGTCCACTGTGATGAAGAGAAATCACTGGAAGATGCTTCCTCCAGACTTTTATCTTGAGTCTTTGAAACAGGAAATCTTTTATGTGAGAGTACTGGAGATCCAGCTGAAAAAGGTGGACTAAGAATAGAACTCTTTGCACTGCTGTTTTTCCTTATGGACAATCTTGTTTCACTGGACGTGCTTGTATGTTGACTGTTTTTTGGATTTTCTGTGCCTGGACTGCTATCACAAGCTCGTAAAATTCTGCTGGTGTCTTCAGAACTGCAAGGACTGGTGAAGTCATCTGAATACTTTAGTTCTGAGATGCTTTCAGAGCAACTACTTGTACTTGGATTCTTTTCATTGATATCAACAGTTAGAATGTCATCACCAGTGATTTTGACCTGCTTGTCATCTATTTCTTTATCTACTACAGTTCTGTCAACTACTGCAACCTGCTGGAAAACACCTGGACTTTGGATACTTTTCCTTCCAAATACTTTTCCTTCCAAAGTATTTGTACAAATAAACCTTTCTGAGACAACAGAATTTGCAGGAGTCAAAATTTCTCCCAAAAAACCATTATTGCTTCTATTTTCATGACAATCAACTGTCTTTTCAGTTGCACAGTTCAGTTTAGTTTCTGTGGTTGTGCTAGGGTCATCAACAACTGCACTAATTTGCTTTGAGGTATTGCTATTTTCAGCGAAAGATGCATCTGATTCTAAACACTTATCTTTAGGCAGTTCATGTGGCTTCTGATACAGTTCAGCAAAACTTAGTATCTTAACTTTGGATGATGGAATTCTGAGTTTTGCACCTAACATTTGTGTTTGCATTTTTTTATACTGTTCTTTCTTTTCATATTCTACTAACATATCAGGATTTGTTTGTTTTAAACGTAGTTTAAGTGTGTTTGTTAAGCCATAAAGTAGTTTTCCCCTTGAAACTCTTTTTTGGGGGGCACCACCTTTCTTTTCAAAATATTTACCTTTCTTAAGGTTTTCAGTTTGGTTCTTTTTATACTGAAGACTCACTGACTTCTCATTTTCCCCCACAGAAAGCTTATCCTTTTTAGATTCAGATTTACAGGTGGATTTCACCGAAGATTCTGGTGACTTCTTATCCTCAGTTCTATATAACCAGGCTAAGTGAGGATGTATATGAGTAGGGTTTGCCATGGGTTGGTTGTATAACAAGGACAATTCAACCAACAAAGCATTTAACAAAGGCAGTTGCCTTATAGTATTAATTCTATTTTGTTCAGTTGGAGGATGGTCTGTAGTTTGATTACTTGCTCCTGTATCCTGAACGGATGCAGGATTTATAAGCACTGAACAACTCTCACCTGTTGCAGAATTTGTATGTTCTGGAGGATTAGTATGTGTTGGGGGATTTACGTTTTCTTTCAGAAAAGTACCATCATCCCATTCCTCAGATGCATTAATTTGAGGCTCAATGGTAATTTTACCCTGTTTAGGGGGTGTCTTTTCTTGAGTCAAATGAGTGTAATACAGAGGAGGAGGGCAAATTATGTTAGTTTCAAGTTCCACCTCTGTGCCTTCTTGATTTGGGGGGCTAACACTCCTCTCACTGCTACCCTTTGAACACATATCGGAGTTGGTTTTGCCATTTTCCATAGAATCCGTGTAATCAGAGTCAGCCTTGCTATGGAAAGCTCTTCCCTTCAAATCCTTCCCTGCCCTTGAGATTTTTACATCCACCAGAGGCTTATCAGCATCTCCTGGGCTTGGCTCTGAGTCTGGCTGCTGCAGCTGCTGGTTTTCCTGCCAGGTTTGGGGGCTGACCTCCACTGACTTCTGCACCTCCATACCCTCCACTCCACCTCCTGGAGAAGCGACTGGCCGCTCCAGATGGCCCAACAAGCTGCTTCCCAGATCACTCAGGCGGTAGCCCAGAGCAATGTCCCCAATCCGCTCCCCGTCTCGGTTACACAGCGGGAAACTTCCCCGATGACTCTGGGAGCTGCCGGGGGCGGCGAACCCCAGGACCTTGTGGACCGCCGCGGCCAGAGAAATGCTGCAGGCCCCCAGGAGCTGCGGGGCAGGGGTCGGGTGCCCGGGGGGCAGCTGGAGCAGCAAGGTGTAAAGCGGAGTCCGAAGGAGCAGGCGGTGCAGGGTGGCGGGCTGCAGGCGGAAGAGGCAGGACTTGCCGCGACGGAAGCTAACCAGGCCAGGCCGAGATTCCTGGGCGGGGGCGGCGGGGCCGGCGGGAGGGTAAATCAGCAGCGTGGGGAAGTCCAGCAGGCGGAAGGCCACCGCGGGGCACAGGCTGCGCGACGGCCGCGGCGGCGATGCTCCCTCTCCCTCCTCCTTTTGCTCCTCTTCCGCAACTACGGGTGGCTGCGGCAGCCCGGCTTCAAGGCATACCCAGTCTACGAGTAGCTCCAGCGAGAAAAGCCGCTCAGACACCGCGGACGCCATTGCTGTTGCCCCGGAGACGCTGTGAGCTGAAAGCAGAAGTCCTTCGTTCTCGCGAGAAACAGGGAAAACCCGGCGCCTGTCTTGTTCTCTCGCGAGACTTGAGAGGGCGCCCTGATAGGTCCGAGATGCGGCTGCTCTGGGAATTTTGGCTTCTCACTATACCTCTTTGGTTTCCAGACTTGTATAAACACAATGCTTATGATAATACCGAAGCTATGAATGGGGCGGGGTGGGGAGAGCAGTAAAAGCATGTTTTTTGTTGTTGTTGTTCGAGTCACGTTTTATCACTACAGGTCCCATGCAATTTTGGAGGCCTGTCAAATCTATCAGAGGAATATTAAAAGTAAATCAGGGCTTCCTTTCCAATCTCCAGGCTAAAGCAAGTCAGCTAATTGTCCACAACCGGCCTTCTGTGCTGCTGGTTACCCAAAAGATAAGGATATGGCGCTAAAGTGGCATGGAGGTCTCTGTCTTAGTGAGGAGTCCCCGAGACACATACAGTGAGTGTGGGCACATCGCCAATGAGACATCCAGGTATAGGAGAGTTATGTTAATGATTTCGGTACATCAAAACTAAGGCACAACTCGTTATTAGAGAAATTCAAATCCAAACCACAATGAGGTATCATCTCAAACTGGTCAGAAAGACCAGCATCAAAAAAATCTAGACAATAAATGCTGGAGTGTGGAGAAAAGGGAACCCTCTTACACTGTTGGTGGGAACGCAAAGTGATACAACCACTGTGGAGAACAGCATGGAGATTCCTTAAAAAAAAAAAAAAAACAACACTAGGACTAAAACTATTACTCACTTCAGGTCAGTTGTCTTCAACAGTTTGCGACCCCATGGACTGCAGCACGCCAGTCTCCCCTGTCCATCACCAACCCCTGGAGCTTACTCAAACTCATGTCCATCCAGTCATGATGGCATCCAACCATCTCATCCTCTGCCGGCTCCCCCTTCTACTCCTGCCTTCAGTCTTTCCCGGCATCACATCAGTCACCATCTACAGTGATTTTGGAGCCCCCCCCCCCACCCCCCAAATAAAGTCTGTCACTGTATCCATTGTTTTCCCATCTACTTGCCATGAAGTGATGGTACCAGATGCCATGATCTTAGTTTTTTGAATGTTGAGTTTTAAGCCAGGTATTTCACTCTGCTTTTTCACTTTCATCAAGAGGCTCTTTAGTTCTTCTTCACTTTCTGCCGTAAGGGTGGTGTCATCCGCATACCTGAGGTTATTGACATTTCTCCTGGCAATCTTGATTCCAGCTTGTGCTTCATCCAGCCTGTCATTTCGCATGACATACTCTGCATATAAGTTAAATAAGCAGGGTGTTAATATACAGCCTAAACATATTCCTTTCCTAATTAGGAACCACTCCATTGTCCCATGTCCGATTCTAGCTGTTGCTTCTTGACCTGCATACAGATTTCTCAGTAGGCAGATCAGGTGGTCTGGTATTTTCATCTCTTGAAGACTTTTCCACAGTTTGTTGTGATCCACACAGTCAAAGGCTTTGGTATAGTCAATAAAGAAGAAGTAGATGTTTTTCTGGAACTCTCTTGCTTTTTCAATGATCCAATGGATGTTGGCAATTTGATCTCTGGTTCCTCTGCATGTTTTAATCCAGCTTAAACATCTGGAAGTTCATGGTTCATGTACTGTTGAAGCCGGGCTTACAGAATTTTGAGGATTAATTTGCTAGTGTGTGAGATGGGTACAATTGTGTGGTAGTTTGAACATTATTTGGCATTGCCTTTCTTAGGGATTGGAATGAAAACTGACATTTTCCAGTCCTGTGGCCACTGCTGAGTTTTCCAAATTTGCTGGCATTTTGAGTACAGCACTTTCACAGCATCATCTTTTGGGATTTGAAATAGTTCAACTGGAATTCCACTAGCTTTGTTTGTCGTGATGCTTCCTAAGGCCCACTTGACTTCACATTCCAGGATGTCTGGCTCTAGGTGAGTGATCACACCATCATGGTTATCTATCTGGGTCATGAATATCTCTTTTGTATAGTTTTTCTGTATATTCTTTCCACCTCTTCTTAATATCTTCTGCTTCTGTTAGGTCCATACCATTTCTGTCCTTTATTGAGCCCATCTTTGCATGAAATGTTCTCTAATTTTTTTGAAGAGATCTCTAGTCTTTTCCATTCTATTGTTTTCCTCTATTTCTTTGTGTTGATAACTGAGGAAGGCTTTCTTATCTTTCCTTACTATTCTTTGGAACTCTGCACTCAGATGGGTGTATCTTTCCTTTTCTCCTTTGCCTTTAGCTTCTCTTCTTTTCTCAGCTATTTGTAAGGCTGCCTCAGACAACCATTTTGCATTTTTGCATATCTTTTTCTTGGGAATGGTCTTGATCACTGCCTCCTGTACAATGTCATGAACCTCCATCCATAGTTCTTTAGGCACTCTGTCTATCAGATCTAATCCCTTGAATCTATTTGTCGCCTCCACTGTATAATCATAAGGGCTTTGATTTAGATCATACCTGAATTCCCTAGCAGTTTTCCATACTTCAATTTAAATCTGAATTTGGCAATAAGCAGTTCATGATCTGAGCACAGTCAGCTCCCAGTCTTGTTTTTGGTGATTGTATAGAGCTTTTCCAATTTTGGCTGCAAAGAATATAATCAATCTGATTTCAGTGTTGACCATCTAGTGATGTCCACATGTAGAGTGGTCTCTTGTGTTGTTGGAAGACAGTGTTTGCTAAGACCAGTGCATTCTCTTGGCAAAACTCTATTAGCCTTTGCCCTGCTCCATTCTGTACTCCAAGGCCAAATTTGTCTGTTTCTCCAGGTATCTCTTGACTTCCTACTTTTCCATTCCAGTCCCCTATGATGAGAAGGACATCTTTTTGGGATGTTCTAGAAGGTCTTGTAGGTCTTCATTGTGAAAGTGAAAGTGACGTTGGTCAGTCGTGTCTGACTCTTTGTGACCCCATGGATTGTAGCCTACCAGGCTCCTCTCTCCATAGAATTCTCCAGGTAGGTCTTCGTGCTGCTGCTGCTGCTAAGTCGCTTCTGTCACGCTACCCCATAGACAGCAGCCCACCAGGCTCCGCCATCCCTAGGATTCTCCAGGCAAGAACACTGGAGTGGGTTGCCATTTCCTTCTGCAATGCATGAAAGTGCAAAGTGAAAGTGAAGTCGCTCAGTCGTGTCCAACTCTTAGCGACCCTATGGACTGTAGCCCACCAGGCTCCTCCACCCATGGGATTTTCCAGGCAAGAGTACTGGAGTGGGGTGCCATTGCCTTCTCCAACGTCTTCATAGAACCATTGAAATTCAGCTTCTTCAGCATTAGTGGTTGGAACATAGACTTGGATTACTGTGATATTGAATGGTTTTTTTTGGAAACGAACAGAGATCATTGTCATTTTTGAAATTGCATCCAAGTACTGCATTTTGGACTCTTTTGTTGACTATGATGGCTATTCCATTTTTTTAAAGGGATTCTTGCCCACAGGATTAGATATAATGGTCATCTGATTTAAATTCATCCATTCCAGTCTACTTTGGTTCACTGATTCCTAAAATGTCTATGTTTACTCTTGCCATCTCCTGTTTGACCATTTCCAATTCTAGTTTTGATAGTTCCAAAACTACCATATGGCCCAGCAATCCCGCTACTGGGCATATACTCTAAGGAAATGGACTTGAAGAAGACACATGTACCACAATGTCTCTTGCAATGCTACTTATAATGGGAAATGGAAGCAACCTAGATGTCCATTGGTAGATGAATGGATAAGGAAGTTGTGGTACATATACACAATGGAATATTACTCAGCTATAAAAAGGAACACCATTTGAGTCAGTTCTAATGAGGTGGATAAGCCTAAAGCCTATTATATAGACTGTCAGGAAGGAAGGACAACTATCATATATTAATGCAGGTATATGGAATCTAGAAAAGTGCTACTGATGATCCTACGTGCAAGGCGGCACAGGAGACACAGATATAAAGACAGACATTTGGACTCAGTGGGGGAAGGAGAAAGTAGGATAATTTGAAAGAAGAGCAATGAAACCTATACATTACCATATGTGAAATAGATAGCCAGTGCGAGTTTGATGTATGACCCAGGGAACCCACAGTAGGTGTTCTGTGACAACCTGGAAGGATGGCAGGGGGAGGGAGGTGGTGGAGGGTTCAGGAGGGAGGGGACATGTGTATGCCTATGGCCAACTCATGTTGATGAATTTATATCACAATATTGTAAAGTAATTATCCTCCAATTAAAATAAATAAAATTGAAAAACTAATGTATCTACATAAATGCTGGGGTGAGAGAGATTTATAGCTCTATCCTAGTTTCAAGGAGACATACTTATAACCTCAAAAAGCTAGCCAGCCAGGTTGAAACCAAGGTCCACAAGTAGCTTTGAATGCCATAGCAAGAAATTATTTGGTATACATTACTTTGAGTGAATTGTTACTGGGTAGGGGGAGGTCAAAGAAGACCCTCACCTCCATTCTTGGCTCTTCAGATTCTTCAGAAGAATCTGAGGCCTTACCTATGGCAAAAACAAGTTTATTAAGGGAAGAAGATACAGAGCACCTCAAGGGAGAGGTGAGCCAAGCCAACAGAGTCACTGGCACTGGAATGATGAGGTATGGCAATTTTTAAAACAGGGCTTTTACATATGCATTTAGGTGGGCATGGACTGACAGTTTGATTGACAGTTGTAAGTTACTTAACAGCAGGCTCTATTACTCATGTCTTTCCCATAATTCAGACCATTATAATCAGATGTATGTATGTATGTATAGAATATTTATAAGCCCTCCAACCAGTCCATCCTAAAGGAGATCAGTCCTGGGTGTTCATTGGAAGAACTGATGCTGAGGCTGAAACTCCAATACTTTGGCCACCTCATGCAAAGAGTTGACTCATTGGAAAAGATCCTGATGCTTGGAGGGATTGGGGGCAGGAGGAGAAGGGGACGACAGAGGATGAGATGGCTGGATGGCATCACCGACTAGATGGACATGAGTTTGAGTAGACTCCAGGGGTTGGTGATGGACAGGGAGGCCTGGTGTGCTGCGATTCATGGGGTCGCAAAGAGTCTGAACCGAATGAGTGACTGAACTGACTGACTGAATGGGCTCCTGGCTGCTTAAGGTCACTTGTGTTGAGGACACAGCTGTGTACCAAGGGCACATGTGCAAAGTTGGAGGTGCCCCTGTGGTTAGTTTGTATCCAGTGTGTAGGTACAGAGCTTGTGCTGGAGTTGGAAAAGTGTGGTTATTTTTTAGCATATTTGTGAGCTATCTTGGGCCGGCACTGGGGCATGTCTGGGGTGGGATTTAGAGATCAGGTTTCTTCCTTTTCTGCTAGGCCACCCTTTGTTGCTCATGCCTAACTTTCTAACTAACATTAATGAATGTGATTATATTGATGTTTGGAAACCTACCAGTACAAATATCAATACAAAGGATAGATTCTACTAAGAAATTCAATTCAGTGCAATCGTTTGTGGAGGCTATTGCAGTGATCTAATGAAATAATTATGACCTGAATGTGGTTAGGGTTGGTGGAGTTTAAAAGGAAATGACAGATACGAGAAATTTGTGAGAGCAGAATGTTTTAGTAGAACTTGATTAGAGAGAAGTTTATATTTCCAAAGAATAGCTAGGAGAGATAAGAAAACCTTCCTCAGTGATCAATGCAAAGAAATAGAGGAAAACAATAGAATGGGAAAGACTAGAGATCTCTTCAAGAACATTAGAAATACCAAGGGAATATTTCATGCAAAGATGGGCTCAATGAAAGACAGAAATGGTAGGGACCTAACAGAAGCAGAAGATATTAAGAAGATGTGGCAAGAATACACAGAACTGTACAAAAAAAGATCTTCACGACCCAGATAATCATGATGGTGTGATCACTCAACTAGAGCCAGACATCTTGGAATGTAACGTCAAGTGGGCCTTAGGAAGCATCACTACGATCAAAGCTAGTAGGGGTGATGGAATTCCAGTGGAGCTATTTCAAATCCTGGAAGATGATGCTGTGAAAGTTCTGCTGCACTTAATATTCCAACAAATTTGGAAAACTCAGCAGTGGCCACAGGACTGGAAAAGGTCGTTTTCATTCCAATCCCAAAGAAAGGCAATGCCAAAGAATGCTCAAACTACCCCACAATTGCACTCATCTCACACGCTAGCAAAGCAATGCTCAAAATTCTCCAAGCCAGGCTTCAGCAATATGTGAACCGTGAACTTCCAGATGTTCAAGCTGGATTTAGAAAAGGCAGAGGAACCAGAGATCAAATTGTCAACATCCGCTGGATCATGGAAAAAGCAAGAGAGCTCCAGAAAAACATCTATTTCTTTATAGATTATTACATAGTCTATATCTTTATTGACTATGCCAAAGCCTTTGACTGTGTGGATCACGATAGACGGTGGAAAATTCTGAAAGAAATGGGAATACCAGACCACCTGACCTGTCTCTTGAGAAACCTGTATGCAGATCAGGAAGCCACAGTTAGAACTGGACATGGAACAACAGACTGATTCCAAGTCGGAAAAGGAGTATGCCAAGGCTGTATATAGTCACCCTGCTTATGTAACTTATATGCAGAGTACATCATAAGAAACGCTGGGCTGGAAGAAGCACAAGCTGGAATCAAATACCTGGATTCTCCCAGCATTCTCAAATGCTGGGAGAAATATCAATAACCTCATTTATGCAGATAACACCACCCTTATGGCAGAAAGTGAAGAAGAACTAAAGAGCCTCTTGATGAAAGTGAAAGAGGAGAGTGAAAAATTTGGCTTAAAGCTCAACATTCAGAAAACAAAGATAATGGTATCCTGTTCCATCACTTCATGGCAAATAGATGGGTAAACAGTGGAATCAGTGGCAGACTTTATTTTGGGGGGCTCCAAAATCACTGCAGATGGTGATGCAGCCATGGAATTAAAAGACGCTTGCTCCTTGGAAGAAAAGTTCTGACCAACCTATCAACATATTAAAAAGCAGAGACATTACTTTGACAATAAAGGTCTATCTAGTCAAGGCTATGGTTTTTCCAGTGGTCATGTATGGATGTGAGAGTTGGACTATAAAGAAAGCTGAGTGCCAAAGAATTGATGCTTTTGGACTGTGGTGCTGGAGAAGACTCTTGAGAGTCCCTTGGACTGTAAGGAGATCCAACCAGTCCATCCTAAAGGAGATCAGTCCTGGGTGTTCATTGAAGGACTGATGTTGAAGCTGAAACTCCAATACTTTGCCCACCTGATGCGAAGAGCTACTCATTGGAAAAGACCCTGATGCTAGGAAAGATTGAAGGCAAGAGGAGAAGGAAACGACAGAGGATGAGATGGTTGGAGGGCATCACCGACTCAATGGACATGAGTTTTGAGTAAACTCTGAGAGTTGGTGATGGACAGGGAGCCCTGGCATGCTGCAGTCCATGGGGTCGCAAAGAGTCATACACAAGAACAACTAAAGTGAGTGAGTGAGAGAGAAGTTACAGGTGAAAAATTTCTGCTATTAAGAGAGAAAAAATTGAGGAGGTACAGAGTGGATTTTTTTAAAAATATTTATTTTTGGCTGAGAAGAGTCCCAGTTTCTGCATCAGGATCTTCCTTGCCTCATGCAAGGTCTTTCCATGTGGGCTTCACTCTAGCTGTAGTGCAGGCTCAGTCGTTGCTATCTGTGGGCTTAATTGTCTGTGAGATCTTGGTTCTCCAAGCAGGGATTGAACTCCCCATTCTTGTATTGGAAGCCTTTTTTAACCACTGGACCACTGGGTAAGTCACCCACATATTTGATTTTTAAAGGTTACTTTGGGTTTGTTGGCTAGAAAGAGTTTGAGATACCTGCCAGACGTTATGTGTTCAACTTGAGACAACTTTATAATTGATAGTTAAACTATATGACATTGAACACAAAAGAACCTTGTGAGACTCAAAAACAAGTTCAGAACTAAAGGGACTTGGTGCTTTAGTGTGAACTCACGAGGGAGATTTCATTGCAATATGTAAATAGAAGATACTGCTCTTGGCCTTCAGAATCTTACTGTCTACTTACAGAGGAAGCTTATCTAGTGACATGCTTAATAGATGGGTGACATAGAGCAATAAATCACAACATGTTCACAAGTGAAAAGCAATGAGGTATTGAGCTCATGTGTGCTAGACAAACAGTAGATAAAATTCCTCATTGAAGATACCTGTGGTATGTCTTTTGAGTAAGGTTAATAATGTGCAATATTAGCACTTAGTTTATGGACAAGGAAACCAGTGTTCCTCCTTCATAAGAACATTATTCCCATAATGTACGAAGTTTATACATGGATAATAAATTCTCTACTCAGACACTTCTACATCACTGACATTACAATATAGAGTAAGATTTTATCATTGTAAATAATGTTAACTGTTGCAAGTAAATTTTTTTGTTGTTTGTCGCTGTTGTTTAGTCATTAAGTCATGTCTGCCTCTTATATATGGAATCGAAAAAGAATGATACAAATAATTTAGAAAACAGAAATAACAGCCATAGAAAACAAACTTACAGTTACCAAAAAGGAATGAAATGAGGATGATAAATTTGGAATTTGGATTAACAGATACAGACTGCTATATAAAATAGATAAACAACAGAGACTTACTATATAGCACAGAGAACTGTATTAAATACCTTATAATAACCCATAATGAAAAAGAATATGAAAATGATATATATATATGATATACATATATATATGTACACCTGAAACTAACAAATCATTATTAGTCTACTTTACTTAAATTTAAAAAGTGCCTGCTGTTTGGCAAATAATAAATAAAATAACATTTGTTTTAATAATAATTTACTAAGTGCCAGGCACTGTTCTAAGAATTTGGTGAATAAGAATTCACTTAATACTTACATTTATGAAGTTGACACTATAACTACCTCGTTTTTTTGGATGAGGAAAATAATTCACATACTGTTAAGAAACTAGTACATGATCACAGAGCCAGGATTTGAGCTGGGTAGTTCGCTATAGAATCCAGGCTCTAAGCTACTGCTCTGTGCTATTTTTCTGTTTAGCTCTATGAACGTGGAAAATTTTCAAATGTCATAGCTGAACCTTTACCTAGGGTTTTCCTGGTGGTTCAGCAGTTAAAAATCTACCTGCCAATGCAAGGAGCCGTGGGTTTGATCCTCGGTCGGGAAGATCCCCTGGAATAGGAAATGGCAACCCACTCCAGTGTTCTTGCCTGGGAAATTCTATGGACAGGGGAGCCTAGAGGACTATAGTCCATGGGGTTGCAAAGAGTCAGACACGACTTGATAACTTTAATAACATTCTCCTTGACATATTCTACTATTTGTAAAGATGACATAACTTTTATGCTCAGAATGTGTGCAGTATTTGAACATGGGTTTCCTGTTCTTTGTTTCTTTTTGTTTTTTCATCCCTTTCTATCAGCATAGATACTTCTGGATGTGGGAGGGGGCACCATAGCTTTTCCATCTTATTGTCATTAAATCAGGGACAGAGTTATGATCAGAATCATGGTTACCACTTCCCATATCGTACACATAGAAGAGCTGCTGTTAGTAAGCACAAATAATCTAAAAGAAATTCTATAAATCTTTTTTTCAGGTACCAAGGCTGTGCATTGCCTTTTCAGCTTGTATGTTAAACTTGCCAGAATTTGATATGGGAAATTCCTTCACTTAAGGAGGACAGGGACTTACTTCCCTGGGGGTCCAGGGATTAAGACTTTGCCTTCCAATGCAGAGGGTGTGGGATTGATCCCTGGCTGAGGAGCTAAGATCCACACACACTTTGGCCAAAAAGCCAAGACATAAAACAGAAGCAATATTTTAACAATTCAATAAAGACTTTGAAAATGGTCCACATCAAAAACATCTTAAAAAAAAAAAAAAGAAGGATAAAGAGGAAAACTGGCCAGTAGTGGGGAAGGGTTAAGGGGGTTGGATTATAAACAAAGGCATCACTAGTGATAAAGGGAATGAATGACTGAAACCCCACTCTTGAAAAATCTGTCTCTGGAAAGGAGTGGGCATTGGAAAGATGCAGCATCTTAAGGCATTCAAGATGGTTGTTATTGTTTAGTCACTAAGTTGTGTCTGACTCTTGAAATTCCATAGATTGTAGCCCACCAGGCTCCTCTGTCCATGGGTTTTCCTAGGCAAAAATACTAGAGTGGGTTACCATTTTCTTCTCCGGCAGGTCTTTCCAACCCAGGGATCGAACCCATGTCTCCTGCTTGCCAGGTGGATTCTTTACCACTATGAGCCACCTCAGAAGACCATTGAAGATGGACGGGTTCATTAATAAGCTAAATGGTACACATGGTTGATCGGAATGGTTTGGTGAGACTTACATGCCAGTCCTTGGCAATTAGAAATGTGGCAGAGGTCAGTGGGCATAGGCTTTAAGTCCAGTAGTCCTGGATTAAAATATCAGTTTCTCCATTTCATAACCATGTAACTCTGGCTCAAGTTCATCACCTCTGGGAGATTTTGTCCCATACTATCTCATACATTCTCAAGTTGTAGTGTGCGTGTTAACAGGCAAATTCTTGGGTTCTACTTCCAGAGATTTTGATTTACTAAGTCTGAAAATGGGCCCATAGATAACACATTTGTAACTAGTGTCCAGATGATTCTGAGAACCATCACCCTAATTTCTAGCACACTGAGGACAGACGGATTACTTTTTGTGATGTTTATAATTAGAAGAATGTTATCATCATCAAGCCAATAGAATAACAGAATGACTCATGCAATCAAAGCTCCCTCTCTCATGCTTTCCAACTGAAATGGAGAGAAAGAAATGGGTAGCCTTTAGGAATGAAGCATTGCTGTCAACATGCCCCAAGCCAAGAGAAGAAATACAGCAGCAACAACAGCCCAACTTACAGACTGTAAGAAACCCCCTCAATAGACTGAACCTTAGATTGAAGACTCCAAGGCCATTGTACTGACCCAGGGAAGACTGGCTATAGGTTCCTTAGCCTGGGTACCCTTTTGCCTTCAGCAATAGGGAAGGGTTAAAAGACATAATTTAATTCATGAATTATTTCTTTCACGTGCAGATCAACACTGTTGGGCCTTTTGACCTAGACCATTTTGTCAAGACTAATGTAAATAGCTACTCTTTTTAATGGAACTGGGTTTTAAGTTGGGTTTATTTTAAATGACTATCTGTATAATTTAGACTCCTCCAAGACAAAGGTGAATATAGTCAAAGCTATTGTTTTTCCAGTAGCCATGTACAGATATGAGAATTGGACCATAAAGAAAGGCTGAGTGCTGAAGAATTGATGCTTTTGAACTGTAGTGCTAAGGCAGAGTCTTGAGAGTTCCTTGAACTGTAAGGAGATCCAACCAGTCAATCCTACAGGAAATCAATCCTGAATATTCATTGGAAGGACTGACACTGAAACTGAAGCTCCAATACTTTGATCACATGATACAAAGAGCTGACTCATTGGAAAAGCCCCTGACGCTGGGAAGGATTGAGGGCAGGAGGAGAAGGGGGCAACAGAAGATGAGATGGTTAGATGGCATCATCAACTCAATGGACATGAGTCTGAGCAAACTACTCTGGGAGACAGTGAAGGACAGGGAAGCCTGTCGTGCTACAGTCCATGGGATCACAAAACATTGGATATGACTGAGCAACAACAAAAATGTAGCCAGCTGTTGTTTCCATAATTAGTAAGATACTTATCATTTGAAATCTGGGAATTAAACCAAGCCTTTATAACTTCATGAAGCAGCCCATCCTTCAGGAGATTCTGACCATAAATAAGCTAGTTGGATATTAAAATAACTATCTAGAAAGTCCCATTTCACAGTGTTGGGTAAAATAGGAAACAGGAATCCAAAATGGCGGTGGCTAAAAGACAAGGAAGGGAAAAGTCCGTGAAAATAGAACAAAGGAAGGTCCAAGGACCGGAGTGAGGACTCAGCACAAACAGCACTCCTGGCTAGCCCAATTTACATCAGGCAGGCCCAGGGGGGAGGAAAAAACATATAAAAAGAAGAGCCAGAGGGCTGGGGCTCTCTCTTCTCTTTGCGTCTTTGGGTTGGCATTCCCTCATGCCCTGAGAATATATTTTCCTGCTATTTTCTAAATAAAACTGAGCTGTAACACGGAGCTGTAAAACTGATATAACAGCTATAGCACGGTCTGTCCAAGAGCTGTGATGCACCGAGGGTTTAATGTCCGTCACTTCAAATCTTTGTTGTGACGAGTCAGAACCTAGGAGATTACGCTCGCCTGACAACAGTGCCTCTTCTATGTGCTTGCCACTGGATTAAGTCCTGTACAGATTCTCTTTCAACCCTCACAGCGACTCCATGAAATTATTGATAATAAAACTAACTTGGATAAGTTAAAACATATACAAGTATGAATTTATGCAACAATTAAGTGGAGAAGCTGGCATTAAAATTCAGTGCTGCTTCTCTGAGGGAGAAAATAAAAGCTTATCTTCATCCCAATAAACCCTTTCAGCTCATTCATCTCTGCTCAAAGAGGGTATTAATATAACAGAAAACGGACACTATCCAATTCAGAAATGCATTTTGATACACAGAAACAGTTAAATAATACCACATGGAAATGAAGAGGCCAATGCAGGATGTGGTACATTATATGAGAAAACTGACCTTGTATAAACAAGTCAAGGGCACAGAGAAAGGAGGAAGAGAAGGAGGCTGTTACACAACGTGGATGGACCTAGAGATTCCCATACTTAGTGAAATAAGTCAGACAGAGAAGGAGAAATATCTTATGACATCGCTTAAATGTGGAATCTAAGAAGACTTGATATAAATGAACTTATTTACAAAACAGATGCACAGACTTACAGAATGGACTTAATGGTTACAGTGGCTAGGGAGGGCAGATGGGAGGAGGGGTAGTGAGGGAGTTTGGGATGGACATGTACGAACTACTATATTTATAATGGATAACCAACCTACTGCATTGCACAGGGACCTCTACTCAATGTTATGTGGCAGTCTGGGTGGGAGGGGAGTTTGGGGGGAGAATGAATACATGTGTATTTATGGTTGTGTCACTCTGTGGTGCACTTCAAACTATCACAACATTGCTAATTGGCTATACTCCAATATAGAGTAAAAAGTCAAAAAAGAGAGAGAAAGAAGGTGGCTGCTCTAAATTAAGAGTTTAAGAAATGTAACCACCATTGTCAAGACTGGACCTTCTTTAGATTCTTATTTAGGCCATCTAAGAAATAGATATGATGGATAATATTCTTGAGGGTCCCTTGGACTGCAAGGAGATCCAACCAGTCCGTTCTAAAGGAGATCAGTCCTGGGTGTTCATTGGAAGGACTGATGCTAAAGCTGAAACTCCAATACTTTGGCCACCTCATGCGAAGAGTTGACTCATTGGAAAAGACTCTGATGCTGGGAAGGATTGGGGGCAGGAGGAGAAGGGGATGACAGAGGATGAGATAGCTGGATGGCATCACCGACTCGATGGACATGAGTTTGGGTGAACTCTGGGAGTTGGTGATGGACAGGGACGCCTGGCGTGCTGCGATTCATGGGGTCTCAAAGAGTCGGACACAACTGAGTGACTGAACTGAACTGAAGAAATAGCATGTTTAACACAATAGGGGCAATTTGAATATAAATGTCTATCATTTAGATGAAACAAAAGAATGATTGTTGACATAGTGTGAATCTCATTAAGATTATTTAAGAAAATATTCCTGTGCATGAGAGATGCCAACTGAATTGTAGGAATGAAAGAATGATGCCTGGAACACTTTACAATGCTGCAGGATTTTTTCTAAAAAATGGAATAGGCAAAGCAAATGTGCCAGTCTTGATCATTAGTGAATCTATGTGAGAAATGTATGCGGGATTATTATTTTTGATACTTTTGTGTATGTTTTGAATCTTTTGCAATTAAAAATATTAGTGAGTTTTGTTTCCCGTGTTTCTTATCAGATCAGCCCTGTGATCTATGAACCTCTGGCAGTGTAGTGGTGAGTCTTCAGGACTGTAGGAATTAACCACGATGTATAATAATGTTTCTAGGGGGAATTTCTCTGCGTTGCTGCAGTTGTGAGCTTCTGGACAGCTCAGAATTAAGTTGTGATGGCTGTCCCAAGTAGCACTTAAACTAAGGAGTATTTGTAAGTAGGTTATGCATAAATAGCAGGCTTCCTATTTATAGATCTTAAAGGCCAAACGTGTTTGCAATTCCTTCTGACCTTGCCTTATTTCTCAATGCCAGCTGCATAACTACAACAAGAAATGCCCTCCCCACCTTTCCTGTGTATGTATATATTATATCTTAATTTACTGCTGTAACTTTCCACCAGCTATCAATATTTTAAGGTAACAAGCACAATTTACATTTAAAAGTTTATTTTTCCTTAAAATATGGATGTGTTTATCATGTCTTGAGCTGGAACTTCAAAAGGGAAAATTTCACTCTGTAAGTAGGTGTATATGTATCAATCACAAAATGCTGAGTGCACGGTGACATTTCAAAATTTTAGATAAAAACATGGGAACCTCTAAGACCAGATCCCAACCAACTTCTCACCTTTATTTCTGCCATCCAAATTGAGCCATTTATAGTTACTCTTTTATACACAAAGTTTCCTATTCTCAATGCTGGATTTATGGTCTGCTTTCCTTCTGCCTGGAATATTCTCTCTCCTTCTCCACAAGCCTCAAACTTGAGCTCTCTTTAAGTCTAACTCAAATACCATGTCCTTTTTGAAATTCTTTTCTGGTGGTGCTGGCTGGATGTGATCTTTCTGATCCCAAAGGCTGGATTTCTTTTGCCAACTCTTTCTGTCTTGGAGTGCTCGTCTGACCCACATGAGTTGCTGACCCTCATTCCCCACATGCTGCTTCATAATGGTCTTTCTTTCAGTGACATAGAGCTTGTTTCTGTACATTGGACCTGGATATATTTGACATATGTCTAAATGGAGAATATAATTTTTTAAGGTTTTTAAAATAACTTTTATTTCTTAAAAGTTAACATGTCAATAGGAAACCAAAAAACACAAGAAGCAAAAAACAAAGTCATTCATACTCACAAGCAGTTGATGGTTTGATGTGTCCTTCTAGATCTCATCTGTGTATTTTCACAACAAAGCTTCTATTTTTATGTAATTAAATCATACAGTTATGTATCATGGTCTTTCACACATCACGAATATTTACCATTCCAAAGTCCCAAAGATACGAGAATTTTTATAAACAAGTATATACTATATCTATATGACTTACTTGTGCAGAGGACAAAGTCTGGAAAATATCCTGAGCTAAAAACTTAAAAAGCAAATATTTAAAAGAAAGCTCCAATTCCTCTCAATTTGCAGAGTTCTTTTGTATGGAATAGTGTTTTCTAGACACCAAGGACAACCTCACAGAATGTGCGGACCTTTTCAAAGAGACCCGACTGCGTTCAATTTGCCTTAGATTTTGAAGTCATGGTTGACTGAATCCAAGGCCCTAGGTTTTAAATGAAAGTAAACAGGATTAAGCACTCTTCTCTCCATGCCAGTTTTATGATACCCAGGCTTCTCTGCAGGTTTCCTTTCTGTCGAGGCACCGGGTGTGAACCTTCTCTGAAGACTGCTCAGTGCCCGCCTGACAGCAGGAGGGCCAGGACTCCTGCTACAGCTGCTGCTGAGGCTGTAAATGATACCAAGCACGGGTGAGCTCTGCCTTCTTTGAAAGGACTACTCTTGATGTATGCAACGACCTAAGGAAACTGTAATCCAGCCCAGTTAGAAACAGGCTCCGTGTTCAGTTAGCTCAGATTTTCTTAAATTACTCCTCCCTTTCATAGAAATGTCAGTTTTCTCCTTTGTTTATCCACTCCCCACCTTCAAAGCCTGGCATATCAGGAAAATACTACCTGCCATAAATACAAAGAATTCAATATATAAGTGTGGCTACTCAGCTTATCTTCCCCAGGCCCCACATAAAGGGGCATGGTCACACGTCACACCCATGGCTACAGTAAAAAAAAAAAAAAAGGAAGGAAAAGAACAAATGTCTGCCAGGGCATGTAGAAATTAGAACCCTGTGCACCGTGGGTGGGATTGTAAAATGGTGCAACCATTATGGAAAAGGGTACGGCAGTATTATATGGACTGAATTGTGTCCTCCCAAAATTCATATGTGGTGGACATAACCCCCAAAGTCACTGCTTAAGACAGGACCTTTAAGGGGTAGTTAATGTTAAATGATGTCATTAAGGAAGAGCCAAAATCCAATAGGATTGTTGTCCTTTTAAGGAAAAGAAGAGACACCAGAAGTGTGTACACACAGACAAAAACCCCCAAGAAGACACTGTGAGAAGATGGCCATTTGCAAGCCAAGGAGATAGGCCTCACTGTTACTGAGTTCAAGCTTGCTCTGGTCGCTGCATGATAGGCCAATAAATCTGAGAGATGAGGTGTTGAGGCAAGGAATATGATTTTACATGAAGAGCCATCTGACTGAGAAGATGGCAGACTAACGTCTTAAAATAACCATCTTGTCGGGGCCTGGATGCCAGGTTCTTTTATGGATCAGAGATGGAGGGGAGTGAGGAAACAAAGCAAAAAGCCCATTTAATATTTTGCAAATATCTCCTAGAATGGCAAGCCTTAGGCAGGGGGATGTGCTAGTAACTCAAGAATGTGACAGTCATTCACAGGTGGGCAGGGTCAGGGTATCTCCCTGCAAGCTAAACAAAGGCACTTTAGTTTAAGGGTCTTGCAGAGTAGGGCAGGGTTCCCTGATGCAGGCCATTGTGTATGCTTAATAACAAAAGTGAGAAAGCAAAACAAGGATTAAAGTGGACATGAGTTTGAACAAATTCTGGGAGATAGTGAAGGACAGGGAAGCCTGGAATGCTGCAGTCCATGGGGTCTCAAAGAGTTGGACACAACTGAGCAACTGAACTGAACTGAAAGTCACAGAAACAGATCCAATATGGTACTTGATAAAGGAAAAATTGTCATATGGCAAGACGTATAAGGCCTCTCATCCTCCATGTCCCCACAGCATGCAGAGTTCACTTACTATGATGTATCATCCTAACCGCACCCCCAACCCTGACCCACACTGCACCTCCATGCTGCCTCCGTTCTTTCCCTTGTTTTCTTTGTCTCACTCAGAGCTCATTAGCTCTGCCAAGCCTTTAGATTTTTAGAGTAACTAACATTTAATTTGGGGTGCTTATGAATGATGACTATTATTATAGTTGCAGGAAGGGGGACCCTTTCCAGAGCCCAGGAATGGACTTTTGTCCAGAAATAAATTGTCCAAGGAGACACCCATGCTGACAAAGCAAGAGACTATTGGAAGTCTTGCCCAATAGTCTGGAAGGGATGCCCAGGTGGAGTGCAGGAGGGTAAGGTAAACTAGGAGAATGGCTCTGCCACCTGGCTCACAATCTCAGGTTTTATTGTGATGGGATTAGTTTCTAGGTTGTCTTTGGCCAATCATTCTAATTCAGCGTCTTTCCTCTCCTTGCTCATCTAAGATGGATGTCAGCAAAAAGGATTCTGGAAAGTAATAGGACACGTATGTGTCTACTTTTGACCTTTCCCAAATACTTCTGGTTGGTGGTGGCTTGTCAGTTCTGTGTTCCTTACTAGGACTTCCTGTTGTAAAATAACTCATGCAAATGGTTACTATGGTACCTGGCCAAGGTGGGCAGTTTCAGTGTGTTTCCCTAAGGTTATTATTATGACTATTAAAATAGTCTGCCAGCGTATGAGAACTAAGAGACGTGGGCTGATCCCTGGGTTGGGAAGACTCCCCTGGAGGAGGGCACCCACCACATTCTCTAGGCAAGAATACTGGCAACCCACTCCAGTATTCTTGCCTAGAGAATCCCATGGACAGAGGACCCTGGTGGGCCAGGGTTGCAGAGTTGGACGCGACTGAAGCGACTTAGCATGTATGTTATACATATGTCATTAAGAAAACTTTGGGCTTCCCTTGTGGCTCAGCTAGCAAAGAATCTGCCTGCAATGCAGGAGACCTGGGGCCAATCGCTGGGTTGGGAAGATCCCCTGGAGGAGGGAAAGGCTACCCACTCCAGTATTCTGGCCTGGGGAATTCCACTGACTGTATAGTCCATGAGGTCACAAAGAGTCGGACATGACTGAACGACTTGCACTTACACTTTCATGAAAACTTTGTTGTAAATTTGTTTTATAATTTATATTTCTCATGACCTTAGATTTTATGTTACAACTAACACCTAAAGCCTGATGAGTTTAAGAGCATTAACTTAATCAAAGTATACTTAGAGGGAAGGGGAAAGATATAATTTAGGATCTTTTTCTTTCTAAATGTTACCAACTCAACTATCAAATGCTTAGTTGAATAAAAATCCCAGTCTGAGTTTACATTGATTGATGCTTACTTGTATATAAACCAGGAAGCCTGAGTCCTTTTATATTGTCGTTTCTCTTAACAATTTAGTATATATTGATAGACGAAATTGCCCCAAAGACTTTCCCCAAATAGTAACTCTATTAGGTTTTAAGATATAAATGATAATCAATGCAAAAATCATTTAACTTGACACTTTTTGCATATTAAATGAGTATTAGTACTCTGGAAAGACATCCTGATAAAATCTAAATTTGTAAAGTGAACATATTCTTGAAACCTGGGGGTTGTAAACATATAAAGAACTTCACATTTTATAATTGACTTGTTCTCCTTTATTTTAAATACCCAGCTCCTTTCCTGTCATCTTCTATTGATCAGAGCTTGTGGGTTTCTGATCTGTGTGCAACATCACAGCCAGTGACAGTAGTTTGATCAATTTTTATTCTGAAATGAGGTCAGGTTCCATCATCACTTTGTAGGAGTGTTAGAAATAACAACAATAGTCTTTTGTTTGTTTGTTTTATACATATGTGGAATCAGTTCAGTTCAGTCGTTCCGTCGTGTACAACTCTTTGTGACCCCATGAATGGCAGCACGCCAGTCCTCCCTGTCCATCACCAACTCCTGGAGTTCACTCAAACACACGTCCAACGAGTCAGTGATGCCATCCAGCCATCTCATGCTCTGTCGTCCCCTTCTCCTCCTGCCCCCAGTCCCTCCAAGCATCAGGGTCTTTTCCAAAGAGTCAACTCTTCGCATGAGGTGGCCAAAGTACTGGAGTTTCAGCCTCAGTGTTACTTCCAATGAATACCCAAAACTGGTCTCCTTTAGGATGGACTGGTTGGATCTCCTTGCATCCAAGGGACTCTCAAGAGTCTTCCCCAGCATCACAGTTCAAAAGCATCAATTCTTCGGCACTCAGCTTTCTTCACAGTCAAACTCTCACATCCATACATGACCACTGGAAAAACCATAGCCTTGACTAGACAGACCTTTGTTGGCAAAGTAATGTCTCTGCTTTTCAATATACTAACTAGGCTGGTCATAACTTTTCTTCTAAGGAGTAAGCATCTTTTAATTTCATGGCTGCAGTCACCATCTGCAGTGATTTAGGAGCCCAAAAAAATAAAGTCTGATACTGTTTCCCCATCTATTTCCCATGAAGTGATGGGACCAGAAGCTATAATCTTCGTTTTCTGAATGTTGAGCTTTAAGCCCACTTTTTCATTCTCCTCTTTCACTTTCATCAAGAGGCTTTTTAGTTCTTCTTCACTTTCTGCCATAAGGGTGGTGTCATCTGCATATCTGAGGTTATTGATATTTCTCCCAGCAATCTTGATTCCAGCTTGTGCTTCTTCCAGCCCAGCGTTTCTCATGATGTACTCTGCATAGAAGTTAAAGAAGCAGGGTGACAATATACAGCCTTGACATACTCCTTTTCCTGTTTGAAACCAGTCTGTTGTTCCATGTCCAGTTCTAACTGTTGCTTCCTGACCTGCATACAGATTTCTCAAGAGGCAGGTCAGGTGGTCTGGTATTCCCATCTCTTTCAGAATTTTCCACAGTTTATTGTGATCCACACAGTCAAAGGCTTTGGCATAGTCAATAAAACAGAAATAGATGTTTTTCTGGAACTCTCTTGCTTTTCCCATGATCCAGAGGATATTGGCAATTTGATCTGTGGTTCCTCTGCTTTTTCTAAAACCAGCTTGAACATCTGGAAGTTCACAGTACACATATTGCTGAAGCCTGGCTTGGAGAATTTTGAGCATTAATTTACTAGCGTGTGAGATGAGTGCAATTGTGCATACTGTGAGCATTCTTTGGCATTGCCTTTCTTTGATATTGGAATGAAAACTGATCTTTTCCAATCCTGTGGCTACTGCAGTTTTCCAAGTGTGCTGGCATATTGAGTGCAGCACTTTCACAGCATCATCTTCCAGGATTTGAAATAGCTCAACTGGAATTCCATCACCTCCACTAGCTTTGTTCATAGTGATTCTTTCTAAGGCCCACTTGACTTCACATTCCAGGATGTGTGGCTCTAGATGAGTGATCACCCCATCGTGATTATCTTGGTCTTGAAGATCTTTTTTGTACAGTTCTGTGTATTCCTGCCACCTCTTCTTAATATCTTCTGCTTCTCTTAGGTCCGTATCATTTCTGTCCTTTATCGAGCCCATCTTTGCCTGAAATGGTCCCTCGGTATCTCTAATTTTCTTGAAGAGATCTCTAGTCTTTCCCATTCTGTTGTTTTCCTCTATTTCTTTGCATTGATTGGTGAGGAAGGCTTTCTTATCACGCCTTGATATTCTTTGGAATTCTGCATTCAGATGCTTATATCTTTCCTTTTCTCCTTTGCTTTTCACTTCTCCTCTTTTCATAGCTCTTTGTAAGGCCTCCTCAGACAGCCATTTTGCTTTTTTGCATTTCTTTTTCTTGGGGATGGTCTTGATCCCTGTCTCCTGTACAATGCCATGAACCTCTGTCCATAGGTCATCAGGCACTCTATCTATCAGATCTAGTCCCTTAAATCTATTTCTCACTTTCACTGTATAATCATAAGGGATTTGATTTAGGTCATACCTGAATGATCTAGAGGTTTTCCCTACTTTCTTTAATTTAAGTCTGAATCTGGCAAGAAGGAGTTCATGATCTGAGCCACAGTCAGCTCCTGGTCTTGTTTTTGTTGACAGTATAGAGCTTCTCCATCTTTGGCTGCAAAAATATAATCAATCTGATTTGTATGTTGACCATCTGGTGATGTCCATGTGTAGTCTTCTCTTGTGTTGTTGAAAGAAGGTGTTTGCTATGACCTGTGTGTTCTCTTGGCAAAACTCTATTAGCCTTTGCTCTGCTTCATTCCGTATTCCAAGGCCAAATTATCCTGCGTTTCTTGACTTCCTGTTTTTTCATTCCAGTCCCCTATAATGAAAAGGACATCTTTTTGGGGTGTTAGTTCTAAAAGATCTTGTAGGTCTTCATAGAACCATTCAACTTCAGCTTCTTCAGTGTTACTGGTTGGGGCATAGACTTGGATTACTGTGCTATTGAATGGTTTGCCTTGGAAACAAACAGAGATCGTTCTTTTGTTTTTGAGATTGCATCCAAGTACTGCATTTTGAACTCTTTTGTTGACCATGATGGCTACTCCATTTCTTCTAAGGGATTCCTGCCCACAGTGGTAGATATAATGGTCATCTGAGTTAAATTCACCCATGCCAGTCCATCTTAGTTCACTGATTCCTAGAATGTCGACGTTCACTCTTGCTGTCTCCTGTTTGACCACTTCAATTTGCCTTGATTCATGGACCAGCTGTGACAGACCACGCGGCAGAAGCGTGCTGGCTGGGATGGACTTCGCAGGATCATGGCCAAGAGGAGCTACTCCACGTCTGAGGTCAGGGGCTACGGCCAGGAGGAGCTACCCCACATCTGAGGTCAGGGACGGTGGCTGAAAAGAGCTACCCCACGTCCGAGGTCAGGGGCGGTGGGCAGGAGGAACTACCCAACACCCGAGGTCAGGGGCAGCGCCCGAGAGGAGCAACCCACATCCAAGAATTGGTAGCTGCGTGGGCGCAGGAGGGCCTAGAGTAGCTACTCCACATTCAATGTCAGGCGGGGCAGTGGTGAGGAGATACCCCTCATCCAAGGTAAGGAGCAGTGGCTGTGCTTTGCTGGAGCAGCCGTGAAGAGATATTCCAGGTCCAAGGAAAAAGAAACCCAAGTAAGACAGTAGGTGTTGTGAGAGGGTATCAGAGGGCAGACACACTGAACCCATAATCACAGAAAACTAGTCAATCTACTCACATGGACAACAGCCTTGTTTAACTCAGTGAAACTAAGCCATGTCGTGTGGTGCCACCCAAGACGAGCGGGTCATGGTGGAGAGATTTGATAGAATGTGGTCCACTGGAGAAGGGAATAGCAAACCACTTCAGTATTCTTGCCTTGAGAACCCCATGAACAGTATGAAGAGGCAAAATGATAGGATACTGAAAGAGGAACTCCCTAGGTCAGTAGGTGCCCAATATGCTACTGGAGATCAGTGGAGAAATAACTCCAGAAAGAATGAAAGGATGGAGCCAAGGCAAAAACAATACCCAGCTGTGGATGTGACTGGTGATAGAAGCAAGATCCAATGTTGTAAAGAGCAATATTGCATAGGAACCTGGAATGTCAGGTCCATGATTCAAGGCAAATAGGAAGTGGTCAAACAGGAGATAGCAAGAGTGAACGTCCATATTCTAGGAATCAGCAAACTAAAATGGACTGGCAGGGGTGAATTTAACTCAGATGACCATTATATCTACTACTGTGGGCAGGAATCCCTCAGAAGAAATGGAGTAGCCATCATGGTCAACAAAAGAGTTCGAAATGCAGTACTTGGATGCAATCTCAAAAACAAAAGAATGATCTCTGTTTGTTTCCAAGGCAAACCATTCAATAGCACAGTAATCCAACCAAGTCTATGCCCCAACCAGTAATGCTGAAGAAGCTGAAGTTGAATGGTTCTATGAAGACCTACAAGACCTTTTAGAACTAACACCCATAAAAGATGTCCTTTTCATTATAGAGAACTGGAATGCAAAAATAGGAAGTCAAGAAACACCTGGAGTAACAGGCAAATTTGGCCTTGGAATATGGAATGAAGCAGGGCAAAGGCTAATAGAGTTTTGCCAAGAAAATGCACTGGTCATAGCAAACACCCTCTTCCAACAACACAAGAGAAGACTCTACACATGGACATCACCAGATGGTCAACACCGAAATCAGATTGATTATATTCTTTGCAGCCAAAGATGGAGAAGCTCTATACTGTCAACAAAAACAAGACCAGGAGCTGACTGTGGATCAGATCATGAACTCTTTCTCGCCAGATTCAGACTTAAATTAAAGAAAGTAGTGAAAATCACTAGACCATTCTGGTATGACCTAAATCAAATCCCTTATGATTATACAGTGGAAGTGAGAAATAGATTTAAGGGACTAGATCTGATAGATAGAGTGCCTGATGAATTGTGGACGGAGGTTCGTGGCATTGTACAGGAGACAGGGACCAAGACCATCCCCATGGAAAAGAAATGCAAAAAGCAAATGGCTGTCTGAGGAGCCTTACAAAGAGCTGTGAAAAGAGGAGAAGTGAAAAGCAAAGGAGAAAAGGAAAGATATAAGCATCTGAATGCAGAGTTCCAAAGAATAGCAAGGAGAGATAAGAAAGCCTTCCTCACTGATCAATACAAAGAAATAGAGGAAAACAACAGAATGGGAAAGACTAGAGATCTCTTCAAGAAAATTAGAGATACCAAGGGAACATTTCATGCAAAGATGGGCTCGATAAAGGACAGAAATGGTATGGACCTAACAGAAGCAGAAGATATTAAGAAGAGGTGGCAGGAATACACAGAAGAACTGTATAAAAAAGATCATCACGACCAAGATAATCATGATGGTATGATCACTCACCTAGAGCCACACATCCTGGAATGTGAAGTCAAGTGGGCTTTAGAAAGAATCACTATGAACAAAGCTAGTGGAGGTGATGGAATTCCAGTTGAGCTATTTCAAATCCTAGAAGATGATGCTGTGAAAGTGCTGCACACAATATGCCAGCACATTTGGAAAACTCAGCAATAGCCACAGGACTGGAAAATGTCAGTTTTCATTCCAATATCAAAGAAAGGCAATGCCAAAGAATGCTCACAGTATGCACAATTGCACTCATCTCACACGCTAGTAAATTAATGCTCAAAATTCTCCAAGCCAGGCTTCAGCAATACGTGAATCGTGAACTTCCAGATGTTCAAGCTGGTTTTAGAAAGGCAGAGGAACCAGAGATCAAATTGCTAACATCTGCTGGATCATGGAAAAAGCAAGAGAGTTCCAGAAAAACATCTATTTCTGCTTTATTGACTATGCCAAAGCCTTTGACTGTGTGGATCACAATAAACTGTGGAAAATTCTGAAAGAGATGGGAATACCAGACCACCTGACCTGCCTCTTGAGAAACCTGTATGCAGGTCAGGAAGCAACAGTTAGAACTGGACATGGAACAACAGACTGGTTTCAAACAGGAAAAGGAGTATGTC
The DNA here is from genome assembly GCF_003369695.1 of Bos indicus x Bos taurus. NCBI lineage: Eukaryota > Metazoa > Chordata > Mammalia > Artiodactyla > Bovidae > Bos > Bos indicus x Bos taurus. The sequence continues at coordinate 5,665,814 of NC_040103.1, read as the reverse complement.
AAGGCTGTATATTGTCACCCTGCTTCTTTAACTTCTATGCAGAGTACATCATGAGAAACGCTGGGCTGGAAGAAGCACAAGCTGGAATCAAGATTGCCGGGAGAAATATCAATAATCTCAGATATGCAGATGACACCACCCTTATGGCAGAAAGTGAAGAGGAACTAAAAAGCCTCTTGATGAAAGTGAAAGAGGAGAGTGAAAAAGTTGGCTTAAAGCTCAGTATTCAGAAAACTAAGATCATGGCATCTGGTCCCATCACTTCATGGGAAATAGATGGGGAAACAGTGGAAACAGTGTCAGACTTTATTTTTTTGGGCTCCAAAATCACTGCAGATGGTGACTGCAGCCATGAAATTAAAAGACACTTACTCCTTGGAAGGAAAGTTATGAGCAGCCTAGATAGCATATTGAAAAGCAGAGACATTACTTTGCCAACAAAGGTCCGTCTAATCAAGCCTATGGTTTTTCCATTGGTCATGCATGGATGTGAGAGTTTGACTGTGAAGAAAGCTGAGCGCTGAAGAATTGATGCTTTTGAACTGTGGTGCTGGAGGAGACTGTTGAGAGTCCCTTGGACTGCAAGGAGATCCAATCAGTCCATTTTGAAGGAGATCAGCCCTGGGATTTCTTTGGAAAGACTGATGCTAAAGCTGAAACTCCAGTACTTTGGCCACGTCATGGGAAGAGTTGACTCATTGGAAAAGACTCTGATGCTGGGAGGGATAGGGGGCAGGAGAAGAAGGGGACGACAGAAGATGAGATGGCTGGATGGCATCACTGACTCGATGGACGGACGTGAGTCTGAGTGAACTCCGGGAGTTGGTGATGGACAGGGAGGCCTGCCGTGCTGCGATTCATGGGGTCGCAAAGAGTTGGACATGACTGAGCGACTGACCTGAACTTAACTGAACTTAACACGACTGAGCGACTGACCTGAACATTATCGGCCAATATGTTCCTGTATTCTTGCCTGGAAAAGCCCCCTAACAGAAGCCTGGCAGGCCACAGACTACAGGGTCACAGAGTTGGACACGACTGAAGTGACCCTGCCCACATAGACGCAAGTCTTTTTCTGCCTGTGGCAGCTCTGCCCCAGTTAGAGTTGAGCATTAATGTGGTGCAGCTGCTTGGCTTGCAGGGACCCTGGTGGCGCCAAGTGTGCAGGGACATGGACTGCCTCCACAGCAGGAGTTATGGCCATATAGTCTTTTTTCGAGCCTCTTGTAGCTGGCAATCAGAAGACCTCTTTGGCCAGTCTTTCTCCGTAGCTCCACCCAATTTGGCACCTAGGGGGCTCCCTTGCCTGGGGTCCTTCTCTGTTGTTTGGTGCATCAGGCCCATAGAGGGCCTCCCCTGGGTGGGGTCCTACTCTGTAGTTCAGTGCGTAAGACGTTTGATGGGCCATCCTCTCTATTGTTCAGCTGCTTGATGCTGGCATATGGAGAGAGAGAGGCTATGGTGGTAGCTCCACCCGCTATGGGTGACTCAGCAGTATCGCTTTGCTTCCATGGCTGCCTGGCTTTCCTCCTCCAGCATTTCCCACCACAATCTCCTCCCTTACATCCCTCAAACCGTGTCTCCACAGTCAATAGCAGCCCTCACCCTGGGATTGCTCCACAATCTCTAAACTCCAGCTCCCAGCCGCTGTGCCTTCCAGAGGACCTGTTTCCCTGTCCAAGGTATGTATGGCTGCTGCAAGGACTGTCTGATTCTCATTCCATTTAGGCTGCCACAGACCGGCTGTTTCAGTCCTAGCCTTAAATGTTTCTCCTCTGACTCAGACAATTGCCCTGATGTGGGGGTCAGACCCCTGCTTCAGTTCCCCCACCCACCGAGGGCAGGTCCAGTCCTACTAACACTCCTGTTTTTTCCCCCTAGTTCCGTCTTCCTACTGAGTTTTGCATGGTTCTATATATTCTTTCCACTGGTCAGGTACTCCTGTCTGCTCTCAGCTGGTGTTCTGCGTGCACTCCTGTGTCTGAAGATGTATTCCTGTTGTATATCCATGGAGAGATGTACTCCACATCCACCTACTCCTCTGCTATCTTTAGCAAACCCACTCTTGATCAGACTGTGATGTGTGATGACAAGTGGACTTTCTAGACAACCTGGAATGACTAGCTCAGTGGTTGTACCAAGAAGAAGCCCCAGAATACTTCCCAAAGCCAAGCTTGCACCAGAAAAAGTCATGTTCACTGTTTGTTGGTCAGCTGCCAGTCTGATCCACTATAGCTTTCTGAATTCTGGTGAAACCATGACATCTGAGAAGTATGCTCAGTAAATCAATGAGATGCACTGAAAATGCAATGCCTGCAGCCAGCATTGGTCAACAGGAAGGGCCCAGTTCTTCTGCACAACAATGCCTGACTGCATATCGCACAACCAGTGCTTCAAAAGTTGAACGAAATGGGCTATGAAGTTTTGCCTCATCTGCCATATTCACCTAACCTCTCACCAACCGACTACCACTTCTTCAGGCATCTCGACAACTTTTTTCAGGGAAAACGATTCCACGACCAGAAGAAGGCAGAAAATGTTTTCCAAAAGTTCATCGAATCCCAAAGGATGGATTTTCTTGCCACAGAAATAAACAAACTTACTTCTTGTTGGCAAAAATATGTTGATTGTAATGGTTCCTATTTTGATTAATAAAGATGTTTGAACTTAGTTATAATGGTTTAAAATTGATGGTCTGAAACTCCAATTACTTTTTCACCAACCTAATAGTTCCCTGTGTCCTATACAGTAGGTCTTTTTTTTTAATATAAATTTATTTATTTTAATCAGAGGCTAATTACTTTACAATATTGTATTGGTTTTGCCATACATCAACATGAATCCGCCACGGGTGTACACGTGTTCCCCATCCTGAACCCCCCTCCCACCTCCCTCACCGTACCATCCCTCTGGGTCATCCCAGTGCACCAGCCCCAAGCATCCTGCATCCTGCATCAAACCTGGACTGGTAATTCGTTTCATATATGATATTATACATGTTTCAATGCCATTCTCCCAAATCATCACACCCTCTCCCTCTCCCACAGAGTCCAAAAGACCGTTCTATACATCTGTGTCTCTTTTGCTGTCTCGCATACAGGGTTGTCATTACCATCTTTCTAAATTCCATATATATGCGTTAGTATACTGTACTGGTGTTTTTCTTTCTGGCTTACTTCACTATGTATAATAGGCTCCAGTTTCATCCACCTCATTAGAACTGATTCAAATGTATTCTTTTTAATGGCTGAGTAATACTCCATTGTGTATATGTACCACAGCTTTCTTATCCATTCATCTGCTGATGGACATCTAGGTTGCTTCCATGTCCTGGCTATTATAAACAGTGCTGCAATGAACATCCATTTATGATAAAAACTCTCCAGAAAGCAGGAATAGAAGGAACATACCTCAACATAATAAAAGCTACATATGACAAACCCACAGCAAACATTATCCTCAATGGTGAAAAATTGAAAGCATTTCCTCTAAAGTCAGGAACAAGACAAGGGTGCCCACTTTCACCATTACTATTCAACATAGTTTTGGAAGTTTTGGCCACAGCAATCAGAGCAGAAAAAGATGTAAAAGGAATCCAAATTGGAAAAGAAGAAGTAAAACTCTCACTGTTTGTAGATGACATGATCCTCTACATAGAAAACCCTAAAGACTCCACCAGAAAATTACTAGAGCTAATCAATGAATATAGTCAAGTTGCAGGATATAAAATCAACACACAGAAATCCTTTGCGTTCCTATATACTAATAATGAGAATTTAGAAAGAGAAATTAAGGAAACAATCCCATTCACCATTGCAACAAAAAGCATAAAATACTTAGGAATATATCTACCTAAAGAAACTACAGTAGGTCTTATTTATTTTGTAGATAGTAGTGTATATCTCTTAATCCCAAACTCCTAATTTACCTCTCTCTTCCTTTTTCCCTTTGAAAGAAAGTGAAAGCATAAGTTGCTCAATCATGTTCAACTTTTTGCTACCCCATAAACTGTAGCCTGCCAGGCTCTTCTGTCCATGGAATTCTCCAGGTAGGAATACTAGAGTGGATAGCTGTCCTCTTCTCCAAGGGATCTTCCCAACCCAGGGATCAAACCCAGGTCTCCCGCATTGCAGGTAGATTCTTTACCAGCTGAGCTACGAGGGAAGCCATAAATTGGCTTTCTCTATCTATGAATCTGCTTCAGGTTTGTAAATAATATAATCTTTTAAAGAAATATGCCAGAATTATTATTCAAAAGGGCCTAATCAATTTACACTCTCACCAACTTCAGATAGTATCAGTATTTTTATTTTTTCAAAATTAGAGATACCAAGGGAACATTTCATGTGCAGATGGGCTCAATAAAGGACAGAAATGGTATGGACCTAACAGAAGCAGATTATATTAAGAAGAGGTGGCGGGAATACACAGAAGAACTATACAAAAAAGATCTTCATGACCAAGATAATCATGATGGTGTGATCACCCACCTAGAGCAAGACATCCTAGAATGTGAAGTCAAGTGGGCCTTAGAAAGTATCACCATGAACAAAGCTAATGGAGGTGATGGAATTCCAGTTGAGCTATTTCAAATCCTGAAAGAGGATGTTGTGAAAGTGCTGCACTCAATATGCCAGCAAATTTGGAAAACTCAGCAGTGGCCACAGGACTGGAAAAAGTCAGTTTTCATTCCAATCCCAAAGAAAGGCAATGCCAAAGAATACTCAAACTACTACACAATTGCACTCATCTCACACACTAGTAAAGTAATGCTCAAAGTTCTCCAAGCCAGGCTTCAGCAATATGTGAACCGTGAACTTCCTGATGTTCAAGCTGGTTTTAGAAAAGGCAGAGGAATCAGAGATCAAATGGCCAACATCTGCTGGATCATGGAAAAAGCAAGAGAGTTCCAGAAAAACATCTATTTCTGCTTTATTGACTATGCCAAAGCCTTTGACTGTGTGGATCACAATAAACTGTGGAAAATTCTGAAAGAGATGGGAATACCAGACCACCTGACCTGCCTCTTGAGAAACCTGTATGCAGGTCAGGAAGCAACAGTTAGAACTGGACATGGAACAACAGACTGGTTCCAAATAGGAAAAGGAGTTCATCAAGGCTGTATATTGTCACCCTGCTTCTTTAACTTCTATGCAGAGTACATCATGAGAAATGCTGGACTGGAAGAAGCACAAACTGGAATCAAGATTGCTGGGAGAAATATCAATAACCTCAGATATGCAGATGACACCACCCTTATGGCAGAAAGTGAAGAGGAACTAAAAAGCCTCTTGATGAAAGTGAAAGAAGAGAGTGAAAAAGTTGGCTTAAAGCTCAACATTCAGAAAACTAAGATCATGGCATCTGGTCCCATCACTTCATGGGAAATAGATGGGGAAACAGTGGAAACAGTGTCAGACTTTATTTTTGGGGCTCCAAAATCACTGCAGACGGTGACTGTAGCCATGAAACTAAAAGACGCTTACTCTTTGGAAGAAAAGTTATGACCAACCTAGATAGCATATTGGAAAGCAGAGACATTACTTTGCCAACAAAGGTCCGTCTAGTCAAGGCTATGGTTTTTCCAGTGGTCATGTATGGATGTGAGAGTTGGACTGTGAAGAAAACTGAGTGCTGAAGATGCTTTTGAACTGTAGTGTTGGAGAAGACTCTTGCAAGTCCCTGGGACTGCAGGGAGATCCAACCAGTCCATTCTGAAGGAGATCAGCCCTGGGATTTCTTTGGAAGGAATGATGCTGGGGCTGAAACTCCAGTACTTTGGCCACCTCATGCGAAGAGTTGACTCATTGGAAAAGACTCTGATGCTGGGAGGGATAGGGGGCAGGAGGAGAAGGGGATGACAGAGGATGAGATGACTGGATGGCATCACCCACTCGATGGACATGAGTCTGAGTGAACTCCGGGAGTTGGTGATGGACAGGGAGGCCTGGCGTGCTGCGATTCATGGGGTCGCAAAGAGTTGGACATGACTGAGCGACTTAACTGATAGATAACAAATGGTATCCCGTTTGTTTCTAATTTGCATTTTTATGATTACTTAAGGAAGCTAACAACTTGTGGTTTGTTTATTATCTTTGTCTACCCTTTTGACTATCTTCCTGCAGGTTTTCTTTTTCCTATTAATTTATGGTTGTTTTTTATAAACATATATGTGTTTATGTGTATGTCTGCATGTGTGTGTTTGTAATATTTTCAGTTTGCAGATTATGTTTTAACTTTCTTTATAGTAAACTTTTATGGACATCTGTTCTCAATTAAAATATAATCACATTTATCATTCCTTATGTTTTTATTAGTGTTTTCTGTGTCATGTATAATAAATCTCTACTCTGAGGTCATAGATATTTTATGCTGTATTTTCTTTTTAAATGTTTTAAGTTTTGACTTTTACACATGGTTATACCTAGAAGTGATTTTTGTGTTTAGCGTAAAATAGGGATCAAATTTTATTTCCTTATAGCTGGTTGTTCTAGTGCTGTTTATTTAAAAGTCTTTCTTTCCCCCCAAAACTTGTAATGCTATCTCTGACATATATCATTTTATTGCACTCAAAGTTCTGTTTCTTAATTTTCTACTCTGTTTTGTAATTTATTTTGATCTGTTGTGTTGGTACCAATACTGTCTTAATTACTAAAACTTCCTAAATTTTTTTTTACTATCTAATAGGGAAAATTACATTTTTTTTCTTCTTAATAGAACGCTTTCTTCAGATTTCCCTGGTGGTCCAGTGGCTAAGACTCCACACTCCCAATTCAGGGGGCCCAGGTTCAATCCTTGGTCAGGGAACTAGAGGCCATGTGGTGAACTAAGAGTTTATATACCTCAACTAAGACTCAGTGCAGCTAAATAAATAAATAAATGCTTCTTTAAATGCTTTCTCTGATTTTGGGCTTCTCTCTTGCACAAATATTTCAGAGTGGATTTAAGTCCCTAGAAAAGCATTATGGAGATTTTTATTGGAGTCTCTGCACCAGCTTGGGAAGAAGTCACGACATCTCAACTTTACAGAATCTTTCCATTTAATAGCATGCATTATCTCTCCACTTATGTAGGCTTTCTTTAATGTCTCAATGATTGTCCATAAGAACCTTTCACAGCTTTTCTCAAATTTATTTCTAGGCCCCCTATTTATTTGTTTTTATTATAAATATTAACATTTTCTTTTAATAAATTGTGCTTTTAACTGTTGCTGATATGTAGAAATCCAACTGGTTTTTGAATATTGATTTTATATCCAACAAGACTTGCTAAACTCTCTTATGAATTCTAATAATTTATTTTTTATTACTATAAAATAATATCATCTACAAAATAATATTTTTGTTACTCCCTTTCTAAGCCTTGTACTTTTTACTTTTTCTTGTCTTACTGGACTTGATAAACCTCCAATAAAATGAGAGATAAATAGACAATTGTAGGTATATAACAATAGTTCTTACGAGATTATAGTCTTTTTAAAAAGGCAAAGATATTCCATCTGCCCACAAGCTAAGTAAAAAAAATAGTAATATTATAATACCATGAATGCATGTGTCTTCCCCCTTTTTACTTCCTCACAGTTCTCTCTTAACCTGGAATATTACTTCTCAGAGGCTATAAATTACAGAACCCTGTAGAGGGCAAAGTAGAGCTCCCCCGTTGGGATTTGAGGTACATGCAACAGATTTCCTGTCTAGAATCATGGGAGAGCCAAACATATTAATTTTTTTAACTGTCCTATAGAATTTTTTTTCTTTTTTAAAAAAGTAAAATTAGAGATAAGTATTTTACCATGAAAACCTAGGAAAGATAATTCTCTAGAGATAGAAAATTGTCTGGCAGAGTAAGAGTCCAAGATTGCATTTTACTTGTGGTTCCAATATAGTTTTGCCTGGAGGCAGTGCTGACTCTCTGGTCCTTAGCTTTCTGGGGTACACACAGGACATAATAGCACACAAGATCATCTTACTTATGAATATGATGTGAAAACCAGTGACCTAAAGTTTGGAAAGGATTTCAATTCCCCAAGAAAGTGAGTATATAAAAAAAATAGTGGTTATTATTACAGCAGTTATAATGATATATAATATGGCAAAGGCTATGCCATAGACTCGTGGATACTTACTAAATATTAATTGAATGAATTATTGAACAAATACAAGATTCACATTTAAAAAACAATCTATCACATCACCTTATTGTTTCCAAGGTTCAAAAGTATCACATTTATGTTGCTGTTTTTAAAATAGATGTGCTTTCACACAATCTGCTTAGCAAAATTTCTGAAATACTACCTTTGGGATTATGCTGTGAATTTGAGGGCCTTACCATTGGCTAAGCTAATAATAGCTGTTCTCCCTTTTTTAAAAAAGTCTAAGTCTAAGCACACTTCAGTATATTATCCTTTATGTATCCATTCTAGGCTCCAATTAATAACCAAGGAAAGCAACACTGGGTTTGTAGTCAGGATCCTGTCGCCATAGGTACTTGACCACATATGGGTAACAGAGTCAAGCCTGGCTCAGAGAAGATGAGAAATGCATGATACTGGAGAAGCCATGACAAGATTATCTAGCTGGTGTTCTGCAAGCTTATCAAATTTGGAAACTCTTGTTTATCATGTGGAAAGATGTACTATACCCCTAGTGACAGAGTTGTTATTTCACTTAAGAGGTCATATCATGGGGCGAAGTGGAGTCCCTGAACATCATCAGCATCATCACCTGGAAACTTGCTGGAGACGCAAATATTCCAGTCCCACCTGAGATCTGCCGCATCAAGAATCATACGAGGGGCAGTCCTCTGTATGATACTGGTGCACCTCAGAGATGGGAACACTGACATGGTGATCAGTATTGTGGACTCTGAGGTAAGACTGCCTAAATTTAAACCCTAGCTCTACCAACTCACTGTCTGGTTACTTTTTATGCCTCAGTTTCCTCACCTAAAAGAACTGGAGTAATAATAGTATTAACAATAGGGTTGTGATGAATTAATTCACATGTGTGTGTGCTCAGTTCTTCCGTCATGTCTGACTCTATGACCCCATAGATTGTAGCCTGTCAGGCTCCTCCCTGCATGGGATTCTCCAGGCAAGAATACTGGAGTGGGTTGCCATTTCCTTCTCCGGGGGATCTTCCCAACCTAGGGATCGAACCTGAGTCTCTTGAGTCTCCTGCATTGGCAGACGGATTCTTTACCACTGAGCCAGGAAAGCCCTGTTAATTCACAAATAGTGTAAATTTAAAACAGTACTCACCTCATAATAAGCACTCCATGCTGCTGCTGCTGCTAAGTCGCTTCAGTCGTGTCTAACTCTGTGCGACCCCAGAGACGGCAGCCCACCAGGCTCCCCCGTCCATGAGATTCTCCAGGCAAGAACGCTGGAGTGGGTTGCCATTTCCTTCTCCAATGCATGAAAGTGAAAAGTGAAAGTGAAGTCTCTCAGTCGTGTCCGACTCTTAGCGACCTCATGGACTGCAGCCCACCAGGCTCCTCCATCCACGGGATTTTCCAGGCAAAAGGACTCCATAGATGTAGGGTATTATAAGTTTTTGAGGAGAAGCACAGTACTTATAAGTCTACTCATCTGAAAATGCTTCTTGCTCTCTCTGTATCCCAGAGATCTGCATCTGGGAATCCTTGAGCAGAGTATCTCAACAAGGCACATTGGACTGAGGAGGAAGTAGCAGGGCTGTCTAGGTGGCCAGGCAGGGTCAGCACACAGTGAGTGAGGCAGCCAGGAGAGCATAGGCAGTCTCCAGGCGCAGGCACTGAGGGGGAGTTAGGGGTGCAAAGTGTTTAATATGACATCAAACATGTGAGAGGAAGGGGGTATGTCTATTCTGCTACCATTGCTAAAACAGAACACAAGAAACTGGGTGGCTTATGAACAGCAGACATTCATTTCTTACGGTTCTGGAGGCTGGAAGTCCAAGGTCAAGCTGCCAAAAGATTCATTGTCTGGTGAAAATCCCCTTCCTGGTTCATACATGGCTGTCATCTCCCTGTGTCTTCACGTGGTGGCAGAGGTGGGGGAGCTCTCTGGGGTCTCTTTTATGAGAACACTAATCCCATTCCTGAGGACTTTGCCTTCATGACCCAAAACTTCCCAAAGGCCCACCTCCTAAGACGACCCCGCTGGGAATGAGGTTTCAACATAAAAATGGAGAGAGGACACAAACAGTCCATAACAAAGGAAGCTGGCAGGGGCAGAGGAAGGTGTGAACTGTGATGCAGATCCAGTGAATCTTATTTAAATTAATTTTGATTGGAGTATAGTTGCTTTACAGTGTTGTATTAGTTTCTTCTGTACAGCAAAGTGAATCAGCTATACATATACATATATCCTCTCTTTTTTGGATTTCCTTTGGCTGACTTGCCAGGGAGCTCCCCTCACAGTGTCTCTGGCTGGTCAAAATGGTCACTAAGGGCAGGATATCCTAGGAAAGCCATAGTCCTCGGGCCAGACAGGCTCTTCGACAGACTCTACATGAGCTGGCTCCTGGGCAGCAAGTCCTTCCTTCTAGGAACATCTGGACAACCCACTCCCTGTCCACCATGGTCAATATCTGGAGATTCAGAGTGAATGGAGAGACAGAACTGAGAACCAGGGATACAATGAGTAAAACTAGGTTCAACTCAAGTGCTTTTCTGCCTTCTAGCAACTAGACCATACATAGACCATTGTGTTCAGTTCTGGGAGCTATATGTAGGGGGGTTGGCATTCAAAAGCCAAGATACTTGCCCTGCTTTCCATCCTGGTACTCTTGAGGAACATCAGATAGTTCACTGAATGCAGATTACTGTGGCAGTGGTTCTCAACATCCTTTTGGAGAATGTGTCTCCTAAAAGGCCATTTCAGAATGCTAGGGGCATCTTCGGGGCTGGACAAGGCCCCTTGGATGATTCTAATATACCTCCAAAGAGCACCACCCCCCATTTGGGAATCCTGAGTCCAAAGAAACTCAGAAATCTGATCATATGAAAGAAGATTGAGAGAATTATAGTGTTTAGCTTTGAAAAAGAGAGTGGATCTCAGATGAAATGGATAAGTTAGCAAGGCTTCTCGAAACTAAATATTGTATGGATTCTCTTATATAGAAAGAATAGTCAGGCATAGTATTGGTTAAAATTATTTTTACTATAATGTTGGCAAAATACATAAGCCATAAACCAAGTATGCAATTGCCTATGAAAGAAAGTGAAATTGTCAGTCACTCAGTTGTGTCTGAGGAGAAAGCAATGGCACCCCGCTCCAGTACTCTTGCCTGGACAATCCCATGGAGGGAGGAGCCTGGTGGACTGCAGTCCATGGGGTGGCTAAGAGTCGGACACGACTGAGCAACTTCACTTTCACTTTTCACTTTCATGCATTGGAGAAGGAAATGGCAACCCACTCCAGTGTTCTTGCCTGGAGAATCCCAGGGATGGGGGAGCCTGGTGGGCTGCTGTTTATGGGGTCACACAGAGTTGGACATGACTGAAGTGACTTAGCAGCAGCAGCAGTTGTATCTGACTCATTGCAACTCTATGGACTGTAGCCTATCAGGCTCCTCTGTCCATGGGATTCTCCAGGCAAGAATAATGGGGTGGGTAGCCATGCAATTACCTAAGAAATATATTAATAAATCAAAATGTTTACTTATTAAATACAGAAAGATCCAGTAAAAACCAACAAATCAACAAATAAATTGAGCAAACATTAATTTAATGTGGTGCTGATAGACTTTTAGTGGAACTACTAAAAGTCACGTTAGCAGTATGATTATATTGTGGTACTGATGCTGTAAAGGCGTTGTTTTTAAAGCTGGCATGCTAACATGTGCCATGAGATCATAGTTTTACCACCACTTCTTTTTATTCAAACTACTGCGAAACCTTTAATTATATACCATGCTGCAATGCCATCTGGCATTCATTTAGCTCAAATGCATCACTTCTGATTTGTCTGCTCTGGTTTCCTTTGCCTGTGGTACAGACCAATGGCTGATTCTTTTCTGAGTATCCCTTCTTTTACATAACTCTCATTGCCCACCTCTGCCCAAGGATAAGCAGCAAAGCTCAGTGACTCAGCCTTCAAAGGAGAGCCCATGTGATCTGGGTTTCAATCCTAGTACTCGACTTTCTGGCCCTGTGGATGGAAAATGACCCAAGCAGGTTAGAGCCCTACCCAGTATCACTGTGGTTTAGTTGCTAAATCATTACCAACTCTTTTTTGACCCCATGGACTGTTGCCCACCAGGCTTCTCTGTCCCTGGGATTTCTAGGCAAGAATACCAGAGTGAGTAGCCATTCCCTTCTCTAGGCAATCTTCGTGACCCAGGGATCAAACCCACATCTCCTGCATTGGCAAGTGGAGTCTTTACCACCGAGCCACCAGGGAAGCCCCACCCTGGTATCATACATGGATTCTCAAGGGACAGGCTCTTTCCTTCTTCTGAGGTGGCTTCAGGTGGCTGTGATAAGTCTTCTGCTATTTTTTTTTTAATTATTGAAGTATAATTGATTTACAATGTTGTGTTTAATTTCTGCTATACAGCAAAATGGCTCAGTTAAACACACACACACACAAACACACACACACTCTTAGCTGCAGTCATAAATCCAAAGGCAAATCCAGGCACATGTATGTGTGCACTCATGCTAAATCACTCAGTCATGTCCGACTCTTTGTGATCCCGTGGACTGTAGCCCACTAGGCTCCTCTGTCCCTGGGATTATCCCAGCAAGGATCCTGGAATGGGTTGCATTTCCTTCTCCAGGGATCTTCCTGACCCAGGGGTCAAACCCATGTCTCCTGCATTGGCCAGGGATTTCTTTACCATTGAACCACCTGGGAAGCTGGTGATATTTAAGTTTAAGATGACCATTCAGATGGTCCAGAATATGCAGAGCTCACAAATATGGTTCTGATTACCTGCTGTGAAAGCATGAACAAACACCAACAAATACACATACACACAAAAGCCCTAAAGAGAGCTCAGAGCCCTACGACTCTAACTATATGCCTGGTTTGAGAAATCCTGAGCTAGAAGAGAACACACTGTGCCTGGAGTTCTAATGAAAACATTCAGTCACACTCATCCAAATGTCAAGATAATCATGGTCCATGCACTTACACCTTGTCGCTTTTTTTTTTTTCCCCCTTAGCTCATTTTCAAGTATAAATGCTTTCATTTTAGAGCATTCAGTTTAGGAGAATTCTGGTCGTATCAAGCTAGATAGATCTCAAAAGTTCACTTTATGAGATGGTAAAGTTATTTGCAACTGTAGGGGGATTTGGATTAGGAAAATACATTTTTTCTTTTTCAAGGGCAAGAAGACAAAAGTTATGTTCTGAAAGAAATGTCTCTGTGTTACAATTTTAGGATTTTAAAAGTTGCCTTGTGTCTGGGTAGGAAGTGCTTTCTAAGAATAAACTGCAGGTTTAAGCCAAAGTTGGACAAGACTGGCAGGAAATTAATAATCTGAAACTTTCCCTTTGACATAACCTTAAAGTCAGTTTGGGGGAATTTTAGGTTAGCACCAATGTACCTTTAATATTAGCCTGAAATCTAAAGTTCAGTTATTTGTGGAAACAAGATATTTCTAAGTATAGAGTTTACAAGAGTGGAAGCTATTAACCTAGTCAATCCTGGCCCAATTCTAACTTGAGGATATATTTGGAAGGAAAAGGTCAATGTAGTAGCAGTAAATGCAACTTGGAGTTAGAAAACCACAATTATATTCCTCTTTCACCTCACACAACTGTGGACAAGTCAACTAAATTATTAAGCTGATTATTTCAAAGTGGGGTTATTTATATGTCCTTGGGATGATGTTTTGGGGTGAGGAAGAACAATATCAGTATCTCTAGTTAGATCCAATTCCATTGCATCATTTGAAAGTTTAGTATGTGTGCTGTGTTTTATAAAATACATTAACTTTAATAAGTAGAACATGAATATGATTCAGAAATATTATATACATACCCATTTTTATTAAGATTGTGAAATAAAAAATATTTAGAGACTATAGTCCTAGCCTCAATTTCTTCCTTTGTAAATTAAGGGTGTTTCATTAAGGATCTTTAATATTTGGAAAACACACACACACATAGTCATATAATAGTATATTTATAAAATACACTTATATATTCTACTCTTTTTTCTTTTTAAAAAATTTTTGGCTGTATTGAGCCTCCACTGCTGTACGTGGGCCTTTTCTGGCTATGGTACCCAGGCTTCTCACTGCACTGGCTTCTCTTTTTGCGGAGCACGATCTCTAGGAATGCAGGCTCAGCAGTAGTGGCCCACGGGCTTAGCTGCCCTGTGCATGTGGAATCGTCCTGGATCAGGACAAATCCATGTCCCCTGCATTGGCAGGCAGATTTCTTGACCACTGGACAGCCAGGGAAGCCTTACATTCTACTCTTTTCATTAGCAAGAGAACCAGGGATTCTGTGGTCATAATATAATGTACCACATAACCGAAGTTACTTTATGGTTCACCCACAACCATATTCTCACCAGTAAAAACTGATTTTACTTCACGATTTTGTAGCTGACAAGAAATATAACTTTAAGATGAAGCTATTGATACTGAAATTAAAAAACAAGTGGAGCAGCATTGTTTTATATATATTTTTTCTCACTTGAAAGGCTAAAACCCAGGACTTCTTCATATGTCTGAACTTCCTAGATTTCAGTATTTTGAGAAAATAGTTTCCAAATGATGAAAAAAAATTTGCCCTTGTGGTTTCAGTTAAGCCTGGGCTTAAGGAAATATACTCATTTTTTGTGCTTTTGATAAATTCTGTAAACTAATTTAATTCTACTTCTTCCTACAATTTTAAACTTGAATTGAAAATCTTGATTGCCCAGACTTGCTTGTGTACCCTTATCCACACGGCAAGAGGCCCTGGTACAACAGACAACTTAGAAACATAAAGTTGACCTATAGTAAACACCCAATAAACTGTATGTAGATTAAAGGTGAAGCCATAAAAGTATTAGTATTTGACTATGCAAAAATTTTGCAGTTTTTTAAAATATATTCTGATAAGTCCATTGGGAAAATGAGCAAAATACAAAACAATTCCCCAAAGAAGCAATAATAAGTGATATTTTATGATATATGAACATGTTCAATCTCATGGTAATTAAAGAAACAAAAATTAAAACAAGATTCCATATTTGCCAATATAAATAGCCAATTTTAAGAAGCTCTAACTTATCCAAAGTTGGTAAAGAAAGGGAGTAAAAGCTATCTCACATATCTCAGGCAAAAGTATCTGTGCTATATTGTTAATATCCCTTGATGAAACCTTAGAAATACCTAACACACTTTTATGTATATACCTTTGATTCAGCTACTTTGTCTTTAAAATTTTATTTTAATCAGGACATCATAAATGCACACAAAAATTTATCTACATGTATGTTCACACCAATATATTGAATAAAATTAGCTACCGTTGATTCTTGGAGAAGGAAATGGCAACCCACTCCAGTGTTCTTGCCTGGAGAATCCCATGGACAGAGGAGCCTGGTGGGCTACAGTCCATGGGGTCACAAAGAGTTGGACACGACTAAGCGACTAAACAAACAAACAAACAAACAAACCATTCATTCAGGACTTACCATGTGCCCAAGTGTTATGCTAAGACTTTTATATACATCATCTCATTTGAGCCTGGTAAAAACTTCATGAGGTGCTCTGTATAACTTCCATTTGACAAAAGAACACTTAGTTTTCAAGGTTAAGTGAGTTAGCCAAGAATGCACTGGTAGTAAGTATGCAAATTCAAGCCATGAATCTCAAGAGCCTGACATTACAACAAAGAACAACCGGAAGAGGGACTTCGCTAAAGGAATTCTGGCATATCCAGCAACGGATGACTAGGAAGCACTGACAAATGATAATGCAAAAAAGCAATTGGGAACATTGGAAAAACATTGACAGTGTGTCATAAATGTGTTACAATGTGAAAAAGGATGATTCAAAATAATATATACTCTGTAACCTTGTTGTGCTCATTCCTGTTCTACTCTTTGGGGCCCCATGGACTGTAGCCTACCAGGCTCCTCGGCCTATGGAATTTTCCAGGCAAGAATACTGGAGTGGGCTGCCACTCCCTTCTGCAGGGGATCTTCCCTACGCAGGGATGGAACCTGCGTCTCTTGTGTCTCCTGCATTGGCAGGTGGATTCTTTACCACTAGCGCCCCCTGGGAAGTGTTGCTAAAATATGCTACTCCAGATGTGCTACTCCAAATGTTCTAGCTCCAAAAATGTTTATAGGGAATTTTACTATTTTCTGTACAGTTTTCTGTATTTCACATTTGCTACAATTATACTTTGGTTTTTATAATTAGATACAGTGTTACTAAAAATAAGATGAATGAATTTGTAAATAAAGTACAAAGAGCATTTATTCCCATGGACTTTCTCCTGGGATACCTTCTAAAGTGGCACATACTAATGCAAAATGTGGAATGCTGAAGTTCAAAATCTTCATACCCAGACTTTTCTTCATATTTGACTTGTGCCTTTTTAAAGGGATATTCAAATCTTTCTTGGCTTCTTAAAAATGTGTATAATTTTTTGTTATTTGAAAAGAAATAGATACACATCCTAAAATTTTGACAGAAGGGGGCAAAATCAGTTAGAAATTGTCCCTTCAATCTCACTACTGATCCATCAGTTTTCACTTCTCTGGTTTGTTACCTGCACAGCCCAGATAATATGCTCCTGTGTCTTTGAAGCATTTTACCACCTTCAAATAGGTGATAATTCTTTTGATTCTCTAATGTGAAAGATGAGGAAAATGGCTGATCCAAAATAACCTATGCTTTGTAATCTTAGTTTTTGTAAAATATACAACACAATTTTCATAAGTGCTGTCTCCAGAGGTGGAAATTTACTTTTTCTTTGGATACTGCTCTCTATTTCCATTTTTTTTTCTATGATAACCAGGCCCAGACAGTTTTATAGGTATATTTCCAAACTGGAAAAACTATAGTTGATGTTGAAGAAGTTATTGTAAGTTATCTGAGCTAAACTGCATAAAAACACACAAAAACAAAACTAATTCCCCCCCCCCATCTATCTATCTGGAACCAAAACTACCACAAATTAAAATAGAAACACAATTACTATAGAAATAAAACAAAATAGAAATACACAAAATAAAATAGAAACACAGTTCATCATATTGATATATCAAGTAGATTTTAAAAAACAGGATGTTGAATATTTCAACATATTACTATAACATTAATTATATATATTTGAGGTAAAAGCCTGAATACTTAACGACTGATGAACACTGGCTAATCAACACAGAAGCCAGTCCAATTGAAATGATGCCAGCCAGGACGTCTTCACCAGGTAGGCCAATTAGAATTTCGGTTTGAGTTTGGCTATAGGTCCCACTCCAGTGTTCTTGCTTGGAGAATTCCAGGGACGGGGGAGCCTGGTGGGCTGCCGTCTATGGGATCGCACAGAGTCGGACATGACTGAAGTGACTTAGCAGTAGCAGCAGTTAGAGGGGCTTCCCTGGTGGCTCAGATGGTAAAGAATCTGCCTGCAATGCGGGAGACCTGAGTTTGATCCCTGGGTAGGGAAGGTCCCCTGGGGAAGAGCATGGCAACCCACTCCAGTATTCCTCCCTGGAGAATTTCATGGACAGAGGAGCCTGGTGGGTTACAGTCCACAGGGTCACA
Organism: Bos indicus x Bos taurus; assembly: GCF_003369695.1. NCBI lineage: Eukaryota > Metazoa > Chordata > Mammalia > Artiodactyla > Bovidae > Bos > Bos indicus x Bos taurus. Next base: position 5,648,108 of record NC_040103.1, on the reverse strand, counting down.
AAGAGTTGGACACCACTGAGCGACTAAGCAGACATAGGTCTAGAGACAGTGAAAGGTGGTGGAGGCAGTCCTGAGGAAGTTTACCCCTCCTCTCCTCAAGGCAGCTGTCTTCAAGGTGGTCATTATGCATTCTTCAGGGAAAGAGAGCCTAACCTCTTTAAAGGATAATCATAACCTCCTACTGTTACTCATTAAGAAGACTTGGCAGAGTTTAGAGGTTCAAGAAGGATGGAAACCAGAGAGTGTAGCACCTGCTTTGGGTGCAAATTTTAAGAGGGCACCAACAATTCAATAATAAAAATAAAGAACATTTTAATGTAATATTTAAAATACCAAAGCTGATGCAGAATATCTATGATGAACAAAATATCAAAAATTTTAATAAAGACAGAATCAATATAAATGACTTTATCCTTTTGCTTTAAGCTTCAAAATAGCTCAGCATGGCACTAGATTCAAGGTCTCCAGGTGCATAAAATTGTCCGTATTATCCCAAACCAATATTCAGTATACCACATCTTCCCAAGCAATACTCTGACTTGGAAATAAGAGATCCTGCTAGATTAGGAAATGAATGTGAGTTGTAATTCAGCCACCTGATAGATTAGTCTTCAGGTTTGGTTTTCAGAAATGATAGACCACTGGCTATAGGAGAAGGGCTTTCTTTAGGGCACTCATGAAACATGCAGGGTCCCCACAGAGTCCTTAAAGCACAAAGTTAAAGCTCTGACATCATTATTTCCTTCCCCTAAGTTCTCCACAATACTTTGGACCAACCAAGCAACCCCATTATCCTCCTGTTTTCACCACAGTGCTCTATGGCAGCAATTACTTGGTGCTCAGAGTCTTATCTTTTCTAGGCACCTGATTTCCAGTCCAACAGCCAATAATTTACATAAGTGTCTTGTCACCCCATGCCATGGCCACCAATGTCCTCTTCCCATTGGAATAAGGGTCAATAATAACTTTAATTCAGATCAGAAGATGAATTCCACAGAACCCAGAATTAATTCCATTAACCCAGAGAACTCATCCTTAAAGTTCTTTTCTTCTGGAACTACATATATGCCAAGTTGCTTCAGTGGTGTCTGACTCTGTGTGACCCTATGCACTGTAGATTTTCAGCCAATAAAGGAAAATAATACAGAGAAATTAGTAATGAGAAAAAAATTAGCCTCTCCATCTGTGGGAGAGGTGTCTCCAGTCCTGGAAGGCTCAGTCAGATAACCTGAACTTTCAGCTATCATTCATGGATACTTCTACTGGTTTCTCATATTTTCTTTTTCCAAAATCACCTACCTATGTTTACCTGCTTGTGTTTTCTGATAGACTTTAAACAAACAGTTTTACATTTCAGTTCAGTTCAGTTCAGTCGCTCAGTTGTGTCCGACTCTGCGACCCCACGAATCGCAGCACGCCAGGCCTCCCTATCCATCACCAACTCGCGGAGTTCACTCAGACTCATGTCCATCGAGTCAGTAATGCCATCCAGCCATCTCATCCTCTGTTGTCCCCTTCTCCTCCTGCCCCCAATCCCTCCCAGCATCAGAGTCTTTTCCAGTGAGTCAACTCTTCACATGAGGTGGCCAAAGTACTGGAGTTTCAGCTTTAGCATCATTCCTTCCAAAGAAATCCCAGGGCTGATCTCCTTCAGAATGGACTGGCTGGATCTCCTTGCAGTCCAAGGGACTCTCAAGAGTCTTCTCCAACAACCACAGTTCAAAAGCATCAATTCTTAGGCGCTCAGACTTCTTCACAGTCCAACTCTCACATCCATATATGACCACTGGAAAAACCATAGCCTTGACTAGATGGACCTTTGTTGGCAAAGTAATGTCTCTGCTTTTCAGTATGCTATCTAGGTTGGTCATAACTTTTCTTCCAATGAGTAAGCGTCTTTTAATTTCATGGCTGCAGTCACCATCTGCAGTGATTTTGGAGCCCCCAAAAATAAAGTCTGACACTGTTTCCCCATCTATTTCCCATGAAGTGATGGGACTAGATGTTTTCTGAATGTTTAGCTTTAAGCCAACTTTTTCACTCTCCTCTTAGCTATTTAACCAAGACCTTAAAATATTCATACCTTGGAGTAATAGGCAAATATATCTATATCAATGGATGATATAAGGAATTCAGTACTAGAGCCATGTGTGAGAATTATATTAATAAGTGCTAACATTTATTAAAGATCTACTTTGAACCAAGATTATTGCTATGTCCTCTACTTATATTACCTAATTTAATTCTAGAACCTGGTTTTGAGGTACTGCTATAGTATCCCATTTTATTGATGTGGATATGGACTAAGAGAGGTTAGGTAACTTGTCTGAAATCACAGAGGTAGTAGATATTTGAATTGTGATTCAAATCACAATCCAGGTCTTTCTAACATCAGAACCCTAGCTGTTGATAAAGTTCAGTTCAGTTCAGTCACTCATTTGTGTCTGACTCTTTGTGACCCCATGGACTGCAGCACGCCAGGCCTCCCTGTCCATCACCAACTCCCGGAACTCACTCAAACTCATGTTTGAGTTGGTGATGCCATCCAACCATCTCATCCTCTGTCGTCCCTTTCTCCTCCTCCTTTCAATCTTTTCCAGTGTCAGGGTCTTTTCAAAGGAGTCAGTTCTTCACATCAGGTGGCCAAAGTATTGGAGTTTCAGCTTCAGCATCAGTCCTTCCAATGAATATTCGGGACTGATTTCCTTTAGGATGGACTGGTTGGATCTCCTTGCAGTCCAAGGGACTCTCAAGAGTCTTCTCCAACACCACAGTTCAAAAGCATCAATTCTTTGGCACTCAGCTTTCTTTATGGTCCAACTCTCACATCTGTACATGACTACTGGAAGAACCATAGCTTTGACTAGACGGACCTTTGTTGTCAAAGTAATGTCTCTGCTTTTTAATATGCTGTCTAGGTTGGTCATAACTTTTGATAAAGTTAACATTTTACGTTACTGGGGAAAGGATGGGTTTTTAATGCATAGTGTTAGGAAAACTGACATTTCATTTAGAATAAAATTACCTCTTACACCAATGATTTGTAATAATTTTCAGTTCATGAACCACTTAAAGCATCTGATGAGAGATTGAAACTTTTCTCTCTTTCACATACATGCATACACACACCACAAACACATCTATATACAAAGACATGTATGTATATACAGATTCTTCTATGTAGTTCCAATTGGTTTTAGAACCAGGAAGCCATGAACTTGAAAAGAACTCCTATCAAATGGTAATGTGAATTCCAGATGGATTGAAATTTTAAAACTAAAATTAAACATAAAAATAGCCTTTGTGTGCATGAAGAGATAAGGCACCTAAATCTCCAGCCTTGGTTCCTTAACATGCAAAAACTCGAATGAAATTTTTGGCCAATGCAATGTGTATTCTATAAATATTTCCAAATAGACATATGCACTGGTGAAAATAACTTCATACATTTGGAGTTATTAATGAATTTCTATTCATAACACCAAAACAGACACCATGGGGAAAAGGTGAATAGATGTAAGTATTTTAATTGTTTATTTGTTTTAATTTTAAAATTATTTTTGTAGATGAATAAGTATACATTGTGTTGAATTTCTCAGTACTTAATGTGACTAATTACCTAACTGTGTGATTAATGGAATTATTTTTAAATGTACATTTTTGTTGTTGTTGTTAACAACATAGCACCCCAGCACGTCTACTTTTCTCCTTTGCTGCTGCTAAGTCGCTTCAGTCGGGTCCGACTCTGTGCGACCCCATAGACGGCAGCCCACTAGGCTCCTCTGTCCCTGGGATTCTCCAGGCAAGAACACTGGAGTGGGTTGCATTTCCTTCTCCAATGCATGAAAGTGAAAAGTGAAAGTGAAGTTGCTCAGTAGTGCCCAACTCTTAGCGACCGCATGGACTGGAGCTTACCAGGCTCCTCCCTTCATGGGACTTTTCAGGCAAGAGTACTGGAGTGGGGTGCCATTGTGAGCATTGACTATCTTCTGAGCTGCATTCTAGACATGATGGTCAATAAGCTCAGGTCGACCTGGGGTAGACAGGCACACATCGGATGGCCGAGCCTGAAACCTGCCCTGTGCCCAGTGAGTGCAGCGAGGATACCTGCCGATGATTCAGACCGGGCAGAGGACGGCTCTTGGGTTTGTCTCTCGAGGGTGCTGAGGGGTAAGTCCCCACAGGGAGAGCAGCAGAGAGAATTGAAACACAGAGGAGATAGAGTTGCAAAGTGAGGCAGGCACAAGCCAGTGGGGTGGTGGGGGCTGACTGTAGGGTCTGTGCTGTGTGCACAGAAGCAGACAGTGGGCAGGCCCAGCTCTCAGAAGCACCTGCTTTCTGAAAGAGGTTTATGGAACGTTCTGCTCAGAGGAGGGAGGTGTGGGGTTAGAGTAAAGCCATCTGCTGCTGCTGCTAAGTCGCTTCAGTCGTGTCTAACTCTGTGTGACCCCATAGACGGCAGCCCACCAGGCTCCCCCATCCCTGGGATTCTCCAGGCAAGAACACTGGAGTGGGTTAGTCCTGGGTAATAAACTCGGATTTCAGATGTGAATGTGCTTGGGGACTGAAATTTACTTGTTACAGGAGTTGTGTCCTTGGAAGAAGGTGGGAAAAGCTTTATGTGAGCCTTAATGAGTTTGGTTATATAGGAGTTTGATTTCCATCTCATAAATAATAAACAGCCCTCAATATGCTAATTTCAACTTCCTTTCAATTGCTCGTGTTCATCTTGCAAAAAAAGTAATCAAGAAAAATATGGGAAATGCCATCTCCCTGTTGGAATGAAGCATCTCTTGGTTGGTACAATATGTTTGCTCCAAGGCTTCTAGAAGCTTATTAACTGTCTCTGCCTCATTGGTTTTTCTATTTAGACAATTCCTCCCCCATAATCTAATCAATGTTAAAGTGAAACATGACTTTAATTGAACAACACATAATAAGATTTGTTAAATTTGAAGTAGAATAATATGAGTAAGTTCGAAAGTGAGAAACAAACTGAGAAATTATTTCTCCGTATTTCCTATGCATGCCTGTGCTCAGTCACTCAGTCGAGTCTGATTCTTTGCAGTCCCATGGACTGTACCAGGCTCCTCAGTTCATGGGATTTTCCAGGCAAGAATATTGTAGTGGGTTGCCATTTCCTACTCCAGGGGATCTTCCCAACCCAGGGACCGAACTCGGGTCTCCTGTGTCTCTTGCAGGAGGATTTCTTAGCACTGAACCACCTAGGAAGCCCCTATAGTTAGTCACATATCTTTATTGATAATTTTTTAAACATTTCAAGCATTTTTAAAATTGAAGTAGAGTTCATTTATAATGTGTTAGTGTCAGATGTACAGTAACGTGATTCAGTTATACATGTATATATTCTTTTTCAGATTCTTTCCTTTTATAGATTATTACAAAATATTGACTATAGTTCCCTGTGCTATACAGTAGATCCTTGTTGTTTAGCTATTTTATACATAATATAGTGTGTATCTGTTAATTCCAAACCCCTAATTTATCCCCCATATCCTTTATGGTAACCATAAGTTTGTTCTCTATGTCTGTGAGTCTATTTCTGTTTTATAAGTAAGTTCATTTGTCTCTTTCGATCATTTTTACCGTGGTATCTTTTATAAGAAAGATATTCAATGTGTACAAGGGATAGATTAACTTTATCATGTCACTTGGGAATACAATGGACATGGAGAAACAGGAAACCACTAGGTTTTATTTATTTTTTATTTCCACAGTGTTTGACTTGGTCCTTTTCTCTTCATCCCATTTCAACTGCCCAAGGTCAAATCTATTGTAAAACTCCCAAGCTGGTTTTCTGTTCAAGTCCTTGTGATGCGACCCCATCCTTCTTGCTGGTCATGTTGTCCACAGTTAATTCACCTGGACTCTCGCTGAGCTATAGGGCTTCTCTGGTGGCTCAGTGGTGAAGAATTCAACTGCCAAAATCAGAAGATTCCCTGGAGGAGGAAGTGGCAACCCACTCCAGTATTCTTGCCTGGGAAATCCCATGGACAGAGGAGCCTGGCGGGCTACAGTCCATGGGGCAACAAAAGACTCAGACACAACTTAGTGACTAAACAAAAACAACAGCTGTGGGTTCATGGAATACTCACAGCTCCTCAAGCAGGATTTGCTCTGATATCCTGTTTGTCTCTGCATGTACTTTTTTTTTTTTTTTTAAGGCTTTATTGAATTTGTTGCAACTTTGCTTCTGTTTCATGTTTTGGTTTTTGGTTTTTGGCTGTGAGGCATGTGAGATCTTGGCTCCCCAAACAGGAATCAAACCCCCAACCCCTGCACTGGAAGGCGAAGTCTTAAGCACTGGGCCACCAAGGAAGTCCCACACTATTTCTGCTATCTGAAATTCTCACCTGTCTCCTCTCTGTCTGTCTCATAGTGTAAGAATTAAGAAGATGTTAATTTTGCAGCTGACAGTCATTATTCAAATCCCTGGACTGCCACTGCTGAGCTCTGGATGCTGCTGCTGCTAAGTCGCTTCAGTCGTGTCCGACTCTGTGCGACCCCATAAACAGCAGCCCACCAGGCTCCCCCGTCCCTGGGATTCTCCAGGCAAGAACACTGGAGTGGGTTGCCATTTCCTTCTCCAATGCATGAAAGTGAAAAGTGAAAGTGAAGTCACTCAGTCGTGTCCGACCCCCAGCGACCCCATGGACTGCAGCCCACCAGGCTCCTCTGTCCATGGGATTCTCCAGGCAAGAGTGCTGGAGTGGGGTGCCATTGTGGATGCTTAGGCACGTTCATCTCTCTGGGTCTCATTTGCTTCATCTAAAATTGGAATAATGAAAAGATTCACTTCACAGAATTATTTTGAAAGTGATATTAGACAATGCATGTGATTGGGTCAGTGCATAATGCATTCTAAATAGCCAATACTGTTTCACTCTTAGAATAATTACAATTATTATTGCTATATTTAAAAATTAATTTTTTGTCAGAATATAGTTGATTTACAATGTTGTGCTAGATTCTGCTGTACAGCAAAATGAAGCAGTTATATAATATATATATATATATATATAAATATAAATATATATCCACTCTTCTTTAGATTCTTTTCCCATATAGGTCACCACAGAGTATTGAGTAGAGTTCCCTGTACTATATAACAGGTTCTTATTAGTTACCTATTTTATAATAGTAGTGTGTATATGTCAATCTCAATTTCTCAATTTATTGCCATTTATCAATGATCATTTTATTTCTCCTGTATATCCATTTTGTTCCCTAGGTGTGCTCAATTGCTCAGGCATGTCCAACTCTTTGGGACCCCATGGACTGTAACCCACAAGGCTCCTCTGTCCATGGTATTTTTCAGGCAAGAATACTGGACCGAGTTGTCATTTCCTATTCCAGGGGATCTTCCCAACCCAGGGATCAGTGGTAATAGACTCAGGAAGAAGGGAGATAAGATGTCTTTGGAAGGTTGGTTCATCCCTGTTCAGTCCTTACAGCAGCCCTGAAATTCCTAGAGATGCAGAGACCATTTTGGTGGTAAGGATGACAGCTGATATCGTATCATATCATTTATGTCTCTCATAGCATTTCTCTGGGGCTTGGGTTCTCACACTTGTCTTAAATTCAAACAAGCAACATCCTGCAGTGATGGAAAGCTTCCATACTGAAGGAAAGGAAGTTTGACCTCAAGCTTTAACTCATCAAAAATCAGGTGATGTCTTTGGACAAATGACTTCATCTCCCTGAGCTCAGCTCCTGATTTATTTTAAAAAAAAAAGAAAGCAAAAAACAAGAGGATTACCTTATGTGGTCTCTAAGTATCTTTCCAGTCCTAGGGTTCTGTGGTTCTACATGGGGAAACTCACTGTTTCTGCTGTCTGCATACTCAGGCGGCTTCATGGTGTGTGCTGAGTCAGACCTACTCCATCTGGGGGCACGCTGAGGCCACTGGTATCACTTCAGCTCAGCAGAGGACAGTGGCTTCAGAGTCTGTGGGAGAGAAGGCCTCAAGCTTTCTAAGAGGCTGTCTTTCAGATGTCTGTGTGTACAGACATATATAATATACCTGTTTTAAAATACAGTTCAGAGCCTAAGAGGACGTCGTGGTTGAGCCATTGAGAAGAAAAACTGCCATGTCCACTGCTTTGGCAAAACCTCAGATGTGTGGCCTCCTGGCCAGACGTCTGCAATTTCATATTGTTGGAGCATTCATGGTCTCCCTGGGGTTTGCAACTTTCTATAAGTTTTCTGTGGCTGAAAAAAGAAAGAAGGCATATGCAGACTTCTACAGAAATTATGATTCCATGAAAGATTTTGAGGAGATGAGGAAGGCTGGTATCTTTCAGAGTGCAAAGTGATTTGGAATATAAATAATTTCTTTGGGTTGAGTTCCCTGGAAGTTTGTCACTTTCCTGTGTTCCTGAACTAAGAAACTATGACTATCTGGGGTGAGAAATAGTCGTTCAATAAATAAACAATTAACAAATACTGTGGACAAAAAAAAATAATAATAAAATACAGTTCAATACTATTTAACTAAGGTTGAATATTTATCCTCTATAGAAGTTTCCAGAATCTTTTTTTTTTTTTTTTTTAAAGGAGACTCTTGAGAGTCCCTTGGACTGCAAGGAGATCAAACCAATCATTCCTAAAGGAAATCAATCCTGAATATTTGTCGCAAGTACTGATGCTGAAGCTCTAACACTCTGGCCACCTGATATGAAGAGCTGATTCTTTGGAAAATACCTTGATGCTGGGAAAGACTGAAGGCAAAAGAAGAGAGGGGGCAGAGGATGCGATGGTTAGATAGCACCACCGATTCAATGGACAGGAGTTCGAGCAAACTGCAGGAGACAGTGAAGGACAGCTGCAGTCCATGGGGTCACAAAGTGTGTCACACAGCTTAGATACTGAACAACAATAATGCAATACAGGAGAACACCAATATCTTTTATGTTTAATTCAATTTTTATTTTACTCTGTACTTACTTGGCAGTCCCTCCTCAGAAGAGACAATAGAAATGTTTTATCATGCTATTTAAGACATAAGGAATCAAAACAAATGAACACAAACATATAAGAATAACAAACAACTTCTAGACACACTTTTAAGCATCCAGTAAACTACGTTTCTTGAAGGGTACAGAAGCTTTAGGAGGCGTGAATTTCCCATCAGAGTTCCTTGATGTCGGTTTTCTTGATTCTAATAAAGAAGAGTGAAAAGCCCGAAATACAAAACCACTTTGAAGACGCTCAGGGGTCCTAAGTGCTGGTCCCCTCTTAAGACGTCTTTATTAACACTCAGAATCCTCCCAGGTCCCTCTCCTACAGACATGACAGATGCCTTTGACCGTCTCCTCACAGTGGGGAGACTTCTGTAGATTTCTTTCTGCACTTCGTGGAGTTCACAGAAATGACACAAGTAGCTTCCACTGTATTTATCAAGCAAAAAGTAATTGAAAACAGCAGGTAGTGCCTTAGTCCCTGAAAGAAGTCTGTTTGCCAATTGATCCATGGAGTGCTGAGGCTGGGAGCTTCCATTATATCTCCTGGGTGGTATTCAGGTTCAGTAAACCCCAGTGTGTCTGGGTAACTGGATTCCTAAATCTTAAAACTATTTTCATTTGCTAACGAAAGAATTGAAGTAGAATGGAATCTACTTAGAAAATGTGTTTTGCTTCTACACATTTGTGAAATTGAACATTATTGGTGTGATTCTCAAAGGTCTTACTTAACTTTACATTAAAAAAAAAAATCCTCTTTCTTCCTTAGGTAGTAAGATTCGAAATGAAACACTCCAACTAAAAATCTTAATTTATCTACTTAAAACAAGCAATTGTAATATATAGTAGAACTGTAACTTGGGTCTATATTTTCCAAGTCACCTGTAAATGTGTTATCATATTTTCATACTTTAAAAAAGAAAAAAACCCAAAATGAAACATAGCAAAATGCAGCAATTAGGTTCAGAAACACAGCTGGAGTAACATGTCTAAAATTTCCTGGCCAGTCCTATTTCCATTTACAGGATTGGATATTGAAGTCTCACAAATTCTTATAATAGCCAAGGAATTCTAATATAACAGCATCTAGACTGATTTTGGCTGCCTCTTACATACAAATATGATATATAAATTCCTTGTTTAACCTTCTTCTCTGATATGAGAGTCAGAAAAATATGGTCACCACAATGGGAGGCCAAGAAAATAACTTTGGCTAGTCCCCTAAAGGTACTGACCAGGAGAACTAAACCTTATCCCTTTGAGAGAGAATGGATACATATGTATGGCTGAGTCCCTTTGCTGTTCGCCCAAAACTATCATGACATTGTTAATCAGCTATACTTCAACACAAAATAAAAAGTTAAAAAAAAAAAAAAAACACCTTAGTCCTTATGGGTCATCAGTTCAGTTCAGTTCAGTTGCTCAGTCGTGTGTGACTCTTTGCGACCCCATGAATCGCAGCACGCCAGGCCTCCCTGTCCATCACCAACTCCTGGAGTTCACCCAGACTCACGTCCATCGAGTCAGTGATGCCATCCAGCCATCTCATCCTCTGTCGTCCCCTTCTCCTCCTGCCCCCAATCCCTCCCAGCATCAGAGTCTTTTCCAATGAGTCAACTCTTCGCATGAGGTGGCCAAAGTACTGGAGTTTCAGCTTTAGCATCATTCCTTCCAAAGAAATCCCAGGGCTGATCTCCTTCAGAATGAACTGGTTGGATCTCCTTGCAGTCCAAGGGACTCTCAAGAGTTTTCTCCAACACCACAGTTCAAAAGCATCAATTTTACTTAAAGCAAGGAAGAGGCAAAACTAAAAAAATTTGAAAGTTGATTCTAAGCAGAAAACATCTTTGGGATATTTAATCTAGAAAAGAGGATATTTTTAAAGATATGTAATAATTTCCATAAACAAATATTGTTGACAATGAAACCTGTTATATTGATTATTAGCTTGATGTTTGGTCGGCAACATTAACACAGTGATGGATTCATGCAACTTCATACTCACGCGCTCAAGCTGGTCGCTTTACGACTATCCATTTACCATAAGGGTTTAGCTGAGGGGTAGGGGCTCTAACTCTGGAGCAGAGGTACTGGCCCTTCAGATGCTGGCTTCCAGCCTTACAGACAGCGTCCTAATCACACAGGCAGTGGATCTTCATTCACATGTAAGTATAGGGAGAGAAGTTATGGGATTCACTACAGCAGAGAAAAGTAGTGTAAGTGTTAGGAAGAAATTCTTGGCCATAACGATAGCAAAGTGCAGTTCCAAATGTGACGGGGGATTTCTCACAGAGTACTTGTCCATCACACAGGAGGAGGGAACATACGGTGCTGGGGTAACCTCTAGCCTTATGTGCTGTGATATTTTGAGGAAGAATAATACAACTTGGGACAAAGGTCACTTAACAAACAGCAGTTCTTGATAATATTGCCTTATCTGTGGCTGATTTTGTGGAGAAAGGACAATTAGAATCGAGCTCAAGAGAACAGGATTGGGACTTCCCTGGTGGCCCGGTGATCAAGATGTCACCTTCCAATGCAGGGGGTGCTGGCTCCATCCTTGGTCAGAGAGCTAAGACCTGCAAGCCTCGGGGCCAAAAAACCAAAACGTAAAACAGAAACCATATTGTGACAAATTCAATAAAGACTTAAAAATAGCCCACATCAAAAAAAAAAAAATCTTTTAAAAGAAAAGAGAGAGAGAAGAGGGTCATGGGAGAAATATAGCCTTAATGCCTGACAGAGCTGAAGAATCAGGCTCGCCTGGACTAGAGGAATTTGAAGAGCAAATACTGCTAAGAGTCCAAATCTGAATAGCCCATATCATTAGGGCTGTGAATCAATATTGACAGTCTGGTGCCAGAAATGCCCATGGGAATACATAGGCACTTATACTCCATACATTAAACATAAACAGTGTTTTTAAGCAAGGTTACTAACCTTTTCAGGTGGGACATGCATTTTTTTAAAAGACACATATGTAAAAACTTAACTTAAATTCCTGATGTTTGCTTTTCTTCAAACCCACCTGATTTTGGAAAGTTCTCCCCAGCCTTTAGCCTGTCCCAAAGCCTGGTGCCTACTTTTTATGGCTCCTGCCTTTCCTAAAACTTCTAAGACTTATGACTTGGGGCTGTGCCTGGGGTGTTCTTACTTCCTGCTGGTGATAAATGCTCCCTGAAGATCACAGAACCACCTTCACAAAGGGGCAGACAGACTCCCAGGACCTTGCTGCTCTTGCCCTGGGGCTGAGCTGATGGCCCTGCGGCTCAGAGAGTGCTTTGCAAACAGCTATTGCAACCTGCTTAGCTGCTGGCACTTTAAACCACACAGTAAATCAAGCAAAGAATAAGTGATTTTAAAAACTTTAATTTCACTAAACTTCTTTACAGATATAGGTATGGGGACATTTTAGAAACTTTTGGGAAGGAAGAATAGAAACTAACTCCATTAAATGTGTCAAGGAAAAACTAGGTGAAACCTTTGCTGCAGACCCATTGGCGGTGACCCTTTTTTTGCCTTTTGGATCTGTGTATTGCTTGAAACTCAACATTCAAAAAACTAAGATCATGGCATCCAGTCCCATCATTTCATGGCAAATAGATGGACAAACAATGGAAACAGTGATAGACTTTATTTTCTCGGGCTCCAAAGTCACTGCAGATGGTTACAGCAGCCATGAAATTAAAAGTTGCTTGCTCCTTGGGAAGAAAAACTATGACCAACCTAGACAGCATATTAAAAAGCAGAGACATTACTTTGCCAACAAAGATCCTTCTAGTTAAAGCTATGGTTTTTCCAGTGGTCATGTATGGATGTGAGAGTTGGACTGTGAAGAAAGCTGAGCACCGAAGAACTGATGCTTTTGAATTGTGGTGTTGGAGAAGACTCTTGAGAGTCCCTTGGACTGCAAGGAGATCCAACCAGTCCATCCTAAAGGAAATAAGTCCTGAATATTCATTGGAAGGACTGATGCTGCAGCTGAAGCTCCAATACTTTAGCCACCTGATTCGAAGGACTGACTCATTGGAAAAGACCCTGATGCTGGAAAAGTTGAAGGCAGGAGGAGAAGGGGATGACAGAGGGGGAGATGGTTGGATGGCATCACTTGATGGACTTGATGGACATGAGTTTGAGCAAGGTCCGGAAGTTGGCGATGGACAGGGAAGCCTGGTGTGTTGCAGTCCATGGGGTCGCAAAGAGTGGGACACGGCTAAGCAACTGAACTGAACTGAAGACCTGTGTTACTGACCAAGGAAATGAAATCATTCTGGACCCCTCCAAAGGTGGACTTTTCTTTTCTGCCCCCTCTTGCTCCTCTGACCAGGCCCTCTGACATCTTGCCCAGCCTGACACACAGATCTGACTGGACTTCTAGACCATCTGGGCAGCCACCTCTTCCCCAGCTCTCCCCAGTCGTAAGTCCTTAACTGGTCCTTTGAATTCCAACAGCTTTCTAGCTGGGTCTTTCTGTCTTGCTTTACAATGAGTCTAATAACTCCCCTTGGAGACATTCACTCCTTGAGGCTCTGGTCTGGATTCTGTTTGATTCATTCTGTACCTTCTCAGCTTCCCAGGGCTCCATGAAATATTTGTCATGCAAATTAATGTGCCTGTGATATCCTACTTGTGGATGTCCTTAAAATAAACTGTTGGGGATAAGCAAAATGAAAAAGAATGCATCTCACTCTAGCAGGGACCCCATTTGTCCAGAGGATGTTTTGTTTTCTCTTGTTCAGAAGATTTATTTTCGTTTAAGAGCCAAGGTATGTTTTCTTTCCTGGGTAAATTATGTGTGTGGTTCCTGCAGCAACAGCTCCAGTGGATGTTGACTTACTGCTGAGAGCAGGAGAGGAGGAAGGGGGACAAGCCCAGAGGAATGTCACAGTCAGCTGGGTGCCCAGAATCTGCCACTGCCCCATGGGGTGGGGGGTGGGGTGGGGATGTGACCAAAGGCTGAGATCACCAGTTGAACCACACAGGAGAGGGCTGATTTGGGTCAAATAATACTCTAGTGGAAACATGAGCCAGAAATGCATGGTGTTTTAAAACAGCACCATGGGAATTCCCTGGTAGACCAGTTGGTTAGGGGCTTTCCTGGTGGCCCAGATGGTAAAGAATCTGTCTGTAATGCAGGAGCCCTGGGCTTGTTCCCTGTGTTGAGATGATCCCCTGGAGAGGGGAATGGCAACCCACTCCAGTATTCTTGTCTGGAGAATTCCGTGGACAGAGCCTAACAGGCTACAGTCCCTGGGGTCAAAAAGACTTGCACGCGACTGAGCACCTTTAACTCTCCAGTGGTTAGGGTCCTGGGCTTTACTGCTGTGGGCCAGGGTTCTATCCTTGTTTGGGGAACTAAGACCCCACAGCCTGCATAGTCAAAAAAAAAAAAAGGAGGAAAACTTCAGCACCACCACATCTGGTAAATGATGAAGCTCCCTGAAAACTCAAGAGTTTTTCTCCACAGTGATTCCAACACAGGCCTTTTCCATTCAAATCTCTTCATATTGAATAGTAAATACAAAAGAACTCGGCACAAACAAGGAGTCAGAACAGATCTGTTTAGGAAGGAAAGGGAGAAAGATTTTTAACAAAGAAAGATAAAGGGACTTCGAGCTATGACTGGAGCCTGAGATTTGCTTCTGGCCCCATCCCCTATTTCTTGTTTGTTTCTAGAAGCTCTGCTTCCTGAAAACAAGGTTCTTTATTATTATATTATCATCTGTGACTCAGGCTATAGACTGGACGACTTTTAATATCCCATGAAGGAAGTGGGCTGGTAAAATCTGCCACTTACCCATGTCACAGAGGTAAGGAAGTGGCTTAGAACTCTTCCAGGCCTCAGGGTGCCTGTTTGTGAGTGACTTAAAAGTACTTAATGGCATCCTAGCAACCTGCTCATTTTCCAAAATAGGAAATGCATTCTTGAGAAAATCCTTCACCTTCAGTTTTCTTGGGGAGAAAAAAATTCCTCTAAAAATGTTCAGTTTCAGCATGAGACTCGCTGCTTTCCCTGACAGCTGGAGGTCACTCTAGTGATTCATTGGATGCATTAAGTTAATATGTAACTTGAATAGCAAATGATGCCCAATGGCTGAGGTCAAAATGTTCTGTTTGCATGAGCTAATTTGCTGTAAGTTAATAGTTAAATCATTAGAAAATTGATACCCACTAAGAGACCTGAAAGAGAAGGTCCCGTTTCCAAAAGGTCACCTTATTTCTCCAAGTCTAGAGTGCACACTGGAGAAACCCGCAATCTCAGAGGAACAGGAAATGCTGTGGGCTTTCAGCTTTCTGCTTCAGTAGGTTTTACAGCAGACACTCAGGAGTTAACCGTGAGGGTGCTCGAGCTAGCTGAAAGCAAAGCATGGCTTGTTCCAAAAAGACACAGTGGATGATGCTGAGGCTGGGTGATGTGAGGGCAGAATGAACACCATTCGGCAATATGGTATTGCTGCAATGATGATAACCCGTTTGTCTGTACAAGTGCCTTCTGTTGGTATGAGATCATTAAGCTTAACTGTATCGATATGTTCCCAATCATGTAACTAGTAGAACTGAAGAATATCCTGCCACCGAGAAACATGCTGGAGGTTCACACCTGAGAGGTTCTTCGGGAAAGCTCCAATCCTAATAGCCCAGTCTCAATGCTTACAACACCCAAGGTGCTGTAAAGAGAGCTGGAGGGAAGGCTGAGAAACCCACAATTAATAAAATAGAAACTGAACAAGGAACTCTGCACTCAGATCTTGCCAGACTAAGCCTCAAAGTCAACATGCAATCACATATATTTGAATAATTAAAAAGCCAAAATAAACCTCATAGAAAAACAGCTGAAACTGCCAAATAAGAACCCTGAACAAACTTCCTCGTACTCGGTTCCCATACCAAATTGGGAATTTTCCCCAGAATTTTTTTCAAAGCCAAGATTGGTGAGGGTAAGCCAACCTTTTAACATAGGCAATTTTTACCTGGTTTTGGTTGACATTGCTGCAATAACATACAAATGGTATCTGGCAAACTGGCAACACATGTTTAAAAATTAGCTTTCCAAAGAACAGCCTGGATAATTGTTAAATACTTCATTATATAATTGAAAGGGGACAGTCTGGGGGTGTAACTGTCTCTGCCTGCATGGATAAGGGAATTAGACATCGACAGAAATGGACCAGGTAGGAAAATTAAATGGCAATGCAATTTAATATGTTTTTGTTTTCTTTTTCTTAAATGTTGCAACAATATAAAAAGCCTTTTGGTGTTAGGGTTCTTTCCTTGTTCTTGAACTTTCTGCCTTCCAACTTCCTAGAACAGAAAGGAGGAGATGCAGGAGGAGCAGCATGATGTGAACATGGATCTGTGATCTTCTGAAGATCCTACTTCCCCATAACTGGCTCTGTGTCTATTGATGATGCAAATACACTCTGAACTTCAGTTTTTACATCTTGAAAAATCTCAGAGATTAGATGAGGTGATCCAAATCCTTTCTTTTTGTAAATTTCTCCCAGCGCTGTCTTTAAGAACATTGATGGACAAGCAGGCAAGTTCTCAGACAGAAACCAAGGTCTCATCCTAAATCATCCTTTCTCAAGTTACAGCTTCCTCCACTTCTTTGTTATTTGATTCAGGAATAGAGAGTCTAACTTGTGATTTCAGGATCAGCTAAGAATTTTTGAAGAAGCTTGGGGTAAAAAGAGGCTGTCTGCACTGAGAATGACCTCACCTTAGGAAATGGTGATTAAAGAGATCACTCTTTTTGTATATGTACATATATACAATGGAATATTACTCAGCCATTAAAAAGAATACATTTGAATCAGTTCTAATGAGGTGGATGAAATTGGAGCCTATTATACAGAGTCAAGTAAGCCAGAAAGAAAAACACCAATACAGTATACTAACACATATATATGGAATTTAGAAAGATGGTAACAATAATCCTGTATGCGAGACAGCAAAAGAGACACAGATGTATAGAACAGTCTTTTGAACTCTGTGGGAGAAGGCAAGGGTGGGAAGATCTGAGAGAATAGCATCGAAACATGTATATTATCATATATGAAACAGATCGCCAGTCCAGGTTCGATATATGAGACAGGGTGCTCAGGGCTGGTGCACTGGGATGACCCAGAGGGATGGGATGGGGAGGGAGGTGGGAGGGGGGTTCACGATGGGGGACACATGTACACCCGTGGCGGATTCATGTCAATGTATGGCAAAAACCACTACAATATTGTAAAGTAATTAGCCTCCAACTAAAATAAATAAATTTTAAAAAAAGAGAGAGAGAGATTACTCTCACTTGAGCACTTTAGTAAATTCTTTAAAATTTTTTTCCCTAGAAATATCTTGTTGGTTTGCTGGTAAAACAAGAAGAGGTACTAAAGTCTGCAGAGAAAAACAAAAGGGAAAAGATGTCAGGGAACTTAGTCTTATGGTTGAGGTTTAGTTTTGAATCTACCTGATGGCTTTAGGAGAATAGGCTTGCAGCCTGGAGATATTCCGGGAGTTAATGATTTACCTTTTTAATTTCATCTCTGCCAGCAAAATGAGGAGGTTAGTTTCAGATTGGGAGCCTAGGGGTAGCAGAGTTATTCCATCTGAGAGTTATCCTTACTGAGATACCAGTAAGGAATGAGCCTGATGATTGGTTTGTCCAATATGTACATTAGTTAAGTTTTGTATCAATAGTTTTCTTCAAGTATATACTGTACATTTTTACTTAAGACTCTAGGTCTCTTATAGATTGCTAATATGAATGGCATCCATCTAAATGATAATTTCTTTGTTCTCAGCTATTTTTTGGCTTTGCCACTGGATTGGAGGACAGAGGGCAATGAAGCAAGAAGAAAATAGCAACAAAGAAAATGCCATATGATCATTTCCATCTTTTATCTTCTTTATAATTTAATATTTCCTCCTAAGTTTTGTATCCCATTTTTTAGTCTTGATGCAGTGTATTTGTTTTTTCTCTCTTTTCATTGATGAGTCCTTAGAACTTACAAGTGTTATACTTTTAAAAATTAATGGAAAGAGTTTTTTTTCATACTTAAAAAATTAGAAGTTATTCTTTTGTTTTGGGGGTTTTGTTTGTTTGCTTGTTTTTGGCTGCATTATGTGGCTTGTGGAATCTTAGTTCCCTGACTGAGGATTGAATGGGGGCCCTTGGCAGTGGAGTCCTAACCACTGGACCACCAGGGAATTCCTGAAAGTTATTCTTTTACATTCTCATTGATTTTCTTGCCAACCAGTATATATAATGTTACTCATTGACTGTATGTCCATGATCTTAAATCTAATTCATAGAAGGAAAGGAAAAGAGAAGAGTTCTTGAATTTCCACAAAATTCTTTCAGGAGCTGGCTGGAAAGGTGAATGGAATGGAGTAAAAACGGTTAAGTAAATATGTAAATGTGGTTTAAGCTAACATAGCTTTGGGTCCCAAATTCTTGTTTATGGACAAGAACCCACCTGTAGTGAAATTCTGTCAGCACCATTGCCAAGTAAGAAAAAGGATATTATGATGAGTTTTTAATAAATGTAAATGTATTTGCATTAAAGAACTGTCCTTTTAAAGTATCTTTGTATTTTAAAAAGGTCCTTTTTATATGAACTAGTGATAATAAATGATAGTTTTTTTTTTTTTCTTTCATGTCATTTTGGGAATAAAAATCGAACAACCCAGTGTCAGATCATTTAAAAATGACTGAAAATGTTAGATAATTTTTTGAAATTTCACTCAGGGATAATCCAGAATCTGGAGACCACTGCCACAGCCACAGATAGGGGGATTACATGGGTTTATGTAGTATGTATTCATCTACGGTAGAGGTTAGAGGTGTTGTATCACACACTTCCGTGGCTGCTGTAACAAATGACCATAAAGTTGGTGGCCTAAAGCAGAACTGTATTCTTTTGTAGTTCTGGAGGCCAGAAGTCTGAGATGGAGGTGCCAAAGGGCCATGCTCCCTCCAGAGGCCCTGGAGGGGAACCCTTGCTTGCCTCTCCCAGTGATACGATGCAGGGCTCTGTGGGGCTCTTGGACACAGAGACTTTCTGTGTCCCCATTTCTTTGATTATGGGTAACAGCCTTCATTCATCCTCCGTGACCTTCCCTGAGTTCCAATGGGCAGGTTCAAGTAGTTGTTAATTAGGGAAGGAAGGGGATGGGAGACTAAGGAGAAGCAAACAGTCAAGAACAGCCTTGGGGCAAGGTCCTGTTTCCCCATCAAAGGATACACACAATGATATCTTTGAGTTATTTTGCAAATATTGAAAGCCCCTCCAGGTGGGAGACGTTAATGATTAACAGTGGTATGCTGCCCACAGACTGTAGAACCCAGACCACGTGGGTCTGAAGTTTGATGATGTTGATCTCTGCTTGCCTCATCACCAACCCATGAGAAAAATGTCAACGGAATGATCAGTCCCTCTTTGAACAATTACTATAAAACTTCTCACTACCCTCCCCAGGAATTTTGAGGGCATGAGCCCTCTGTATCCCCCTTTGCCTGAGAAAGCAATAAAACTATCCTTTCCTTCTTCACCCAAAACTCTGTCTCCTAGATTTGATTCAGCAGCAGTGTACAGAGAAGCTGAGCTTTAGGCATCACCAGCTGCTGGGGGTCACCGTATGCTAGACTTCCTCCGTGTTCTTCATCCTCTGCCTCCATCTTTACACTGTTGCCTCTTCTGTGTGTCCCCTTGGGTCCAATCTCCCTCTACTTTTTTTTTTTTTTTTTAATTTTTTAAGTTTCCACATGTGCCATGTGGCAGGTAGAATCTTTTTTCCCGGACCAGGGATTGAACCCACACTCGTTGCATTGGAAGTACCAAATCTTAACCTCTGGACCAGGGAAGTCCTAACTCCCCCTTTTTCTTACATGGCTAATCTTTCTGCGTCTAATCTCCACTCTCTCATAAGGATACTTTCCATGATTTCCCTTGTCTTAAGATCCTTAACTTAATCACAACTGCATAGATCCTTTCTCCAAACAATATTTATACATTCCAGGGATTAGGGTGTGAACATAGTTTGGGGAACAACTTTCAGCCTACCCCAGGCATCCAACTTGACTTATTCTAGCCAAGCTCACTCCCAGGTCACCTGGATGTGGCCTGGACTAGAGAGAGGCAGATTTAAGTGCTAGGATGGAAATGTCTTCAGGTGGTACCATAACCGGTTTTTTAAAGGTCAAGTTATGAATTTTCTATTTTGGTTATTTCTGGATGATAAAATTATAGAGGGTTTCTTTTCCCTTTCTCAAAATATTTTTATTTAATATTTTAAAATATTAAAATCAAATAAATACTATTAACAATATTTATCATTGACTATTATTAGTAAACAAATATTTAATAAATATTATTAAATAAATAATATTTTAAAATTAAAAGTTTTTCTGTCACTTAAAATTTTAACCTGGGTCTCCTGCATTGTAGGCAGATTCTTTACTGTCTGAGCTACTAGGGAAGCATCATTAAATATTATTAAGTAAATAGTATTTACATTATATTGTTAAATAAAATTAAATACAAACACTATATTAGCAATAATATACTACAATTAATGTATTTTTGGGGTTTTTTTGTTTTTTTAATTTTATTTTATTTTTAAACTTTACATAATTGTATTAGTTTTGCCAAATATCGAAATGAATCCGCCACAGGTATACATGTGTTCCCCATCCTGAACCCTCCTCCCTCCCCATACCATCCCTCTGGGTCGTCCCAGTGCACCAGCCCCAAGCATCCAGTATCGTGCATCGAACCTGGACTGACGACTCATTTCATACATTATATTATACATGTTTCAATGCCATTCTCCCAAATCTCCCCACCCTCTCCCTCTCCCACAGAGTCCATAAGTCTGTTCTATACTTCAGTGTCTCTTTTGCTGTCTCGTACACAGGGTTATTGTTACCATCTTTCTAAATTCCATATATATGTGTTAGTATACTGTATTGGTGATTTTCTTTCTGGCTTATTTCACTCTGTATAATAGGCTCCAAAGAACTAAATAGACATTTCTCCAAAGAAGACATACAGATGGCTAACAAACACATGAAAAGATGCTCAACATCACTCATTATCAGAGAAATGCAAATCAAAACCACTATGAGGTACCATTTCATGCCAGTCAGAATGGCTACGATCCAAAAGTCTACAAGCAATAAATGCTGGAGAGGGTGTGGAGAAAAGGGAACCCTCTTACACTGTTGGTGGGAATGCAAACTAGCACAGCCACTATGGAGAACAGTGTGGAGATTCCTTAAGAATCTGGAAATATAACTGCCTTATGATCCAGCAATCACACTGCTGGGCATACACACTGAGGAAACCAGAAGGGAAAGAGACACGTGTACCCCAATGTTCATCGCAGCACTGTTTATAATAGCCAGGACATGGAAGCAACCTAGATGCCCATCAGCAGATGAATGGATAAGAAAGCTGTGGTACATATACACAATGGAGTATTACTCAGCCATTAAAAAGAATACATTTGAATCAGTTCTAATGAGGTAGATGAAACTGGAGCCTATTATATAATGTATTTTTGTGATAGCAGCAGTTGATCATTTTAAAGATTATGTTTGAAACATGCTCCAAATAGTCACCATACTAACTTCAGTTTGTGGATGAAAATGGTAAATTAACCAGATATGAAGCAGAAAGAACTCTGTGTTTGTCTAGGCTAAGGGAATATGCAGGAGATGAGGGTGGAGCTAAGCTGGCTTAAAACTCAACATTCAAAAACTGAAGATCATGGCATCCCATCCCATCACTTTGTGGCAAATAGATAGGGAAACAGTGGAAACAGTGAAAGACTTTATTTTCTTGGGCTCCAAAATCACTGCAGATAGTGACTGCAGTCAGGATATTAAAAGATGCTTGCTCCTTGGAAGAAAAACTATGACAAACCTAGACACCATATTAAAAAGCAGAGATGTTACGTTGCCAACAAAGATCCATCTATTCAAAGCTATGGTTTTTCCAGTAGTCATGTATGGATGTGAGAGTTGGACCATGAATAAAGCTAAGTTCTGAAGAACTAATGCTTTTGAACTGTGGTGTTGGAGAAGACTCTTGAGAGTCCCTTGGACTGCAAGGAGATCCAACCAGTCCAGCCTAAAGGAAATCAGTCCTGAATATTCATTGGAAGGACTGATCTTGAAGCTGAAACTGCAATACTTTGGCCACATGATTCGAAGAACTGACTCATTCGAAAAGACCCTGATGCTGGGAAAGTTGAAGGCAGGAGAAGGGGATGACAGAGGATGAGATGATTGGATGGCATCACCGACTTGATGGATGTGCGTTTGAGCAAGCTCTGGGAGTTGATGATGGACAGGGAAGCCTGGTGTGCTGCAGTCCATGGGGTTGCAAAGAGTCAGACAAGACTGAGCAACTGAACTCACTGAGGGTGGAGCTGGAGAGAGGTGGAGAGAAATAAGCTGTTTATGAGCCATACAATGGTTGTACGCTAACATTCCTCAATTTTAAAAAACATATAAAATAGATGACTGTGGTCCCCATGTGTAAAATGCAACATTACAAAAGTCCCTGTCAACTTTTAACCCCTAGCTTTCATTCCTATGCCCTCTGATTTCCAAAGATACTCTCTATAAATAGCCCACTCTACCGTTTCAAAAATTTTCAAGGCTTTACACATGTACAAAATTTGAAAATGTTTGACATTTAGCCTATCTACCTTTATTATAATTTCTAATTTGTCATCTTATTTTATATTAGTTTTTACACCATGATTTCTTATTTAATTTCCCTTTTCCTCCTTTTGTTAGATGGCTAAAATTGTGGTACTATTTTTTTTTTTCCCTCTAGGAGGTTTAAAAGTTATTCCATCTTTTTTCTATTGTGTTAGTTATTATTCTTACATTTTTATCATGCCCATTTCAACACATATTAATCTAAATTAAGTTTTATCTCTTTCTTTACTAAAAGGACAAATTCTTAGCACACCATTATTTTCCCTTTCTCTCCCATTACTTTCTATGTCATATCACTCAAGACTTTAGTTTTAGATTTGTGAACTTTATTATTTACTACATATTTCAATTTATCTATATTTTCCTGGGTTCTTTGCTTACTATTTTTTAGCTTACATTATATGTGGGTTCTTCCTTGGGTTGAATTTTTATTCCATTGTAAATAATCCTTGAACAAGCAACTCTAGAGCAGGTTTATTTCTGAGGGCTTTCATGTCTACAAGCTTTGAGAAATCACTCTTCTACAGCTCTGATGATTCATAAAGATACATCTTGGCAATTTATATTTCTCTTACATGATACTAGTGACCCATCCTATGTAAAAATCCGTGTCTTTCTTCAGTTAAGATAAATTTTCATTTATTTTTCTTCATATTTTCCTCCATTCAGTCTTCTCTGTTTCTGGAATTCCTATTAGAACCCACAATAGAACTCTTGAAATGTTTCAACTCTTTTCTTTAACTCTTTTGACTCTTAACTTTCAACTCTTTAAACCCTTTTAACTCAACTTTCAACTTTTTCCTCAGTCTGACCTTTTATGGAAAACCTTTGTTAGCCTGCATTTTAGATCATTAATTTGTCCATCACTGTGCTCATTTCTCCATTCACTCCTTCCATTATATCTCCTGTCTTTATAATTTTAGAACCTCCAGAATTATTACTTGCTGTTTGGTTGTTTTTCCTAACAGCATATTCTAGTTATACTGTGCAAGATCATCTCTCTGATGACATGAATTTTAATGCTTATAAGTTCATTTCTTTTTCACAGATTTTCCCTTGAGTCAAGGTTCTGTCTCTTCTTTTTGTATTTTAATGGTTTTCTCCTGAACTTCTGGTGTTCTGACTCCCTCTAATTACACCTAAGGAGGAAGAACTAGATGAACCAGTGCCCCACGAATAGCTAGTTTGGATTTGCTGTTCCGCCTGGAGAATCCCAGGGACGGGGGAGCCTGGTGGGCTGCCGTCTATGGGGTCACACAGAGTGGAACACGACTGAAGCGACTTAGCAGCAGCAGCAGCAGCAGAGGAGAGAGTAGCTATAACTGACCAGAGTAGTTCTTTAATTACCCTGATGGTCACCGAAGAACCCTCTGCTCCAATTGCTTACAGTGAGCTTGGGTTTCTCTGGCTGCTCTTATCTTCCTGCTCTTCTCTCTGTGCGTAAGCTGGGCTGTGGTTTCATTAATTCTTGACAATTTAATCCATGTGCTTTCTATCTTTTAGAAATTCCTCACAATTTCAGGACCCCTTCGTGTTACTCTCTAGTCTCCCAGTGCTGTCATGAATTTAGTCTTTAAAAGATTTATTTTTCCTGTCTTAAAAGGATTTGCGGGGGAGGTGTGGGTCGGTAGACAGGTGCGGTCAGCCCTTCCTCTTCACCCACTCCACCATATCTGCAAGATGCAGATAAAAAACATTATATGGCATAAGCTCTTTTATTCTTCAGTTTTAGGAAATGTTACTTTCCATCAAAGAATTTTATAACTAATTAAATTATACTATCCAAAAGTCAAAGCTTTAACCATTGAACCACGTGGTTGTAAATTGCATTGAAACACACATTCCTTTCTCTGGTTTGGTAATTGAGGGAACTTCCACGGAACCAACCACGTGTTTACACGGATGGCTGTGAAATGTGTCCTACTTTCTGGGTGGCTCTTTCCGGGCCTCCTGTTGTTTCTGTTGCTTGGTCCCTTTGGCCACATCAAGCAGTGTTCCGCTCTTAGTTTATGACTGCTAGCACGTTTGCTCTTCTTTCAACTTCCCTCTCAGTTTTCTGCGGTATGGAAAACCATATGACAAAGCATCTTCCAAAAGCACATGCTGTAGATAATGGCCTTTAGGGCCAGGTGCTGAAGAAAAGGTGGCTTTTTGTACACCATTTCAGAGATGCAGAAAGGTTTTGCTTGTTTCTAGACCCAGGATTTTTCTCCAACTACATTGTTTACTAGAAGTATGACTTACAGAGATATTTCTGTGTGAATAGCCTTGTCATTAAACAAAAAGATCACCGTATATATGTGAAAGTGTTAGCCTCTCAGTCATGTGCAATTCTTTGAGATCCCATGGACTTAGCCCACCAGGCTCCTCTGTCCATGGAGTTCTCCAGGCAGGAATACTGGAGTGGGTTGCTATTTCCTTCTCCAAGGGATCTTCCTTAACTGGGGATCAAACCCAGGTCTGCTTCATTGCAGGCAGATTCTTTGCCAACTGGGCCACTAGGGAAGCCTCTAGTGGCTCAGTTACAATAAGTGCCCATTTACAATTCCGAAAAGACTTAAAACAAAAGGGCTTATGGGATGAGCCAGTGGCGGGAGGCAGCAGTTGGGCTTGAAACCGTAATTAATATTCATCCACTCCTTTTTCTCCCACCCATATGTTGGATTCTTCTCACCCTCCAGACTTTCCTACTGGACTAAGTTGACTTGTCCAGTGGGACCCAGACCTGATCCCTGAGGAGTCTGAACTCAGGTCACCTCGTTCCTGTGTCAGGCTCTTGTTGCCATGGTTATCAGCAGACATGGAAACTGCAGGAAGTACCCCAGTGTATCTCTTGAGCTCCAGACACACTCCTCCCTGTTTGTGTGTCAGCATTTCTAGTTTCTCATGATAACCATGGCCATCACTAACATGAGAGAGTAACTGTTTTCTTTGCTGCTGTGAGCACAGAGGTCCAAATTAACCAGGCCACAGTGCATCTTGGAGCTCAGTAAGACCCTTACTGGTTTGCCTAGTGGAAACATTCCAATTTCTAACACAGTTAGAAATTTAAAGTTGTGGGGGCTGATGCACAAAGTCTGAGAATGGTGATAGGACCCCACCCTACTTCTACTCCTTGATTTTCAGACTGCGGATTCTTGCTGTTGGGGACATGGCATCTTATGATTTTTGTTGGGTCAAAGTATACCATGTCTTGGAGGAGGGTGCTCCAATCCCATCTGAGGTCATCCCAGCTGGTCCTTTAGCTGAGCCTCTTGGAAGTCATTCCAATATTCCATCAGGTGGACGACTTCTGAGGTAACAGAGTTCTTGATAGTACCAGTGGATTCCATGGTGATGTGCCCATTGTCAAACCTCCTTCTATGTAAAGTGGATCCTTGGGTACCAGGCAGTGTTACTTGAGATTCCCACATTGGGAAATGACCCTGCAATCCTCAATTAATGGTACTGAAAGTAGGGCAGGCCATGAAGCCTAGCCCATGCCTGGGATAGAGCTGAACATCAAGGACAAAATACAGCCCCCTTCACTAAGGGTGGAAGTAAATTTGGGGGATAGTGCCAGACTGTACTGTGAGTGCCTGACATGAAGCTTTCAATTGCTGAGGCACCTATTCAAAGACACCCATCTCAATTATAGGCATTGCCAGCTGCACAGCTAGGTAAAAAGCCAGGTGGCCTCATCCTTAAAGTTCCCCTTTCGAAAAGCCCTAAATAACTGACCGCTTGACTGACACCACCTCACTTCCTGGGCTTTAATTCCCACTCTTAAACTCATCCACAAATGGTGAACCTATGGCATAGGCATAGGCCTCTCACCCTCAGCCCTAATCAAGGCAGAAGCCCAGGTAAGGGTGCTCTCTCTCCCTCCAAACTCACCATGTGGTCCTGACTGTGCCGTGCACCCTTCAGTAACTGTGAGTAATAAATCTTGATCCTTCAAGTTCCCTGATAGTTGTTGCTGAGGCTCATCCTGCCATTATACTAAAAACCACAAGGGCAGGTCCAATCACAATATTGACTCTGAAAGGAGAAATGTCCATAGTGGGCGGGGGTTGGCGGGGATGGAGGCAGGTGAATACTTCAGGCATTGCTAGCTGATAGCATCACTATCAATAGGCTGGAATTGTTGCAGTCACAGACCTAGGGCTCAACTGGGCTGAATAAGAACAAGGTCTTTGGTGACATTAGAAGCAAAACTCTAACAGTGACCTGAGGGTACAGAAGCCAGAGTACAGAGTGCAAGAGTGGTCAGATGAGGGTGGCAGAGGGCAGACAATTCTGCATGATGGTGAAGGAAATGGGAGAGGTACTGAGAGTGTCTCATGAGGAGAGTGATGTGATTGAATTTTTTTTTAAGACAGGTGTGCCCAGAACACATTTAAGTATTGATGAAAGTAGTTTAGAGCCTTGAGGGAAATTGAGCATTCAAGAGAAGAGGAAGATAGATGGAAAGATATCATTGAGGAAGTACACAAGATCTAGAGTGCGGCGGAAGGACTCAACTTAGATGGAAGAGAGACCTAGGTTGCAGGTGATAGAGACACTAAGTGGGTGCAGGTATAGAGGAACTTGTGGGGAGACAGTTATGGACACAGCCTTAATTGAGCCTGTAGGATGTGAGGATTCAGGCCTCAATAGGAATCGTGAAGTAAAGAAGTTCTTGAAGATTCCTTTAAATTCATGAATACAAGAGGTGTATTGTTAGCTTGTTAGTCTTGTTAGCTCAGTAGTAGGGACTTACCTGGTGGCTCAGATGGTAAAGCATCTGTCTACAATGTGGGAGACCCAGGTAATAGTAGATTTTTTTTTTCAGCTTAGCAGAAGTCAGTTAATTATAATAATAGGCACCATTTACTGTGCTTACTGTATGCCAGGCACTGTACTGTGCATTTTGTATTTTTATTTCTTTCATCCTCACCGTAACTCTAGGAAGTAAGCTTGTAGACGTTATTATCATCATTGACAGACAAGAAAATTCACAGAGCCGTTGTCATCCCACCACACCAAGCCCACGGACCGTCTCTCACTTGGACTGTTCTCTGTCCCCTTGGTTTTGTTCTTTACTCCCTGACTCCTATTCTGCACGCAAAAAAAAAAAAAAAATATATATATATATATAATTTATCTCCCACACTGTGAAATCCTCTAGAAAGCTACCACTGATGACTGAATAAAATTGAATTTCCAACAAGACCCTACTTGACCTGGCCTGCTTATTGCTTCGATTTCATCTCATTTCCTGCTGCTCAGCTCAACATGCTCCAGTGTCCAGGCCTCTGGTGTTCCTCAGACTCCTTGAGTTTATTCTTGCATTGTGGAATTTGCACTTAATGTTTTCTCTGCCTGAAATGTTCTTTCCCTAGGTTTTTGCAAAGCTGGCTCTCTCTTGTCATTCCAATCCAGCTCAAATGGCATCTCTTTGAAGAGGCTTACCCTGCTTGGGAAGAGAGAAACCAAGGATAATTCCCAATCAGCAACCTAAGCTGTCTCCCTAACATTGCTCTGTTTTAATTTTATTAAAGCTGTCACTCACAGCTATTTTTTTGTCATTTATTAACTGCTTTTCTCTTACTAGAGTTAAAGCTCTGTAAGAACAAACACAAAAAAGCAAGACTTTCTTACTTTCTGCTATATAATGTTGGGCTTCCCTGGTGAGTCAGATGGTAAAGAATCCGCCTGCAATGTGGGAGACCTGGGTTTGATCCCTGGATTGGGAAGATCCCTGTAGGAGGGCATGGCAACCCACTCCAGTATTGGAGATGGAAGAATCTCTTGCCTGGAGAATCGCCATGTTCAGAGGAGCCTGGCGGTCTAACGTCCATGGAGTTGTAAAGAGTCAGACTCGACTGAGCAACTAAGCATAGCATACAACACAGCTATACATTATCGTTAGAAGCTGGCCTGACACATAACAGGCACTGGGTAACTGTTGCTGAATGAATGAAAGAATGAACTCAGTGAATGAATGAATCAAGTTGCATATTCTGCGTATCTTTTGATGTCAGCACACCTTTCATAAATGACAAAACTAGATCCCCTCCCCCTTTTTAAATTTTTTTTATGAGAACCATTTTTAAAGTCTATATTGAATTTGCTACAATATTGCTTCTATTTCATAATTTGGCCTTTTGACCATGAGGCATGTAGGATCCTAACTCCCTAACTAGGGATGGAACCTGCACCCCCTGCATTGGAAGGCAAAGTCTTAACCGCTGGACCACCAGAGAAGTCCACTAGAGCCCTTTTTCACTCCATGACTTTAGTGTCACGTGCCTCTAGTCAGGGCAAGTTCCACCTCTGTTATATTAGGAAGATCTGCAGAGTCCATTGATTGCCTACCAGTCACACTAAGACTCATTTACAGCAGATATTATCCTTGGAGCAAGCTGCCTTCCCAGGTGGTATTTTGTCAAGGTCTGCTGGGAGTCAAAGCAATGGAGTGGCAGCACGTAGAGAATACCTCTGTCATGCCCTGAGAGACTGATGTCATTACTTACACGCCACAGACTTTCACTAGCCACATAGCTGGTTCCAGCTCCTGTGGGTCTCTCTTTCACAGGCACGAACTTGACTGTAAGAAACTGGAGCCTATTATACAGAGTGAAGTAAGCCAGAAGGAAAAACATAAATACAGTATACTAACGCATATATATGGAATTTAGAAAGATGGTAACAATAACCCGGTGTACGAGACAGCAAAAGAGACACTGATGTATAGAACAGTCTTATGGACTCTGTGGGAGAGGGAGAGGGTGGGAAGATTTGGGAGAATGGCAATGAAACATGTAAAATATCATGTAGGAAACGAGTTGCCAGTCCAGGTTCGATGCACGATGCTGGATGCTTGGGGCTGGTGCACTGGGACGGCCCAGAGGGATGGTATGGGGAGGGAGGAGGGAGGAGGGTTCGGGATGGGGAACACATGTATACCTGTGGTGGATTCATTTTGATATTTGGCAAAACTAATACAATTATGTAAAGTTTAAAAATAAAATAAAATTGGAAGAATAAAAAAAAAAAAGATTTCTGCTGAGAGAAAAATAAAAGAAATTCTTTGAAAAAAAAAATAGTATGCAGGAGATGTAATGGAGGCCAAGGGAATTAGAAATGGTCCAAGTTCTTTTTTGATTTCTTGATATATTTCTTATCTGATGAAGCCAAGTGATTGATAACTGCTGAACACTTCTTTATGATCTGAGATGGATGTCGTATCTGCTTAGAATTTTAAAAGAACAGTTAACAATGATTATTTCCTCATATTAGTGGGCCCGAGGATTTTTCTAAAGTGAATGGATGCCCTTTAGCAGCTCTTGTTTTGGAGGGGGAAAACATCTGTTCTGATTCTTTAGCTGTAAAGACTCAACACTACCTTATTTTCCTCTTTAAATTAGTATCTATAAGGAAGGAATCAGATCAGATCGGATCAGTCGCTCAGTCGTGTCCAACTCTTTGCGACCCCATGAATCACAACACGCCAGGCCTCCCTGTCCATCACCAACTCCTGGAGTTCACTGAGACTCATGTCCATCGAGTCAGTGATGCCATCCAGCCATCTTTTCCTCTGTCGTCCCCTTCTCCTGCCCCCAATCCCTCCCAGCATCAGAGTCTTTTCCAATGAGTCAACTCTTCCCATGAGGTGGCCAAAGTACTGGAGTTTCAGCTTTAGCATCATTCCTTCCAAAGAAATCCCAGGGCTGATCTCCTTCAGAATGGACTGCTTGGATCTCCCTGCAGTCCAAGGGACTCTCAAGAGTCTTCTCCAACACCACAGTTCAAAAGCATCAATTCTTCAGCGCTCAGCCTTCTTCACAGTCCAACTCTCACATCCATACATGACCACTGGAAAAACCATAGCCTTGACTAGACGAACCTTTGTTGGCAAAGTAATGTCTCTGCTTTTGAATATGCTATCTAGGTTGGTCATAACTTTCCTTCCAAGGAGTAAGCGTCTTTTAATTTCATGGCTGCAGTCACCATCTGCAGTGATTTTGGAGCCCAGAAAAATAAAGTCTGACACTGTTTCCACTGTTTCCCCATCTATTTCCCATGAAGTGGTGGGGCCGGATGCCATGATCTTCGTTTTCTGAATGTTGAGCTTTAAGCCAACTTTTTCACTCTCCACTTTCACTTTCATCAAGAGGCTTTTGAGTTCCTCTTCACTTTCTGCCATAAGGGTGGTGTCATCTGCATATCTGAGGTTATTGATATCTCTCCCGGCAATCTTGATTCCAGCTTGTGTTTCTTCCAGTCCAGCATTTCTCATGATGTACTCTGCATATAAGTTAAATAAACAGGGTGACAATATACAGCCTTGACGAACTCCTTTTCCTATTTGGACCCAGTCTGTTGTTCCATGTCCAGTTCTAACTGTTGCTTCCTGACCTGCATACAAATTTCTCAAGAGGCAGATCAGGTGGTCTGGTATTCCCATCTCTTTCAGAATTTTCCACAGTTTATTGTGATCCACACAGTCAAAGGCTTTGGCATAGTCAATAAAGCAGAAATAGATGTTTTTCTGGAACTCTCCTGCTTTTTCCATGATCCAGCGGATGTTGGCAATTTGATCTCTGATTCCTCTGCCTTTTCTAAAACCAGCTTGAACATCAGGAAGTTCACGGTTCACATATTGCTGAAGCCTGGCTTGGAGAATTTTGAGCATTACTTTACTAGCGTGTGAGATGAGTGCAATTGTGCGGTAGTTTGAGCATTCTTTGGCATTGCCTTTCTTTGGGATTGGAATGAAAACTGACTTTTCCAGTCCTGTGGCCACTGCTGAGTTTTCCAAATTTGCTGGCATATTGAGTGCAGCACTCTCACAGCATCATCTTTCAGGATTTGGAATAGCTCAACTGGAATTCCATCACCTCCACTAGCTTTGTTTGCAGTGATGCTTTCTAAGGGCCACTTGACTTCACATTCCAGGATGTCTGGCTCTAGGTCAGTGATCACACCCTCGTGATTATCTGGGTCGTGAAGATCTTTTTTGTACAGTTCTTCTGTGTATTCTTGCCATCTCTTCTTAATATCTTCTGCTTCTGTTAGGTCCATACCATTTCTGTCCTTTATCGAGCTCATCTTTGCATGAAATGTTCCTTTGGTATCTCTGATTTTCTTGAAGAGATCCCTAGTCTTTCCCATTCTGTTGTTTTCCTCTATTTCTTTGCATTGATTGCTGAAGAAGGCTTTCTTATCTCTTCTTGCTATTCTTTGGAACTCTGCATTCATATCTTTCCTTTTCTCCTTTGCTTTTCACTTCTCTTCTCTTCACAGCTATTTGTAAGGCCTCCCCAGACAGCCATTTTTCTTTTTTGCATTTCTTTTCTATGGGAATGGTCTTGATCCCTGTCTCCTGTACAATGTCATGAACCTCCGTCCATAGTTCATCAGGCACTGTATCTATCAGATCTAAGCACTAAATCTATTTCTCACTTCCACTGTATAATCAGAAGGATTTGATTTAGGTCATACCTGAATGGTCTAGTGGTTTTCCCCACTTTCTTCAATTTAAGTCTGAATTTGGCAATAAGGAGTTCATGGTCTGAGCCACAGTCAGCTCCTGGTCTTGTTTTTGCTGACTATATAGAGCTTCTCCATCTTGGGCTGCAAAGAATATAATCAGTCTGATTTCGGTGTTGACCATCTGGTGATGTCCATGTATAGAGTCTTCCCTTGTGTTGTTGGAAGAGGGTGCTTGTTATGACCAGTGCATTTTCTTGGCAAAACTCTATTAGTCTTTGCCCTGCTTCATTCCATATTCCAAGGCCACATTTGCCTGTTACTCCAGGTGTTTCTTGACTTCCTACTTTTTCATTCCAGTCCCCTATAATGAAAAGGACATCTTTTTTTGGTGTTAGTTCTAAAAGGTCCTGTAGGTCTTCATAGAACCATTCAACTTCAGCTTCTTCAGTGTTACTGGTTGAGGTATAGACTTGGATTACTGTGATATTGAATGGTTTGCCTTGGAAACGAACAGAGATCATTCTGTCATTTTTGAGATTGCATCCAAGTACTGCATTTCGGACTCTTTTGTTGACCATGATGGCCACTCCATTTCTAATAGGAATATTTTAAAAACAAAGAAACAAACAAAGAGACATGCCTCTTCTCTCAGTGTATCATCTAGGTTTGATCAAGAAAACAATGCACAACCCAGGGAACTCAATGGAAAAAATTTAATACAGGGAACTAGTTAAGAAGGTGCTGGAAGAGCAGAAATGGCCAACAGGGGACAGTAAAGGAACACAGAAATAGAAACAGCTGTTGGCTACCACCACAAAGGAAGAAGAGTGTTATGGATTCAACTGTGTTTCCCCAAAATGATATGTGAAGTCCTAACCTGCAGAACTTTCAGTTCAGTTCAGCCGCTCAGTCGTGTCTGACTCTTTGCAACCCCATGAATCGCAGCACGCCAGGCCTCCCTGTCCATCACCAACTCCCGGAGTTCACTCAAACTCATGTCCATCGAGTCAGTGATGCCATCCAGCCATCTCATCCTCTGTCATCCCCTTTTCCTCCTGCCCCCAATCCCTCCCAGCATCAGAGTCTTTTCCAATGAGTCAACTCTTCGCATCAGGTGGCCAAAGTACTGGAGTTTCAGCTTTAGCATCATTCCTTCCAAAGAAATCCCAGGGCTGATCTCCTTCAGAATGGACTGGTTGGATCTCCTTGCAGTCCAAGGGACCCTCAAGAGTCTTCTCCAACACCACAGTTCAAAAGCATCAATTCTTCGGTGCTCAGCCTTCTTCACAGTCCAACTCTCACATCCATACATGACCACTGGAAAAACCATAGCCTTGACTAGATGGACCTTTGTTGGAAAAGTAATGGCTCTGCTTTTCAATATGCTATGTAGGTTGGTCAGAACTTTCCTTCCAAGGAGTAAGTGTCTTTTAATTTCATGGCTGCAGTCACCATCTGTAGTGATTTTGGAGCCCCCAAAAATAAAGTCTGACACTGTTTCCACTGTTTCCCCATCTATTTCCCATGAAGTGATGGGACCAGATCCATAATCTTTAGAAAGGAATCATACCTATGTGTAGGGTTATTGAAGATATGACTAGTTAAGATGAAGTCATCTTGGAGGAGAGGTCTGAAGTTCTTATAAGATGAGGAGAGACCCAGAGACACACCCAGAAGGAAGGAGCCATATGATTCCAGCAACAGAAACTAGAATGATGCAAATAAAGGAAGGCACAGGATTATGGCTAGCCCCAGAGGCTAGGAGAAGATAAGAAGGATTCCATCCAGAGTCTCAGGGAGAGAGTGTCTCTAATAACCAACACCTCGATCTCAAGTGTCCAACCTTCAGAACTGTGAAAGAAAAAGGTTTTATAGTTTTAAGTCACTCAGTTCGTGGTTCTTCCCTAACAAAGTTAAAGGAACTAATATAAGGGGCTTCCCTGGTGCTCCAGGGGTTATGAATCCACTTTGCATGCAGGGGACATATGTTTGATCCCTGGTCTGGGAAGCTTCCACATACTGCAGGGCAACTAAGCCCATGTGCCACAGCTACTGAGCCTGCACCGAGAGCCTGTGAGCTGCTGCAAGACAAGCAGCTGCAACGAGCAGTCCACACTCTGCAACTGGAGAGTAGCTCAAGCGCTCCACAAGTAGAGAAGCCCGTGCAGCGACAGAGACCGAACACAGCCAAAGATAAACAGATAAATAAAAACTTAAAAACAAACAAACAAAAATAAATCAGTGTAGAGATCAAATGTAAGAAATCACACCACGGACAAACCAATATGGGCTTAGCAAATATTAAGGCTCAGGAGGAAGCCTTTGACATGCATGGAATCTTAGTGAGTTCACAGTCACTACATCTAATGGGTTTTGGCCTTCCTGACTGAAGGGCAGATTAGAGGTTATTATAAATAGAGTTCTCTGTTGTGAATGCTTGAGTTGCTTGAACAAATTCAGCTGTGCCCTATTCAAACCACAACAAACTAAACGTGAAACACGGAAACTTGCAAAGAGGCCTTGAAAGACCCTACAGGCCCGCGTGGAAATGATGCTAATCACAGCTCCAAACAGCCCAGCTCTGCACAGAGCACAGCAGGACACACAGTTGGCCTCTGTGAGTGAGAAAAATCGCTCTATGTCTACACTGCTTACTTGTAAACTAAGAGAAGGGAGAAAAAGACAATCTGAACTGGTAGTGGCCCTCAGGAACAGAGTGTCAGGAATACAGTCTTGAACGGAACCTTCAAAAAGATCGGGAATCTAAGAGGAGGAGAATAAATAAATGTGGTTGCAAATACAACAAATGTAAGCCAAGAGAGCAGACTTGATTTGTAGGTATAATAAGGAAAATGTGTATTTCTCCCTGGATGTCTGTAACTGTTTCCCCTGGAGAGTGCTATGGACACTTGCTTACACACCCCTGTAAGCTACGTAGCAGGCAGTGTATTTTAGTGGTCAGATCAGCATAAGGTAGGTAAGTGTTTTCCCCAAAACAACCCAACAGGTTAGCCACGGAGCTAAGACGAGCCTTCTCAGGACTTTGATCATCTGTTTGAGCCACGCTGCAGCTCTTGAGGGGCCCAGAGCATGTTATCAGCCTCATGAGGGATGCTGCCAGAACGCAGAGACTGCGTATGTGCAGCCCCTGTTCCTCAGGGTCCCCGTACAACTATCGTACATTTTTATTGCTAAGAGATGGAAAGGGAATAACTGACATACATGAAAAATCAAGTTGTCAGAGCACTGCCTAGGTACTTAAAAACATATATATTCCTAGCATTTAATATCTAAATGCCTTACTGCATTTGTCTCTTGAGAAAACATTTGAGTATAAAAGCCACATAAAAGATATCCTGGAGATCCTTATATAAAATAAGAAGTCACAGTTACCATCTCTTAGAAAACACAGAAGCAGAGGCACTTCTATTGGGCGGCATGCTCCCCACTTAACTAGAAGGATAGTGAACTCATTTATGATTTCCAAAGGGTATGGAGCAGATACATCCTACAGACAAACTCATGAAATCTGAAGACCAAATACTGTGATAAAATAAAGGCAGTATTAACCTTTATTATTAACCTAATAACCAATATTAGGTTTCATGTGAAATAAAGTTTGAGCAACAGGGTGGAGTTATCCTGTGGACTGGTAGAAGACCCTGTAAATGTTTGTTGACTATTTAGAAGGGAGACCAATGGAAAATGGTTACCTATTTTTTAGTACATCTGAGAGTTTCATTAGAAAACTCACTGGTAATTCATTGACATTCTCCCACAGTTGTGGCGGAGAAGGCAATGGCACCCCACTCCAGTACTCTTGCCTGGAAAATCCCATCGACGGAGGAGCCTGGTGGGCTGCAGTCCATGGGGTCGCTAAGAGTCAGACACGACTGAGCGACTTCACTTTCACTTTTCACTTTCATGCATTGGAGAAGGAAATGGCAACCCACTCCAGTGTTCTTGCCTGGAGAATCCCAGGGACGGGGGAGCCTGGTGGGCTGCCATCTATGGGGTCGCACAGAGTCGGACACGACTGAAGGGACTTAGCGGCGGCAGCAGCAGCAGCACAATTGTGGCCGTTGTGCTGTAGTCACTGCTGGGGAGTGGCCTGGAAACAGGAAGTGAAATCAGACACCTGTTGTCAGGTTCCATTTCTACTACATAATCCAACTAACCGTCCCACTTCTTAACATTTTTTCCCATTATTAACACAATAGGATGTTACTTTTCCCATCTCTACATTCTTGGAATGCTACTACTGTCATGCCCTTTGTAGGGCTTCCCTGGTGGCTCAGGGATAAATAATCTGCCTGCCAATGCAGGAGACGTGGGTTTGATCCCTAGTCCAGGAAGATCCCATATGCCATGGAGTAACTAAGTCTGTCCTCTCTGCTTCTTAATGAGGAATCACACATAATATGATCTCATAAAGAAAAAAAAAAAAAAAAACCTTTGCAGTTATGTGAAAACATAGGATTATGTAAACAAAAAATAAATCTTTTTGGAGTGTTTAAAATAGTTACTTAGCTATATAAAGGTAAATTATTTCAAGTGATTCTAAAATAAAGTAATTTTGACTGATATTCCCTAGCAAGATATACACTAAAAGTGAAAAGAAACCCCAAAGAAATTAACTGTATTGAGTACTTATTTTGTTACTAGTAACATTGGCATTGTTTTTTTGAAACAGACACACATAAAATGAAATAAAAAAGTAATTATGTTAACATCACTAGGAACAAGATTTTCATCAAAAGTGATCAGAGTTACTAATATAAAATCATGAAATAAAAACTCCTTAACTTCTATTTCACTATGCTATACCATTATGCTCATGGGGTAGTCTTTTTTTATTTTAAAAATGCTTATTTTCTAGTTCTGTCTATTGAAAGAGCCAAATAAATACACCTAGGAGCAATGAGTAGCTATGATCTCTAGGTTTTCCTCTTGCAAATCTCATTGGAGAAACAGCTACTTCCCATCTGGTCTAGGAAATAGACAAGATGAGCCTGGAACAACTTATCTCTTCAGGAAATACAAGAATCTAAGACCACTGAGGTTGGGTCTGCGGGGCTTAAGATTCAACCTGACAAGATCCCCACTCACCAAGGATGGGCCACTTTGTTTTCAAAATGAATAATGCTTTAAAAAAAAGGTAAACGTATCACATATCTTATTATTCATGAATTCAAAATGATACTGAAAAGAAAAACCACCATTGGTTGTTGCTGAGAGGTGCTAGGAAATTGACTCACCCTTTTAAAAGTTTAAGAGTCTAACATGTATCTTGTTTTTCCTGTATGGTCCTGATCTTTCAAGACAAGACTGGGACAGGAAAAGATCAGGATCAGGGCAGCATTTAGTAAGGTCTGTAGACAGTCTCCAGGAACCAAACAGATCTTTCGTCTTTCTCAAGGAAGACTCTGATCATGGCAGTTATTGTGAAAAGTAAAAAATGATCTATATGTGCATGCTAAGTCACTCAGTTGTGTCCGACTCTTTAGGATCCTATGGACTGTAGCCCCCTAAGCTCCTCTGTTCATGAGATTCTCTGGGCAAGGATACTGGAGTGGGTTGCCATGCCCTCCTCCAGGGGATCTTCCTGACCCAGGTATTGAACCCTGTCTCTTAAGTCTTCTATATCCGCTGGAGGGTTCTTTACCACTAGTTCCAACTGGGAAGCCCAGAAAACAATCTATGGTTCTACCATTAAGCCTCAAAAATATCTAGAAATTATAATCCTGGAGACCCCAGTTTGATTCCTGGGTAGGGAAGATCCGCTGGAGGAAGGATAGGCTAGCCACTCCCGTATTCTTGGGCTTCCCTTGTGGCTCAGCTAATAAAGAATCTGCCTACAATGAGGGAGGCCTGGGTTCAATCCCTGGGTTGGAAAGATCTCCTGGAGAAGGGAACAGATAACCACTCCAGTATTCTGGCCTGGAGAATTCCATGGACTGTGTGGTCCATGAGGTTGCAAAGAGTCAGACATGATTGAGCGACTTTCACCAGGATGAGGGAGAGCCCTGCTCTCTCCAGAACTTCTAGTGTTTTTTTCAGCATCCACTGATGTATCCCAGAAATTCCACTCTGACAATGTTACATTCTCAGATAAATATTTTTTTTTTTAGGTTTGGGTTTAGTGGTAAGGCTACAATCATGATCAAAGTCCCATAAAATGTCAGGATGAGAAAAGTGGCCCAAGCAAGCATCTGTTTCAAATCATTTTAGCACTGCAGAACTCTTTGAATACATGATAGACACTGTGGAAAATAAAAACACATAGAGAACAATTCACACACAATTTTAAGGGGTTTGAAGAATCCTTGCTATCCATGGATCTATTTGGGGGTCAATGGATTTCCGACCAGGACTTTCAGGTCCAGGAAGTCATGTAAGATGTGCTTTAACTAGCGAGGCCATCTGAGGATGAACAGCATCTTTCATGCACCACCTTCCAAGATATCCTGATCATGGACAAAATTACAGGAAGGGGTGTTCATATGGAGCAGTTCCAGGAGCTCAAAGATCCTCAGGAGAGAGTAATCATCTAGCTCAGGTGGAGATGGTAGGGAAAGAATCAGAGTCACCTTCTTTAAAATCCTGAAGGTCCCCAGGAGCCTTAAGGAAGAAGGTGAAGCATAAGCGAGGTCCCAGGTACTAATGTGCTCACAGAGTTGCTAGGCATCAGCTGGGTACATAAAGAGAGCACCCACCTGGACGGGATTCACACTTTGGCTTTGTGTAAGTTCTCTGGCTTTCTGTAGGACCTCTCTCCATCTGAGAATTTGCCCTGAGTGATGTTCTTGCCAGGACCCCATGGCACAGAGGCTGGAGGGTCCTAGGAAGTGCTGCTGACAAAAATCCAAAGTGAAGCTGAAAGGGACTTCAGTGGTTCCCTGCTGATGGTCATGGACTGGACTTGGCAATGAGCAGGACATCTTTGCACTCTTGGGGATGAACCAAAATACAAGACCAAGTAAAGGAGAGTGGAATGCAGAAGAAAAAAAAAGGCTTTTATCAAGATGTACAGGAAGGAGCCAGTAAGGGCTCCAAACCCCCTTTTTCAGAAGAGGAACAGGATTGTACTTCCTTCTCACCCAGCGATACCAGGAAACCCATGAGGTCATGCCAGAGAGAAGAAAGTGAACTCTTTCTAAGGATTACTTCTGAAAGCCTTTCACAGTGCCAGTGAACTAAGACTGACCCTGGTGGTTAAATCATTTCAAGCTTTATGACTTACTTCCAGGTAAACCTGCTCACTACTTTCTCTGTGCATTTCCCAGGGAAGGAGCATCCTAGAAAAGTTCAAGCTATTTACAAATAGTGTGCACATGCTTTGTTGTTTCCCAATCCTTTAAGGAGCACACAGAACTACAGAACACATGACTTAGATGTTCACGAAGCAACACGGATCTTGCAGGTGTAAAATGCAGGATAGGATAACTTTTTACCGAACTTTAAGGAGAGCTAGTTAATTTTTTGAAATAGTCGCCTTTGATGAATGAGAAAATGGAAACTCGGGCCTGGGTAGGATGGGATTCTAAATTGAACTTCCTTGGACAATGAGAAGTTGTCTGTGGTGAAGATGCATTGTGATGGTACAGTTTGGCCTCTGTGAGTGAAACTAATGTACAGGACTTTGGATCACTCTGATTTACTACTGAAATGAATCTGGACCATCTTTCTTAAGCCCAATCCTTCAGTTAAAGGCACATTGAAAATACCTTTCCTCCTCTTGGCCAGGGAATTTAGGAAGACATTGTCTGAGGAACTCATTCACAGCTTCACAGCCAGGAGAGGTAGCAGATAATATAGGGGTGAAAGTGTAGGCTGCAACAGGCAATGCTAGGGTTATGTTGAAACCAATGGAAAAAAAAGGTTTTCTGTAGCAAAAATGAAACATCATTTTATTTTACTGCTCTGTTGAGGCCCCTTCCTGAGAAAACAAGCCAGGTCTGTGATTCTGGAACTGGGTAGTTCCTGAGAAATGTGTTCATCCGGGGCCTGAAGGAGGAGGTGAAGAGCAGAGGGTGTTGCCAACTCACATGCTTTGTTGTTTAGAGCTGCCTGGGGAGCAATTACAAACATACACCTGCAGATTACAAGGTGAGAACTCCCCCAAGTGATGTGTGGTGGCACGCAGGACCTGCGTTCTCAAGAGTCCGCTTCCTAGGAATACTTCCAGGTAGAACATTGCCTCCCTGGGAGGCCCATGACTCCAGCTTAGAGAGTTGGTCCACAGAGTGTGTATGACTCACCTTAAGGACTAGAGACATTTAGAGGCAAGAACAATGAGCCTGTGAGTGTGAGAGAAAGAGGCAGGTCATCTGCAAATCTGGATCCCATGCTTCCTACAAGTCCAAGAGCTTCTGACAGTTCAAAGCCTTCCTTTCAACAGCTCAGGATGGAAGGCATAGTATGTGTGGAACCACTCTGTTCTCAGGCAGGGAGAGGCAACAGAAAGTTCTGTGTATCCCAGCAACACAGATTGTCTTCAGTTCTTCCTCCAGATTTGTATAAAATGCGTACATTCAAGGGAACAACTTTGAGTGTCCACCATGTCTGAGGCGATGTGCCAGGTGTAGGTGAATTGGTGGCCCATGAAGACAGCCCGAGTGGCCACAAGAAGGCACGTGGATGTAGCTAAGCTGCTTCTTCTCCCCAGCCATGGCCCTTTATAGCCCTGCAATTCTGACCTTGGAGAAAACTAATGCTCAAGAAGGAAGGTGGGGACCAAGGTCGCCCTCTGACTGTCCCCAGGACAGTTCCATGGAGAGCCATCTTGAGCCATCACTACAGGAAACCTCCACTCAGGAGGGCAAAGCACACTTGTCACAAACATTTTGATAATCAGCTTCAAAGAACCAATGACCTTAGGGGAAGCCACATGATGAGAACCTTGCAGACTTGGGTGAACTTGATTCCCTGGCTGCCTTTCCACTCTGCTGCCTTGGCGGTCACTGAATGCCTCCCCATCACCACCACTCTTGCTCCAGGGGGCTGTCTTCATGTCCTCGACACCATTGCAGGGGGCCCTGTAACCATCTGACAGGACCCGTTTTTCCAGACCTCTTGTCAGAGTCGGTCAGCTGTGAACAGGGCTGGCTGAGCAGAAGAAAGGAGAGTGAAAAAAGTTTTGGAATTGCTGATTTCCTCAGAAGTCATCCAAGATTCTGTCTGGTTTCTTAAGAGGATTTCAGTGACTACACACATTTATTTTAAGCACTTTTTTTTCAAGTTTATTTTTGCAGATCAGCATATTATCTTAAGATCTCATTTTTACACAGTGACAGAAAGTAGTAAATGGAAAAATGACCATAAAATCAGAGAAAACAGAGGATGCCAAAATTCACCACTTTCTTTTGCTAGTGTTTGTCCAGTTCATATGATATCTTGACATCATTATAGAGTCTATAATTTCAAGAAATGGATGACACACGGTCTTTCATTGCTGATTATTATTTTTATTCATTTCGTTTAAATGTTTAAAGACAATATATAATAGTAATATGAGGTAAATAGATAATCAATAAGAACCTACTATACAGTAAAGGAAACTCTACTCAATATTCTATCTTATCCTATATGGGAAAAGAATCTAAAAAGAATGGATATATGTATGTGTATACTGAATTCCTGTGCTATTGTAAATCTACTTCAATATAAAGTAAAAATTAAATTAAAAGTAAGTACAGAATTTTTTAAAAAAAGAAGATGGGAGATAATCTAAAATCCCACCAACTGTGCTCTACAATTCACAATCTTTGTCTTTCTTTCCACATATGTTATTTAGACACAACTGTAGGCTATGCTTGGTGCCTCACTGGTGGCTCAGATGGTGAAAAATCCACCTGCAATATAGTAGACACAAGTTCGATCCCTGGGTTGGGAAGATCCCTTGTAGAAAGGAGTGCCTACCCATGCCAGTATCCTTGCCTAGAGAATCCCATGGACAGAGGAGCCTCGTGGGCTGCAGTCCATGGGGTCACAAAGAGTAGGACACAACTGAGTGACTGACACAAACACAAAAGTTATGCTTGACATTGTAATCATTTATTATTTACTTAATATTGTAACAAATTACACTACAAAAAGTCCTATATTGCCTCATCAGTTCAGTTCAGTTCAGTCGTTCAGTCGTGTCTGACTCTTTGCAACCCCATGAATCGCAGCACGCCAGGACTCCCTGTCCATCACCAACTCCCAGAGTTCACCCAAACTCATGTCCATCAAGTCAGTGATGCCATCCAGCCATCTCATCCTCTGTTGTCCCCTTCTTCTCCTGCCCCCAATCCCTCCCAGCATCAGGGTCTTTTCCAATGAGTCAACTCTTCTCATCAGGTGGCCACAGTATTGGAGTTTCAGCCTCAGCATCAGTCCTTCCAATGAATACCCAGAACTGGTCTCCTGTAGGATGGACTGCTTGGATCTCCTTGCAGTCCAAGGGACTCTCAAGAGTCTTCTCCAACACCACAGTTCAAAAGCATCAATTCTTCAGTGCTCAGCTTTCTTCACAGTCCAACTCTCACATCCACTGAAATCCATAGCCTTGACTACGTGGACCTTTGTTGGCAAAGTAATATCTCTGCTTTTTTATATTTAATATGCTATCTAGGTTGATCATAAATTTCCTTCCAAGGAGTAAGCGCCTTTTAATTTCATGGGTGTGATCACCATCTCCAGTGATTTTGGAGCCCATCCCCAAAAAGTCTGACACTGTTTCCATTGTTTCCCAATCTATTTCCCATGAAATGATGGGACCAGATGCCATGATCTTTGTTTTCTGAATGTTGAGCTTTAAGCCAACTTTTTCACTCTCCACTTTCACTTTCATCAAGAGGCTTTTTAGTTCTTCTTCACTTTCTGCCATAAGGGTGGTGTTATCTGCATATCTGAGGTTATTGATGTTTCTCCCGGCAATCTTGATTCCAGCTTGTGCTTCTTCCAGCCCAGCATTTCTCATGATGTACTCTGCATAGAAGTTAAATAATCAGGGTGACAATATACAGCCTTGACGTACTCCTTTTCCGATTTGGAACCAGTCTGTTTTTCCATGTCCAGTTCTAACTGTTGCTGCCTGACCTGCATATAGGTTTCTCAAGAGGTAGGTCAGGTGGTCTAGTATTCCCATCTCTTTCAGAATTTTCCACAGTTTATTGTGATCCACACAGTCAAAGGCTTTGGCATAGTCAATAAAGCAGAAATAGATGTTTTTCTGGAACTCTCTTGCTTTTTTGATGATCCAGCGGATGTTGGCAATTTGATCTCTGGTTCCTCTGCCTTTTCTAAAACCAGCTTGAACATCAGGAAGTTCACGTTTCACGTATTGCTGAAGCCTGGCTTGGAGAATTTTGAGCATTACTTTACTAGCGTGTGAGATGGGTGCAATTGAGCGGTAGTTTGAGCATTCTTTGGCATTGCCTTTCTTTGGGATTGGAATGAAAACTGACCTTTTCCAGTCCTGTGGCCACTGCTGAGTTTTCCAAATTTGCTGGCATATTGAGTGCAGCACTTTCACAGCATCATCTTTCAGGATTTGAAATAGCTCAACTGGAATTACATCACCTCCACTAGCTTTGTTCAGAGTGATGCTTTCTAAGGGCCACTTGACTTCACATTCCAGGATGTCTGGCTCTAGGTGAGTGATCACACCAGCGTGATTATCTAGGTTGTGAAGATCTTTTTTGTACGGTTCTTCTGTGTGTTCTTGCCACTTCTTCTTAATATCTTCTGCTTCTGTTAGGTCCATACTATTTCTGTCCTTTATCGAGCCCAACTTTACATGAAATGTTCCCTTGATATCTTTAATTTTCTTGAAGAGATCTCTAGTCTTTCCCATTCTGTTGTTTTCCTCTATTTCTTTACACTGATAGCTAAGGAAGGCTTTCTTATCTCTCCTTGCTATTCTTTGGAACTCTGCATTCAAATGGGAATATCTTTCCTGTTCTCCTTTGCTTTTTGCTTCTCTTCTTTTCACAGCTATTTGTAAGGCCTCCTCAGACAGCCATTTTTCTTTTTTGCATTTCTTTTCCATGAGGATGGTCTTGATCACTGTCTCCTGTACAATGTCACAAACCTCTGTCCATAGTTCATCAGGTACTATATCTAGTCCCTTAAATCTATTTCTCACTTCCACTGTATAATCATAAGGGATTTGATTTAGGTCATACCTGAATGGTCTAGTGGTTTTCCCCACTTTCTTCAATTTAAGTCTGAATTTGGCAATCAGGAGTTCATGGTCTGAGCCACAGTCAGCTCCTGGTCTTGGTTTTGCTGACTGTATAGAGCGTCTCCATCTTTGGCTGCAAAGAATATAATCAATCTGATTTCGGTGTTGACCATCTGGTGATGTCCATGTGTAGAGTCTTCCCTCGTGTTGTTGGAAGAGGGTGTTTGCTATGACCAGTGCGTTCTTTTGGCAAAACTCTATTAGCTTTTGCCCTGCTTCATTCCGTATTCCAAGGCCAAATTTGCCTGTTACTCCAGGTGCTTCTTGACCTCCTACTCTTGCATTCCAGTCCCCTATAATGAAAAGGACATCTTTTTTTGGTGTTAGTTCTAAAAGGTCTTGTAGGTCTTCATAGAACCATTCAACTTCAGCTTCTTCAGTGTTACTGGCTGGGGCATGGGCTTGGATCACCATGATATTGAATGGTTTGCCTTGGAAACGAACTGAGATCATTCTGTCATTTTTGAGATTGCATCCAAGTACTGCATTTCAGACTCTTTTGTTGACCATGATGGCTACTCCATTTCTTCTAAGGGATTCCTGCCCAC
The DNA here is from genome assembly GCF_003369695.1 of Bos indicus x Bos taurus. NCBI lineage: Eukaryota > Metazoa > Chordata > Mammalia > Artiodactyla > Bovidae > Bos > Bos indicus x Bos taurus. Next base: position 5,603,165 of record NC_040103.1, on the reverse strand, counting down.
AGCAGTAGATATAATGGTTATCTGAGTTAAATTCACCCATTCCAGTCCATTTTAGTTCACTGATTGTTATAGAATGTCGACGTTCACTCTTGCCATCTCCTGTTTGACTGCGTCCAATTTGCCTTGATTCATGGACCTAACATTCCAGGTTCCTATGCAATATTGCTCTTTACAGCACTGGACCTTGCTTCTATCAGCAGTCACACCCACAACTGGTTTTTGCTTTGGCTGCATCCGTTCATTGTTTCTGGAGTTATTTCTCCACTAATCTCCTGTAGCATATTGGGCACCTACCAACCTGGGGAGTTCCTCTTTCAGTATCCTATCATTTTGCCTTTTCATATTGTTCATGGGGTTCTCAAGGCAAGAATACTGAAGTGGTTTGCCAATTCCTTCTCCAGTGGACCACATTCTGTCAGACCTCTCCACCATGACCCGCCCGTCTTGGGTGGCCCCACATGGCATGGCCTAGTTTAATAGAGTTAGACAAGGCTGTGGTCTGTGTGATCAGATTGGCTAGTTTTCTGTGATTATGGTTTCAGTGTGTCTGCCCTCTGATGCTCTCTGGCAACACCTACAGTCTCACTTGGGTTTCTCTTACCTTGGACGTGGGGTATCTCTTCACGGCTGCTCCAGCAAAGTGCAGCCGCTGCTCCTTACCTTAGATGAGGTCGCCCCTCCTGACCCTGAACATGGAGTAGCTCCTCTTGGCTCTCCTGCACCCGCGCAGCCGCCGCTCCTCATAGTAATTCTTAATTCTATATTGACTCATAGTAATTTCTTAATTCTAATTTTATTTACACTCACCTGTGTTGCTCATGTGTCATTTTCCTCTAATGGGATGATGCTGCACATGCAGGGTGTTCTGAAAGCTGACTTTCACCTTCTCTTTTCTTCTCCTCCTCTTCCTGTCTTTGTCCAACTGCTGACCCAGTGACTTGCTTCAAATTTAGCTTTCTTACCAACATGATGTGCATTCCTCCCTGCTTTCCTCCAGGCTCATAAAATATAATTGTACTCACACATAGTCCTCTGGCTTTGTTTTACAAAAATGGAACCATATTTCTTTGCATCTTTTCCTGCTCAGTAGAGCTCTAATTCATTATTTGTGATGGCTTTCTAGAACTCCACGGACAGGGTGTCTCATAAATTATTCAGCAATTTCTCTACTCATAGTTGTACTGTTCATGTTTATATTTTTTAACTCTACAAACACCTTATACAAGCATTCAATACATCTAGCCTTATGATACATTGATACTTTTTTCCAGTGGAAAATATTGCCATGGGTGGGATTGCAATTTATTTTATTTTTAAATAGGTATTGCCAACTGCTTTCCCCAAAAGGCTATAAATATTCACATTTCCACTATCAAGTTGGAGAGTATGCTCTTTTCTTCGTTCCTGTCAGCAAAAGGCTCCTCTTTAAACCTAGCATTGTGGATGTAAGTCATATGTCACTGCTAATTTAACTTGCAATTTTCACGCTAGTGAGTTTGAAAGTTTGTATAACTTACACATCTAAAATATTTGGAGTTGCTTTCCTGTGAATTGCTTGTTCATACACTTTGTCCATTTTCTATTGAGTTGTAGGTCTTTTCCTGTCAATGTGTAAGAGCTGTTTGTATAGTATAATTTTTATTTTGCCATCAGATTTCAAGTATAATTTCTCTTTACCTACATTCTGTCTTTTCCTGCATAAACTTTCATGTAAATATATCTGTTTTTCCTTAACAGCTTCTGAACTTCCTGCCTTGGTTAAGAAGGAACTCTCAGTTTTGAACGTGATCTCTTAGATTTTTTTCTGAAGGTTTTTATGGTCATATATTTATAGTTCAGTCTTTGGTCCTTTTGGAATTTCGATGTCCATGTGATTTGAGACGGGGGTGCAGTTTTACTTTTTTTCATGTAGGTAGGCAGTTGTTGCAGTTCATTGCCTAAGTCAAACATTTTCCCCATGTAACTAAAAAAAGTGACATTTGCTTATTTTGCATTCTTAGGTAAACTTGCTTTTCTAGCTTAACTGCATTGTTTCACTGATCTGTTTCTATCCCCAAACCATTGCCATATTTATTTAATCAGATGCTTTATATACCTTTTCAGTTTCTTTTCTTCTTTAAAAAAACAAAAAAGTTTTTTCTACTTTTCTATTGGTATTTATTTTCCCGTTTAAACTTGCATGTGGTCTTATGTAATGACTTGAAAAATCATTGAGATTTGCTTGCTGTAATTAAGAGCAAAAGTAACTGTGACTTAAACAAGATAGGAGGTTTAGTTTTGTCTGTGCTTTTCTTACCAAACATGAAAATATAAGCAATCTACGGTTGGTGTCTCAGATTTAAGTGTAAAAGACCAAGTTTTTTTTTTTTTTTTTTTACCATCTTTCATTTTACTACTTTGTATACAAGATGGTGTGCTACTCGCCTACCTTCCAGCAGAAAAGACAAAATGGGAAAGAAGAGGTCAAGCCACACCACCCGCTTTTAAGAATGGAGGCTGCGCAAGCCGTAGTTCCACATTACCCAGAGGGGATATGTTTCAAGACCTCAGTGGATGCCTCAAATTGCACCAAGTACTGAACCGTATACATACCATGTTTGTCTCTGTACATACATGCCTATGACAAAGCTTAATTCATAAATCAGGCACTGTAAGAGATGAGCAACAGTAGCTAATAGTAAAGTAGAATGATAACAACGTACTGTAGTAAAAATTATGTGAATGTGTACTCTCTGAGTACTGTACAAATTTAATGCCTTTTCTATCTTAACCAAGCACTTATCAAGCACCGTGGCTGTAACTTTTGTGGTTTGAGTATGACAGCAAGCCTAACACTAATTTCTTCTTCCTTCTTCACAATTTCATAGAAGTTTCATTCTTACTGTCGATCTTAGCCACCTCAGCATATGATTGTTTTGTTCCTTTTCTTATTAAGGCAGGAACTTCCACTTTTTCACTTAAAGGAAGCTTTCTATAGCTTCTCTTTGGCATATCTGAATTGCCTCCATCATCACACTTGCACTTTGGAGCCACTATTAACTAAAATAAGGGTCACTTAAACACAAGCCCTGTGATAAGGTGACACTCAATCTGATAACCCAGACGGCTACTCAGAGTCTAATGGGTAGGGTCCACCAGGCAAAAGGACAGTCCACATCAAAATGGTGAGAAATTTAAAACTTATGACTTGTTTATTTCTGGAATTTTCAATTTATTTTCAGACCTCAGTTGACAGTGAGTAACTGAAACCATGGAAGATGAAACCACAGGTAAGGGAGGACTACTGCATAACTTCTGTCTGCACCCCACTGGCCTCAACTTGATCACAGAAGAGTGTCCTGTTGCAAAGGAAGAAAAAGATACTATAATACTGTGATTTGTAATAAGAAATATATATTTGATCTCTGTTCCCAGTCCCTGACACAAGGCTTCTAAAACTCTTGTAGGCTCCTAAGTTCTAAGAGCACTAGGAGCATTGTTCATTGTTTGAGGTGACTCTGGGTGGGCTCCTAGTTGGCTCCTGGAAGGGGGCTGGCCACCAGCAGACAAAGCCAGAATTATAAGCTTGGAATTTTCAGCCCCAACCACTTACTAGAGAGAGAAAATGGGATGGAAAAAGCGTTAATGTTTGCTCATGCCCTCGTGAGGAAGCCTCCACAAATCCCAACAGTATGGGGTTGGGGAAGATTTCATGGGGTGAACACAGGCATCTACCAGGAGATGTTCCATGTTCCAGGAGGGTAGTGCACCCCAACTCCATGGGAACAGAAGCTCCTGTAGTCAGGATCCATCTAGACCTCACCCTATGTATCTCTTCATCTGGCTGTTCATCTGTATTTTTTGGCAGATCCCTTAATAAACTGGTAAATGTGTTTCCCTGAGTTCTGAGAATTGTTCTAGCAATCAACCAAATCCAAGGGCAGAAGAAGTCAAGGGAACCTCAGATTTGTAGCAGGTAGGACAGAAGTTGTGAGTAACCTGGGGATGTACTACTTGGGGTGACATCTGAAATGGGGGGCAGTCTTGTGGCACTGAGCCCTTAACCTGCGGGATCTGATACCACCCCCAGGTAGATCACGTTAGAATGGAGTTAAATTGTAGCACACCCAGTGAGTGTCACAGAGAATCACTAACTGGTGATTCTAATCACTAACTAATCACCCTTAGTATGGGAAAAGTTCCTATACTTTTAGTGACCCAGAGGTGTCAGAAGGGAAGTGTTCTCTGTGAAGGTAGAGGAGAAAGAGGAGAGAATCATAGGTTTTTCCAGAACACTGGCAAATACGGTGTTGTTACAAATAGCCCTGGGTACTTATTAAGACAGGAAGAAGCATGCACACTAGAGAATGAATTCCTCTCTACCAGAGGATTTTTTTTGTTTGTTTGTTTTTTGAATGTTGAGTTTTTTATTTTATTTTATTTTTAAACTTTACATAATTGTATTAGTTTTGCCAAATATCGAAATGAATCCGCCACAGGTATACATGTGCTCCCCATCCTGAACCCTCCTCCCTCCTCCCTCCTCCCTCCCCATACCATCCCTCTGGGTCGTCCCAGTGCTCTAGCCCCAAGTATCCAGTATCGTGCATCGAACCTGGACTGGCATCTCGTTTCATACATGATATTTTACATGTTTCAATGCCATTCTCCCAAATCTTTCCACCCTCTCCCTCTCCCACAGAGTCCAAAAGACTGTTCTATACATCAGTGTCTCTTTTGCTGTCTCATACACAGGGTTTTTGTTACCATCTTTCTAAATTCCATATATATGCATTAGTATACTGTATTGGTGTTTTTCCTTCTGGCTTACTTCACTCTGTATAATAGGCTCCAGTTTCATCCACCTCATTAGAACTGATTCAAATGTATTCTTTTTAATGGTTGAGTAATACTCCATTATGTATATGTACCACAGCTTTCTTATCCATTCATCTGCTGATGGACATCTAGGTTGCTTCCATGTCCTGGCTATTATAAACAGTGCTGCGATGAACATTGAGGTACACGTGTCTCTTTCCCTTCTGGTTTCCTCAGTGTGTATGCCCAGCAGTGGGATTGCTGGATCATAAGGCAGTTCTATTTCCAGTTTTTTAAGGAATCTCCCCACTGTTCTCCATAGTGGCTGTACTAGTTTGCATTCCCACCAACAATGTAAGAGGGTTCCCTTTTCTCCACACCCTCTCCAGCATTTATTATTTGTAGACTTTTGGATCGCAGCCATTCTGACTGGTACCTCATAGTGGTTTTGATTTGCATTTCTCTGATAATGAGTGATGTTGAGCATCTTTTCATGTGTTTGTTAGCCATCTGTATGTCTTCTTTGGAGAAATGTCTATTTAGTTCTTTGGCCCATTTTTTGATTGGGTCGTTTATTTTTCTGGAGTTGAGCTGTAGGAGTTGCTTGTATATTTTTGAGATTAGTTGTTTGTCAGTTGCTTCATTTGCTATTATTTTCTCCCATTCTGAAGGCTGTCTTTTCACCTTGCTAATAGTTTCCTTTGATGTGCAGAAGCTTTTAAGGTTAATTAGGTCCCATTTGTTTATTTTTGCTTTTATTTACAATATTCTGGGAGGTGGGTCATAGAGGATCCTGCTGTGATGTATGTCAGAGAGTGTTTTGCCTATGTTCTCCTCTAGGAGTTTTATAGTTTCTGGTCTTACGTTTAGATCTTTAATCCATTTTGAGTTTATTTTTGTGTATGGTGTTAGAAAGTGTTCTAGTTTCATTCTTTTACAAGTGGTTGACCAGTTTTCCCAGCACCACTTGTTAAAGAGATTGTCTTTAATCCATTGTATATTCTTGCCTCCTTTGTCAAAGATAAGGTGTCCATATGTGCGTGGATTTATCTCTGGGCTTTCTATTTTGTTCCATTGATCTATATTTCTGTCTTTGTGCCAGTACCATACTGTCTTGATAACTGTGGCTTTGTAGTAGAGCCTGAAGTCAGGTAGGTTGATTCCTCCAGTTCCATTCTTCTTTCTCAAGATTGCTTTGGCTATTCGAGGTTTTTTGTATTTCCATACAAATTGTGAAATTATTTGTTCTAGCTCTGTGAAGAATACTGTTGGTAGCTCGATAGGGATTGCATTGAATCTATAAATTGCTTTGGGTAGTATACTCATTTTCACTATATTGATTCTTCCAATCCATGAACATGGTATATTTCTCCATCTATTAGTGTCCTCTTTGATTTCTTTCACCAGTGTTTTATAGTTTTCTATATATAGGTCTTTAGTTTCTTTAGGTAGATATATTCCTAAGTATTTTATTCTTTCCATTGCAATGGTGAATGGAATTGTTTCCTTAATTTCTCTTTCTGTTTTCTCATTATTAGTGTATAGGAATGCAAGGGATTTCTGTGTGTTGATTTTATATCCTGCAACTTTACTATAGTCATTGATTAGCTCTAGTAATTTCCTGGTGGAGTCTTATCAGAATCCAACAACACATTAAAAAGATCATACACCATGACCAAGTGGGCTTTATCCCAGGGATGCAAGGATTCTTCAATATCCACAAATCAATCAATGTAATACACCACATTAACAAATTGAAAAATAAAAACCACATGATTATCTCAATAGATGCAGAGAAAGCCTTTGACAAAATTCAACACCCATTTATGATAAAAGCTCTCCAGAAAGCAGGAATAGAAGGAACATACCTCAACATAATAAAAGCCATATATGACAAACCCACAGCAAACATTATCCTCAATGGTGAAAAATTGAAAGCATTTCCTCTAAAGTCAGGAACAAGACAAGGGTGCCCACTTTCACCATTACTATTCAACATAGTTTTGGAAGTTTTGGCCACAGCAATCAGAGCAGAAAAAGAAATAAAAGGAATCCAAATTGGAAAAGAAGAAGTAAAACTCTCACTATTTGCAGATGACATGATCCTCTACATAGAAAACCCTAAAGACTCTACCAGAGGATTTTAACTGTAATTGCACATCACTTCATGGCAAAGAGATGGGGAAACAATGGAAACAGTGACAGGCTTTATTCTCTTGGGCTCCAAAATCACTGAAGATGGTGATGCAGCCATGAAAATAAAAGACCCTTGCTCTTGGAAGAAAAGCTATGACCAACCTAGACAGCATATTAAAATGCAGAAACATTATTTTGCCAGCAAAGGTCCATCTAGTCAAAGCTATGGCTTGTGTAAGTGAGATGTGAGAGCTAGACCATAAAGAAGGCTGAGCACTGAAGAATTGATGCTTTTGAGCTCTGGTGTTGGAGAAGACTCTTGAGAGTCCCTTGGACTGCAAGGAGATCAAATCAGTCAATCCTAAAGGAAACCAGTCCTGATTATTCATTGGAAGGACTGATGCTGAAGTTGAAGCTCCAATACTTTGGACACTTGATGCAAAGAGCTGACTCATTAGAAAAGACCCTGATGCTGGGAAAGACTGAAGGCAGGAGGAGAAAGGGACGACAAAGGATGAGATGGTTGGATGGCATCACCGACTCAATGGACATGAGTTTGAGCAAGCTCTGGGACATGGTGAAGGACACGGAAGCCTGGGGTGCTGCAGTCCATGGTGTCACAAAGAGTTGGACATGACTGAGTGATAGGGGAGCAACAAATGCAGTATAGTAGTAACACAGAACTGCAAAGATGTACTTCATATGGAATTATGTTTTTCTAATTCAAAAAGTTTATGCCTTCTCATTACTCAGCATTTATCTTCTCCAACTGGTTTTATAAGTTTCTTTATTTAGACCTCTGTCTTTCATTTTACATTTATTCCTAGCTCATGCAAATTTTGGGGAACTATTGTAAATAAAATAATCTTTTTTTTCTATTTTCATATGCAGGTCTTCATTGCTAATATAAAGAAAAGCTGTTGAATTTTGTATTTTTAACATCCATCCAATTTTTCTCTTTTATTAAAGCAATTTCTTAAGGGATCTTTTGGGTTTTCTAGGTATGAAATTCAGTGAATAGAGATATTATTGCTCCTTTTCTAAGTTCTTGTGAAGTATTCTATTGCCTTGTTACTGCACTTACTAGAACCTACATCATATTGATTAATAACATAGATAGAGGGGATTCTAGTATATTTATGATTTTAACTGAAATGGCTTTCTTTCATTATTTGAAATATTTTCTGTTGGTTTTGATAGGTCAGTTTTTCAAATCATCATCAAGTGGTCACCATTTATTCTTACTTTATTCACAGCTTTTACTAAGAATGCCTATTAGATTTTCTAAATGCCTTTTTAGGATTTATTAATGTGATCATATTTTCCCTTTATCAATGTTATGAATTTTGTTGATAGATTTTGTAGCATTGAAGCACCCATATAAGGCATGTATAAATCCCAATTGGCCATAGCATATTAATCTCTGGAAACATGGAAGATATTGAAGTGTGTTTGGTGTATTTTGGTTATAATTTTTGCCTCCATAGTTATATATGATATTGGTTGAGATTTTGAAAATATTAGTTAACATATTTAAAAATACTTATCTTTACCAGAATTTGGTACTGAAATTATGTCAGCTTCATAACTATAGTCATGACAGCCTTTCCATTCTTTTCTTATGGTTTAGAGTTAGAAGTTTAAGGAGCAGTAAAAACATCTGGACATGGAACCTTTAGCGATGGTAACTCTCTTTAAACACTTTTCCAAGTCTTCTGTGGCAATTACTCTGTCTGTTCTCTATCTTGGGTCAATTTTGGAAATTTATGGGAATGCCAGACCCCCTGACCTGCCTCTTAAGAAACCTATATGCAGGTCAGGAAGCAACAGTTAGAACTGGACATGGAACAACAGACTGGTTCCAAATAGGAAAAGGAGTACATGAAGGCTGCATATTGTCACCCTGTTTATTTAACTTATATGCAGAGTACATCATGAGAAATGCTGGGCAGGAAGAAGCACAAGCTGGAATCAAGATTGCCAGGAGAAATCTCAATAACCTCAGATATGCAGATGACACCACCCTTATGGCAGAAAGTGAAGAGGAACTACAAAGCCTCTTGATGAAAGTGAAAGAGGAGAGTGAAAAAGTTGGCTTAAAGCTCAACATTCAGAAAACAAAGATCATGGCATCTGGCCCCATCACTTTATGGGAAATAGATGGGGAAACAGTGGAAACAGTGACAGACTTTATTGTTTTGGGCTCCAAAATAACTGTAGATGATTATTGCAGCCATGAAATTAAAAGATGTTTACTCCTTGGAAGGAAAGTTATGAACAACCTAGACAGCATATTAAAAAGCAGAGACATTACTTTGCCAACAAAGGTCTGTCTAGTCAAGGCCATGGTTTTTCCAGTGGTCATGTATGGATGTGAGAGTTGGACTGTGAAGAAAGCTGAACGCTGAAGAATTGTTGCTTTTGAACTGTGGTGCTGGAGAAGATTCTTGAGAGTCCCTTGGACTGTGAGGAAATCCAACCAGTCCATCCAAAAGGAGATCAGGCCTTCAAGGACTGATGCTGAGGCTGAAACTCCAATACTTTGGCCACGTCATGCGAAGAGTTGACTCATTGGAAAAGACCCTGATGCTGGGAGGGATTGGGAGGAGAGGGGACAACAGAGGATCAGATGGCTGGATGGCATTACCGACTCGATGGACATAAATTTGGGTAAACTCCGGGAGTTGCTGATGGACAGGGAGGCCTGACGTGCTGCGATTCATGGGGTTGCAAAGAGTCAGAAACAACTGAGCGACTGAACTGAACTGAACAGATGGTATATAGGAAGTATTTCCTCTAGATTTTCAAATTTGTTACTGAGAAGTGGTATGAGGTATTACATTGCTGCTCTTTTTAAAAGTTTCTTCTCTGTCTATGGTTGTTATTTTTTTCCCCCTTATTCCTAATCAAGTATACTTTTCAGTCATTTTTATTTCAACATTAAAATTTTTATCATAATTACATCCAAAAGTGTTTGTTTGATATTTTCACAAAACTAGCCCTTGGGTTTAGTTACTCTTCAGTTATTTAGTTATTCTCCTATTTTTTATTGTTTATGGTTATTTTTATTTTCACTTTTATCTTTATTAATATCCTCCTCATAATTTCCTTTGGTTGCTTTTATTGTTATTCTAATCTTCTGTAATACAGAATAAGCTCATTCCTTTTAATCTTTCTTTTTAAATAAAACATTTAGGTATTTAACATTTCAATTAGTACAACTGGGAGAAGGCAATGGCAACCCACTCCAGTACTCTTGCCTGGAAATCCCATGGACGGGGGAGTCTGGTAGGCTGCAGTCCATGGGGTCGCTGAGAGTCGGGCATGACTGAGCGACTTCACTCATTTTTCACCTTAGTAGAACGGGGCTTCCCTTGTGGCTCAGCTGGTAAAGAATCCGCCTGCAATGCGGGAGACCTGGGTTTGATCCCTGGGTTGGGAAGATCCCCTGGAGAAGGGAAAGGCAGCCCACTCCAGTATTCTGGCCTGGAGAATTCCGTGGACGGTATGGTCTATGGGGTCGCAGAGTCGGACACGCTGAGCGACTTTCACTCACTTAGTACAACTTACGCTATCTTTCAGTTTTGATTGTCTCTTTGTTCTAAAATTTGTCTGAGATCATATTCCTTCATTTCTAGGTAATAATTTTGTCATATTTTATTATTTATTCTAACTCTGTTGAATAGTGATAAGAAACATGGACTTTAAAAAACTCTTCTTTCTTTGTTCCATTAATTTAGAAAATACTTTTTATTATCTATATGCAGAGCTATGGATTCATAAATTTCTTTATGTTTTCAATTTTTTTTTGCCACTTATGACTGATTTTTAAAGGGTTAGATTAAAATCTCTCACAAATATTACTGTTTTATATAAATCCTCTTCTAATAGGTTTTGCTTCATAGATTTAGCTGCTATTTTTGTGTGTGTGCACAGAGGTTTATGAGTTATTATAAGCTTTTTAATAGTTTGTCTGGGTTATCTGAGAAGCAGACACCAAGACAGAATTAAATATGGCAGAATTCTATTAGGGGAAATGCCTGGGAGAGAAAGTGGGAGGGAGCTGGGAAAGCCTGGAAGAGCCATCAGATCCTGCAAGTCTGACCCCCAGTACAGGAGAGACTGAGGAACCTTCTAGACTGCCTGAGTCTGAATTACCAGCTCAGCAAGCCTGTCTGAGGAAATTCCTGAGACAACGTTGTCAGTCAGGAGAGTCTTGTGTTTTCCAATAATGAGCCTACCTCAGACCCTGTTCTCTGGGTCAAGGTCACTGTCTGGGTGCCGCCTTGGGGACAACGGGCCTCATCACATGTGGAGGATAGCTTTGAAGGGCAGCAGTGCAGGCTCGTGGTCAGTTATGCTCTCTGTAGTTGGAGGTCAGCTAGGTGTATTCTAACAACACCCAGTTTTAAGAAGTACATTTATTTAAGAAATACATTTAACTTTTTATTAACTGAGTGTTTTATCATTTTCTAAATCTATTTGCTCATAGAATCATGTTTTCCCCACCAAGCCCATGAAGCATACTCCGGGAGATGTTCTTCCAATTGCATGTCTTTACGCATCATCCTTGGTCATGTCTAAAATATCTTACCAGTGATATTTATGAAGGCAGAGAAAGCATTTATATCAAGTTTGCAGCCAATATAGAAAAAATGGAAAACAAATTCAATCGATTCACAGATGTTCCTCTTCCTATGCACCAATCCCATTCTAAAAGGCATTTTGAAAAGCTCTTTGCTTATAAATTCACAGGGAGGGAGGCTGTTTTAAATTTTAAATCCCTGGATCCATCCCTACCGAAACAGGCAAGGAACATGCCTCTGAAGCATTATAATTAGGCATCTGTTTTCTCCTAGCTGATATTTGCTGTGGGCATTAAAAGTTTTAGAGGCAGTTAATATCCATTCTAATCCCTGAGGATCTTTGAAAGTGGTTCTGTTAACTCCTTAGATGCCACACAACATGTATCTGCCATGGCTGTCATTGCACACCTTGCTTTTGTGCAGATTCAAGGGGCTCTTAACTCACCCAACCATCCATGGCTTGTGGCAGAAGTTTTCTTGGCAGCATCCCCACCGTGCTTTCCCTTTAAGTCCTTTAACTTCGGACAATTTAGTCAAATACAGTAAAGCTAAAAAGCCTACTCAGTCGACTAATAGCATCTGATCTTTCAACAACATCCATCTCTTTTCTTCATCTTGCCTGTTACCGCCAGTGACTCACTTCATCCCCGAGAATCATTTCTCCTGTCGATGACTCACCCCAGGTGCCTGTGTTCTGCGTTTGTCATTTCCTCACCACTTTCCATTTCTAAAAGTCACTTCCTCTGTTTTCCTTGTAATTGTGAGTCTCTGTTATGAACCCTTTTGATATTTTCTCAGTGATGCTTTAAAAATATTATGGTTTTAATGATGTTCTTAAAAGAGCTCAATAAGAAACAGACTGTTGAACAGCATGGTGTCCGAGTTGAAAAAGAGTATGCAGATAACTAATGTTGTTTGTTGGTGGCACTGGGACCTGAAAAACTAAATAAAGAGAGGTGATTCTGTATTCATTTATATGGCTAAAGGATATATAGATAACGTCACATATGGCTATCTGGTCCCTCTGAGAAACAGATCCTTTTAGAACAAAAAGGGGGGAAATGACACCTATGGACTTCAGACAACAAACTGGTTCACCCTTAAAGTCTCTTTTAAAACACCTTTAGTCTGCTGGTCCTGGTTAACTGGTAACCTGGATCTTATTTCTAACTTGATTCAGGTAGCTTTAGCCTTTAACTGAAGGGCACCAATTCACTACTGCTGGTCTGACATTGATACATGCAATTCCTGATTTTATTGTGGACAAATCATAAATCCTAACCTCAACTGGGTTGGTGATATCTAGCCTGAGGTCCCGGATCTTCCTTACTAAAAGGCAAGAATTTCATGAACAGATAATAATCTTAACCTGGGTTCCTAGTTCTTCCAAGACCTACATTTGGTTGTATGGTTCTTTCAAAAAATAATAAGAAGAAGAAATATTTATTTAACTGCAGTTTGTCATAGTGGCTTGTAGCAGACTCAGTAGTTGTGTGTGGGCTTAGTTGCTCCATGGCATATGGGATCTTAGTTCTCAGACCAGGGATCAAACCTGTATCCTCTGCATTGGAAGGCAGATTCTCAACAACTGGAGCACCAGGGAAGTCCCAAACTGTATGATTCTTAGGTGTCTCCTTGAGTACCTGGTGGGATTATCCCAGATACTTCTTACCACTTGAATAGTGGTTCAAACCTCTTAGAGAAGAAATGAAACTAACTTTTAGTCTTCTATATATGACTCAATAAAAGAGGCTTAAATAAGTCTCAGTTCTGGTGTCCTTCCTTTTTCTATTCCTGGGATCAGCTGTGTGTGTGTGGATGTTCAGTCATGTCTTCTCTCTGCGACCTTATGGACTGCAGCCCACCGGGCTCCTCTGTCCATGGGATTCTCCAGGCAAGCATACTGGAATGGGTTGTATTGGGAAAGGGAACGGATCTTCCCAACCCAGGAATTGAACTCTCATCTCCTGCGTTGGCAGGCAGATTCTTTACCACTGAGCCCCCTGGGACGCCCCCCTGGGATCACTTGACCGCCACCTATTGGCTTATGCCTATCTCAGTCTCTATGACAAATAAGTACTCTAAGCAGGAAAACATTAAGTGTCTCCTTTCCCACAACATTCCCCTACCCTGGGGCTCAGCATCCACCCCCTGATACAATCCTTGGCCTTGTGTGTCTGTTCCGATAACTGGGCTCTGGTTCTTTTGCCATGACTCCACCTATGCTTTGTATCACTTCTGTAAATAATCCTCTAAAGAGACCATTCAAAATAGTGTCAGGAGTCATAGGACACTGTGATCAGAGTTAAAGAACGACCTAAGGAATGGGAGAAAATATTTGCAAATCATATATCTGTTGAGGATTAATATCCAAATATATAATCTCATTACAATAAAAAATCACACAATCAATTAGAAAGTGGGCAAATGACTTGGATAAACAGTTCACCAAAGAAGATATGAAAATGACCAACAAGCACATGACAAGATGTTTCATACTACTAATCATTAAGGAAACAAAAATCAAAGCTACAGTGAATACTACCTCACACCCATTAAGATAGCTACTATCAAAAAGTAGAACAGTGTTGGCTAGAATGTGGAGAGATTAGCTCTATTGTGTACTGTCAGTGGGAATGTGAACTGGTACAGCTGCTGTGGGAAAAGTATGGTAATTCTTTAAAAAATTAAAAATATGATGACCATGTGATTCAGCAGCTCCACTTCTGGGTATATACCCCAAAGAATTGAAAACAGGGACTCAAAGAGATATTTGCACACTCATGTTCACAGCAGCATTATTCACATTAGCCAAATGATAGACCCAAGCAAGTGTCCATCAACAGATGAATGGATAAACAACATTTGATGTATACCTATGATTGTAATAGATACAGATGATTGACTATATACACAGCAAAAGGGAAGGAAGTTCTGACATACGTTACGACTTGAATGAAACTTGAAGACATTACGCTAAATGAAGTCAATAACAAGAAGAAAAGTAGTGTCTCATTCAACTTACATAAGATACTCAGAGTAGTGGAATTCATTAAAATACAAAGTGGAACAGTGGTTGTAAGAGGCTGGGGGGCAGAGGGAATGAAGAGTCATTTAATTGGTATGGAGTTTCCATTTTGTAAAGTGAAAAGACTTTTGGGGATTGGTTGCATGACAATGTGAACTTATGTAAGGCAACTGTACACTTAAAAAACAGTTAAAATGATAAGTTGTATGCCACGTTTATTTGCCACAATTTTTAAAAAGTACCAAATTGAATAAAAAGACCTAAATAGATGAACTGACTCTGGTCTTATTGTACATTTCACTAAATTCTTCATAACTTAGGTGCTTTATTATAGAATGGGGAGCCAAATTTATTCCTAATCATATCCCAGGAACATGGAGAGAGTTAAATGAGACAGTCTATGAAAATTACCTTGTAAACAATTTAGGATTATTTTAGTGTGAGATATCAGTTAGTAAAGTATAAAGTTGGGGATGTTTAGGATGTCTCTAAGAAGCCAATGGAATTTGAAAGAAATGTATAGAGTTAAAAGAATCCAAGGGACCGGAAGTACAGCATGGATGTGCAGCTTGAGTCAATACATTTCACCAAGGACTTACCCTACATCCGGCTCATCCTAGACACTACTTGGAACAGCCTCTGTCTTTGCTGAGAGTATTGAATTAAAGATGAAAACCCAAACATTCATAACACACCATATTAAGGAGGAAACAGTGCGGTAGGGGCAGGCAGGGGAGCTTGAGAGAATGCTGGCTTGCAAAGGAGGCAGACAGACTTCTCAGAGGAAACATCTGAACAGAGGTCAGATGTTTGTTTGTTTCAGAAAGTTGAGCAAAGAGAAAGGAAAGCATGTTCCAGGAAGAAAAAATAACTTGTGAAAATGTGTGAAAGTAAGACAACACCTGATGACAACACCTGAGGTGCTAGAAGAAATTCCTCAAGGAGTTTGGGACGGGAAAAGCTAAGGGTCAGCAGGGATCAGATCACCTGTGGACTGGTGAGCCATGTTAAGGCATCAACATTTAATCCAAAGGGTGATTAAATGCCACTGAAGAGTTTTAAGTAGGTAGTGGCATCATCAGATATCCATTTTATGAAGATCACAGGTTATAGGGTAGAAAAGTGTACTGGGTTGAGGGTGGAGGAGATGCTCAGACAGGGCGTAGAAAAATCATGCAAGAATCCAGATAAGGATGGTAGAAAACAACACAGACCTTCAAGGCAAATTTAGGAAGTAAATTTGACAGAACACCACTTTACATTGGAAGCTGGGGAAGAAAGAGGAGCGTCAAGGTGATAGGCTGGCAACTGTGAGGTTGGTGATACCATTCCTGAAGCAGGGAAACACAGAGCTGATGTTCAGTTTAGGGTACACTGGGTTTGAAATGACCAAAGGGCATGCAGATGGGAGGTCTGGGTCAGCTGAATGCAGAGGTGTATGATCAGGAGAGGAATTAGAGCCAGAGATAAGGATGCGGCAGTCTATATGTGCCTATATATACATATACGGCAGTCTATATATACGGAGAGTAGTGGGAGCCATGGATGTATAAAAAGACCGTGGAGAAGTGAAGATGATATAGGAAGGTCAAAAACGAGGTATGTGATATGGAAACTATATAATGGGAATCAAAATACACATAACCGTTCATGAGCAATAATACAAAATATGTATAAAAGGGAATGAAGAAGAAACAGAAATACTGGGAAAAGGGAAGGACATGGTTTCTTAAGAAGTTAGGTGCAAATAATTGCTTATGTTTTTAGTTGGGAGAAAATGCTGCGTAGCTAGTACAAAATAGGAAATAAAGGAAAAATATTAAAGGTATAGTAAATGGGAAAATGTTAAATATGGTGACAGGAATATGTTCTAATATAGTTCAAATACATAGAGTGAATGTAAATGGATAGAAAACATCTACTAAAATTGACTCTGGATTTTAAAAACTAAAATCTAATTTGTTGTTAGCAATAGACAAACTTGAAATAAAAGCAAACAAATGTTTGAAACACAGTGTTTTTTTTTTCTATAGCTTCTTACTTCTGCAGCACTTACTATGTGCCAGGCACTGTCCTAAGCACATGGCAAGAATTAACTCATTTAATCCTCATAATGGTGTTATGAGAGAGTTGTTATACTATTAATATCCTCACTAATGGATCATTAAATCGTGGAGGTTAAATAATCAATCCAAGTTGAAATAACCAGCAAGTGTCAGAGCTGGGATTCAAACCAAGTGATAAAGCAAGATCAAGAAAGTTATGCAGATAAGGATGGAAAGAAAACAGTGTTCAAATTTTAATATCTGACAAAATAGAATTCAAGACAAAAAATATCATACTAGCCAAAAAGGAACATCAGATACAAGTGAAAAGAAAAACGATTATATGTATCTTCAAAATAAGAGCTCAAAGACAAATAAACAAGCATATAAAGATATGTTTAAATATCACTTTCTCAGAAAGATCTTCCTGACCCACCCATTATGGATTAACTCTTGCCTTGTACACCCTAAATTCTCTATCACCCTCCTGCTTTATTTTTCTCCAAAGCATTTATCACTACTCTGTGGGTGTGTATAAGTTGTTATTATTTATTATTAGCTACCCTAGAATATAAAGTCCATGAAAGGCAGGGATTTTGTTTTGTTTAACACGTTATTTCTGATGCCTAGAAGTGTGTCCAGCAAATAATAAGGTGTGGAATAAATGTTCACTGAAAATATAAACAAGCAAATGAATGTAAATAACACAATTAATAAGATTGAAGTACTGCATATATAGGGGCTTCCCAGGTGGCACATTGGTAGAGAATTTGCCTGCCAATACAGAAGATGCAAGAGATGCGGGTTCTATCCCTGGGTGGGGAAGATCCCTTGAAGTAGGAAATGGCAACCCTCTCCAGTATTCTTGCCTGGAAAATTCCACGACAGAGGGGCTTGGCAGAGTACAACCAATGGGGTTGCTGAGAGTCAGACATGACTGAGCACACACACACACACACACACACACACACACACCCTGTGTATACAGCTTACTATGTGTACATATCCATACCCAAAGGATGCAGAGTAGATACTCTTCTGAATCAAAATGGAATAGTCACAAAAATTGACCATATGTGAAGTCATAATGAAAGTTTCAAAGAAACTTTCAAAGAAATACATGATGTTTTATAAAACTAATGTAATAGTAACAAAAACAATCATTATAAGTCAATATAAAGAATATTCAAATATTTAAGCAATGTACTAAAAATGACACTAAATAATAAACTAAATAATCTTAAAATCTAAATAACTAAAAAACTGAATAAAATAAAAAGTAAATTGGTAACCAACTAAGAAGTAATCTCTGGAGCAGGAACTGGCAACCCACTCCAGTATTCTTGCCTGGAGAATTTCATGGACAGAGGAGCCTGACAGGCTATAGTCCATGGGGTTGCCAAGAGTTGGGCACGACTGAGAGACTAACACACACACAAGAAGTAATAGTTAAACTATACTAACAAGCTAAATGAATATACTACATGAAAAGAAATTAAACAAAGCTAAATGACTTGCCTAATAATAATGATGTAATCATATGTTAGCCATCTGAATGTAAACCTTCAATCTTGATTTGAACAAAGTAAGACTATAATTGGGTGCAGGGACAGTAGGGTGTGTGTGTATGTATGGGTGTGTGTATGCGTGTATATATGTATTGGGGTGTGTGTATGTGTGTGTGTGTGTGTGTGTGTGTGTATGTATGTGTGTTTGGGGGACATGAGAGAGACTCAAGCCCCATTTTTGTAATAGAAGGTTAATAGGCAATGTCTAAACTTGAAAATAAAAAGAAAACTTTTTCTTATAGGATGCTGTTTTGAAATAGCGAGATATAAACCAGAAGAAACAGCCAAGAGAGTATAAAGTGAGTCCATCTGGGGAGTGGGAACTAGGAAAAAAACAATCATGGTAAGGGGCTGCTCTTTTATGATAAGCCTTATGGTACTGTTTGACTTGCTGAGCTGCTTCTGGGTTACTGTGATAAAAAATTAAAATTTAATTACAATTAGATGAAATTGTGGACTTACTGATAATGAATCATAGTCATACTCCTAAAAGATCTACCCTAATTGGTTCCAACTTCTCGAATGAAGAAAATAAAATAAGCCTTAACAGTGAAGTAATATGTGACATATTCGGAGAGAGTGATGAACTAGGTCTTGAAAAAGAACAGCTAGGCAACTCTGTCGTGTTCTCCACCCACACAGGGACTAACCAGTCATTACACATGTCCTGTTTTCCTAAGAAATATTGGCAGAGGAAACATTGATTTATCACTATTTTATGAGGAGATAAATTGGCAAAGGCTATGGAGCAAAGAGGATACAGAATATAGGTCTGAAACTGGAAATTTTCCAGCTGGATTTAAAGAGAATTGTTGTAGCTAAAGGGGATAGTTATGCATTCAATAAGAACGTAAGAGTACCTAAGTAAGCATAAAGCACTGGGCTAGACTTTGGGTGGGGAGGTGTTTATAGAGATGGATGGGTTGCAAACTCAAGTCACTTAACAACCTACTGAGGATGATCCGAACACATGGAAATTAAATAAGATGTCACAGTCAGTATATCAAGTCACTTTGGCAGGGTCTCAGGAGCAGCTTAGTGGGATATATTACACAGTGATGCATTTTTACATTTTCAATATGTAGGTCTCAAGGAAAAGACAGTGGGAAAGAGTGAAGATACATTCTGTAAAGTTGAACTGAACTGCTTGCATGAAAGAAAAGAGAAAGAAAGTCGAAATCTAAAACATGGAAGAGGAAGAGGAATCAAAGGGAGAGAGAGAACTTTAAGACAAGAATAAGAACCCTGAGCCCTAAGGTTGATAAACCAGTGGTTACAACCCACAGAACCAGTTTTAGGAAGTAAGTGGATGGAGGGGCTGGACTGCCATGCCTGTGTGTGTTGATATTTATTTCTACAAAGCATCACAATGCACCACAAATAAAGTCTTGGCATGATGGACAGCTGCCAGGGTGGTCTCTCCATACCCTGAAATCTTCATGTACTGACTTTTTGCTTAAAATAAACAGGCTGTATATGACGCTAGCGTGGGATTGCTAGGAACACATACCAAACAGGCTGTATATGACCTAGCAATCCCACCTAGCGTGGAACCTAGGAATACATACCAAGTAAACCAGAATTGAAAGAGACACAAGTACACCAGTGTTCACTGCAGCACTGTTTACATCAGCCAGGACATGCAAGCAACCTAGATGTCCATCGGCAGATGAATGGATAAGGAAGTTGTGGTACAGATACACAATGGAATATTACTCAGCTATAAAAAAGAACACATTTGAGTCAGTTCTAATGAGGTGGATGAAACTGGAGCCTATTATACAGAGTGAAGCAAGTCAGAAAGAGAAACATCAATACAATATATTAATGCATATATATGGAATTTAGAAAGACGGTAATGACGATCCTTTTGAGAAATCTGTATGCAGGTCAGGAAGCAACAGTTAGAACTGGACATGGAACAACAGACTGGTTCCAAATAGGGAAAGGAGCACGGCAAGGCTGTACATTGTCACCCTGCTTATTTAACTTCTATGCAGAGTACATCATGAGAAACGCTGGGCTGGAGGAAGCACAGGCTGGAGTCAAGATTGCCGGGTGAAATATCAGTAACCTCAGATATGCAAATGACACCACTTTTATGGCAGAAAGTGAAGAAGAAATAAAGAGCCTCTTGATGAAAATAAAAGAGGAAAGCGAAAAAGTTGACTGAAAACTCAGCATTCAGAAAACTAAGATCAAGGCATCTGGTCCCATCACTTCATAGCAAATAGATAGGGAAACAGTGGAAACAGTGTCAGACTTTAATTTTTTGGGCTCCAAAATCACTGAAAATGGTGACATCAGCCATGAAATTAAAAGACGCTTGCTCCTTGGAAGAAAAGTTATGACCAACTTAGATAGCATATTAAAAAGCAGAGACATTACTTTGCCAACAAAGGTCCATCTAGTCAAGACTGTAGCTTTTCCAGTAGTCATGCATGGATGTGAGAGTTGGACTTTAAAGAAAGCTGAGCACTGAAGAATTGATGCTTTAGAACTATGGTATTGGAGAAGACTCTTCAGAGTCCCTTGGACTGCGAGGAGATCCAACCAGTCCATCCTAAAGGAAATCAGTCCTGAATATTCATTGGAAGGACTGATGCTGAAGCTGAAACTCCATCAGGTGGCTGAAACTTTGCCACAGACTTATTTGAAAAGATCCTGATGCTGGGAACGATTGAAGGTGGGAGGAGAAGGGGACGACAGAGGATGAGATGGTTGGATGGTATTAGCAACTCAGTGGACATGAGTTTGGGTAAACTCCGGGAGTTGGTGATGGACAGGAAAGCCTGACGTGCTGCAGTCCATGGGGTCTCAAAGAGTCGGACATGACTGAGCTACTGAACTGAACTGAATTGAATGATGATCCTGTATGCAAGGCAGCAAAAGAGACACAGATGTAAAGAACAGACTTTTGGACTATGTGGTAGAAGGCAAGGGTAGGATGATATGAGAGAATACCACTGAAACATGTATATTACCATATGTGGAATAGATGACCAGGGCAAGTTCAATGAATGAAGCTGCTGCTGCTGCTGCTGCTAAGTCACTTCAGTCGTGTCCGACTCTGTGCGACCCCATAGACGGCAGCCCACCAGGCTCCCCCGTCCCTGGGATTCTCCAGGCAAGAACAGTGGAGTGGGTTGCCATTTCCTTCTCCAATGCATGAAAGTAAAAAGTGAAAGTGAAGTCACTCAGCCGTGTCCGACTCTTCAAGACCCCATCGACTGCAGCCTACCAGGCTCCTCCATCCATGGGATTTGCCAGGCAAGAGTACTGGAGTGGGGTGCCATTGCCTTCTCCGCAATGAATGAAGCAGGACACTCAAATCCAGTGCTCTGGGACAACCCAGAGGGATGATGTGGGGAGGGAGGAGGGAGGGGGCTTCAGGATGGGAGGACACATGTACACCCATGGCTGATTCATGCTGATGTATGGCAAAAACCAACACAATATTGTCAAAGTAATTATGCTCCAATTAAAGTAAATAAATTAACATAATAAATAAACAGGCTGTAAATGGGTGCTTGCCCGCTTTAATGTTACTTTCATATTTTTGTTGCCACAGATATTTTAATTTGGATTTTCTTTAATATTTGAGTTGTATTTGGAAAAAAAATTTTCAGTTTTTTACTTAAGTAAAAAGATAAGTTAAATGTGGCTTTCGGCAAAGGAGAGAAGACTCTTAAAATTGTAGCTTTAAAATCACAACATCTGAAGATAAAAAATGGTAATCAAGATGACAATCTTTAAAAAGGAAAAACAAATGTAACCACATTTGTGGGACTGGGTAAGAAGTAGTGCTGGAAAGCCTTGAGAATTTGGGAAAATATTTGTTTGACCAAGAAGTATCTTAGTTTGGGGGTGAGAGAAAAAGCCAGGCTAACAGGGTGACTCAGCAAAGGGTCACAGAATGTGGCTCCAGGAAGGAAAGATTTGGTCAAAATACCAGGGAATTTCTAACATAGATTAGAAAAAGGCACCTGACAACTATTTAGCTAAAGACTTTATTCAGCAACAACAATACAAGCATGTATACAGCAATTTCAAGAAAGAAATGCCGTTAACTTCAAAAATCTAAATAGCACTCTTTCCTGGTGGCTCAGATGGTAAAGAATCTGCCTGTAATGTGGGAAACCCAGATTTGATCCCTGGGTCGGGAAGATCCCCTGGAGAAGCACTCCAGTACTCTCGCCTGGAGAATTCCATGGACAGAGAGAGGAGCCTGGCAAGCTGCAGAATCGCAGGGAGTCAGACACGACTGACAGACTAACATGTATACACCCACATCTCTCAAGGATAACTGGAATTACAGAGCTTTTAAAAGTCACAGCCACAGGGGCCATCAGTTTACCCAAAGTCAGAAAGGAATTAAGAAAAACAATAAACTTGTCAATCAGTACAAACCAAGCAGTCATGATAGTAAGAAAAAAAAAAAAGGCAGTGTTGGGGAAGTGCTTCGTGTTATTGTTTTTGTTTTGTTTTCCTGTTGTAGCACTTCAGCTTTTCTCTGTGGTGTAGAGAATCTCAGACCAAAAATATGTGGTCATTGGAATCAATATAAAATTCATATCACACTGATAGGGACTAAGTCACTTTGAAGAGTAGTGTAGGGTTACAGGTGCCTCAGTGGTAAAGAGTCTGCCTGGAATTCAGGAGATGAAAGAGACACAGGTTTGATCCCTGGGTCAGTAAGATGCCCTGGAGGAGGGCATGGCAACCCACTCCAGTATTCTTGCCTGGAGAATCCCACAGACAGAGGGGCCTAGTGGGCTATAGTCCATGGGGCCGCAAAGAGTCAGACACGACTGAAGCAACTTAGCACGCATGCATAGCACGCTGTTAACCTGATTTGAACCATCATTTTATGACTACGTTTAAAGGCCTGATCGATTAACAAAATCCAGTTTCGTGGGCTCCTCCAGTGGAGCAGCTGAGTGGGCACCGGATGTGAGGTCAGGCTGGACCAGCAGATTCTACTTTAACATCAGAGCCTCGGAAATCAGGCACATAGCTGGACTAGGATGCAAAAGCTCCAGGAAGAGCCCAAAGTAACCATTGCTGATGGCCTGAGAGAAGGGAAATCATCTCTCGGTTTCTCAGTGTCCTTGCTTGGCTTCCAGGGCTTTCTGCTTGCTTCTGTCTCTACCCTCTTCTCCCCGCATCTCATCCCCTGATCTGGAAGCTCCCATCCTCACTGTGGAACTGATTCAGGGTGCAGCTGCGCCTCCCAGGGCCGCCGTTGCCCCGGGATGCACCTGGTTGCAGTTATCCAACAGTCTTCCTGGAAGAGGTCCCTAATGTTTCTCTCACTCCCCCAACTGTGAATTTGTCCAGGAAGCCAGGAAATGCCCTGTGGAACTTGAACTGAACGATCAGATGAAGCAGGTCGCACAGGTCAAGTGATGACTCATGCTTTGGAACTCATTTCATCCCAAAGGGAAAATCCATACTCTTGTCCTGAATGCTCTAAGATAAATTGCAAAGGTTTAGAAAGGCTAAAAATAAATGCTTCCCTGGTGCAGAGTTGTCACAAGGAGCAAATCCCTAGATTGGTTTTAATTTCCTGTCTTGTAACACTTTCTAAGTTTGTGAAACCCTCTGCCATGGTCTTCAAAAGCTGCCAACAAACCTTGCTTTGTGTTTAATGAAGAGACTGAGTCATAAAAGGTCAACTGATGTTTCCAGGGTCACACTTACATAAGAAAAGGGACTGGAATTTTTGCTCAGGTCTCTCTGCCTCTTTCCTCCTTCTTCAAGCCACCTTCCCCTGATTTCTATCTGCATTATCCTTTGGTTCTTAGAATGACTAGACACTTACAGCTCATACCACCCAATCTGGCTTCCAGTGTCTGTGGGTCTATGCTTTTTCTTTTGTTTGACTTTGGTTTTCGCATCCTTCCCATGGGGGATCAAGAAGGACGCAGCCTGAGGCCTTAACCAGAACCTAAGTTAGATGCAGTTGACGGGTCTGAGACATTACCTGGTCCAAATCCGAAAGAAGAAGCAGACTAGGGGCAAGTGACTGTCTCTGATCACTTGAACCCTAGTCCCCTCAAGGGCAAGAATCACCGCTTTCTCTGCCACTAGACTCTACTTGGTATTCATTGCAGTGCCTGGCTCAATGGGCTCAGGTGGCTCACTGGTCAAGAAGCCACCTGCCAGTGCAGAAGACAGGTTCGATCCCTGAGTCAGGAAGATCCCCTGGAGGATGGCGTGGCGACCCATTCCAGTATTCTTGCCTAGTGAATCCCATGGACAGAGGAGCCTGGCAAGCTACCATCCACAGAGTCTCAAAGAGTCAGACACAATTACTATTCTAATTGCTTTACTACTCTAAATACAAATACAGTAAAGTGACCTACATATGAACGAGTTCTGTTCCAAGAGCATGTTCATAAGCCCAATTTGTTCATAAGTCCAATGAAGTTAGCCAAGGCATCCAACTAACACAATCAGCTTTATACTACTGTACTGTAATAGGTTTATAATACTTGTCACTCAAATAATACATAAAAAGCAAACACAAAAAGTAAAGGAAATGTTTTTAATCTTACAGTACAGTATGTTGAAAAGCACAGTACAACAGCTGGCATATAGGGGCTGGCCCTGAGTGAACAGGCAAGAAGAGTTACAGACTGGAGGAGGGAGAAGAGGCGGAAGATGGTAGAGAAGGATCGTCAGCAATAGGAGATGGAGGGCAAGCTGCAACGTCATTCACACCTGATAGAACGCATCACATCTTGATAGAATGGACATCCGCACTTTTGAAAGTTCACAACTTGAAGTTTCGTGTGTAGGGGACTTACTGTAAATTCCATTATTGCTCTAATTTCAAATACACTTTGACTATTTTAAAAAATGGTTGTTCTGTTCAAGATGCTGGACTCCTTGAGGAGCTGTGTTTCAGAACATGGGCTGCTGTCTCGTAGAAGGCACTGGGGTCTGTTTCTCTGCCGGCAGACAGAACACGGGAATGCTGGTGGGCTTGGTGCTGGCTGGTGTGCTGAGTGCATCACACCACCAGCTACGTACACATTATTTGCAGGATTCCCGGAGTGAGAGCCCCCAGGAAGCTCTGCCTGCCTGGCCTGGTTCACCAGATAGGGCTGTGGGAGAGAGAATGCCCAGAAAACGATAAAAGTTTCAATCAAACTTTGAAAACTCTGTCCCAAATATTGGCAATTATATTTCCTTTTATGTATTTTTAAAAATTTATAGTAATTTTTATATTTCCTTTTAAATGGCAATGGAAACTTTTCTTTTTCACGGTGCTACCAATAATTCTTTCAATAGGACAATGTGCAGATCCTTTTCTGCTTCCTACTTTCATCATTCAGAGCAGACGTGTGAGGCATTTGATGGTCAACAGACTTCATTGCTTTTTAACGCTCTAGAACTGTCAAATCACAGTCTGATTGAGGGCAAGTGCTGACCGTGGCAACTGGCTACAGACTTCTGATCATCAGTGTACTAAATCTGTGATGGCCCTAAGCTGCTGTGCTTTCCAGCACCCCCCAGGAACCATCAGCAGGCCTTCAGCATAGTTCTGATACTCTGTTCTGTCTCCTGTAGGGGTCATTACATTTTTTTGCAGACATTTGATTTTGGAAAGGCTTGAGATCTCTGTCTTAGTTCCTCACCCATAGGTGCTTTTTTTTTTTTTTTTTCTTTCCCTGGCTTGTTGGTATCCCCACTTCAGTTTCCAAGAATGTTCTCACTTTCCATGTCTCTTTCTTTTCATATAAACTTTGCTCTTACAAGAGATGGGGCACTGCATAAGGAAAACTGGATTTTAAGTGCCAGCTTGCCACTTGCCAGCCAGTGCGCCTAGCCAAGTCAGCTCACATTTCTGAGTCTTGATTTCCTTGTCTACAAAGTAAAGATCAAAATATGTTTCTGAGAATACATTAGCTCCAGTTCAGTTCAGTTCAGTTGCTCAGTTATGTCCGACTCTTTGCAACCCCATGGACTGCAGCACTCCAGGCTTCCCTGTCCATCACCAACTCCCAGAGTTTACTCAAACTCATGTCCATTGAGTCGGTGATGCCATCCAACCATCTCAACCTCTGTCATCCCCTTCTCCTCCTGCCTTAAATCTTTCCCAGCATCAGGGTCTTTTCCAATGAGTCAGTTCTTCACATCAGGTGGCCAAAGTATTGGAGTTTCAGCTTCAACATCAGTCCTTCCAATGAATATTCAGGACTGATGTCCTTTAGGATGGACTTGTTGGGTCTCCTAGTAGTCCAAGGGACTCTCAAGAGTCTCCTCCAACACCACAGTTCAAAAGCATCAATTCTCTGGTGCTCAGCTTTCTTTATAGTCCAACTCTCACATCCATACATGACTACTGGAAAAACCATAGCTTTGACTAGATGGACCTTTGTTCCAGTGATGTACTATTTAAGAGTGTGTGTGTGTGTGTGTGTGTGTGTGTGTGTGTGTGTTAGTTTCCCAGTCATACCTGACTCTGAGATTACATGGACTATAGCCCTCCAGGCTCCTCTGTCCATAGAATTCTCCAGCCAAGAATACTGGAGTGAGTAAGCCATTCCCTTCTCCAGGGTATCTTCCCTATCAGGGATCAAATCCAGGTCTCCTGCATTGCAGTCAGATTTGTTACCATCTGAGCCATCAGGGAAGCCCCACTATATATGAATACCTTTAAAAATTATAGAGTGACCTACAGATGGCATGAAACATAACTTTATAAGATCTTATCCTCTGTGTGTGTGTTAGTCACTCAGTCGTGTCCGACTCTTTGCGACCCCATGGATTGTAGCCCGCCAGGCTCCTCTGTCAGGTTGCCTTTCCTTCTCTATACTTACCCTGCATGAATTCTTATTAACAACAGTCTCCATGAGGGTCGTCGGTGAGACCCTATTGGGCGTGTTAGGGATGAGAAAATTCCTCTGCTTTTCTTGTTTCCTCTTTCACTTCAACTGTTAATCTTATCCTCTTCAACCATATTCATTTTTGTGAGCTACCACAAATCTTTTGTCTGTTGGGGGTGATAAATTACTTAATAAATAAGTAATTAGTAACATAAATATAATTAGTTAATGATAAAAGGCACAATCCCTGCTTATAAGTGGTATATATAGGGTTGGCCAAAACGTTTATTCAAATTTTACCATAACATCGTATGGAAAAATCCAAACAAACTTTTTGGCCAATCCAATATATCATAATGGAAAGACATCTAATGACTCTAGCAATGTTTTTTGAGGCTCTGAGTGAGTGGGAGAGATGGCAGGTGATAAGGGTGGGATGTGAGAGATCCCCAGGCATGGGGAAAGAGAGAAGAAAGGGCGGCAGGAAGACCTCCCTTGAAGAAGTCTTGAGGCCAAAGGGAAAGAGTGAAGAGGGGCTTTGGGGCCAGGGAAGGAGATGAATGAAGTTGCAAACACAGGAACTGGGGAACATGTTTGGGAGAAAACAAGGTAGCTTGGTCTGGCTGGAATTGAGAAAAAGAAAACTGAAGTACAAGACAAGGAAGTGACTTTTAAAAATTTTTGATTTATTTTTAATTGAAGGATAATTGCTTTACAATATTGGTCTCATTTCTGCCATATATCCACATGAATTAGTCATAGGTGTACATATGTACACTCCCTCCTGAATCTCCCTCCCACCTCCAACTCTTTCTCACACCTCTAGGTTGTAACAGAGCCCTGCTTTGAGTTCCTTGGAGTCACACAGCGAATTTCCATTGGCTATCTATTTTACATACTGTGCATTAACACATGTACATGGAACCAAGACAGATGGTACTGATGAGCCTATCTGCAAGGCGGCAATGGAAATGCAGACATAGAGAACAAAGGCATGGACACGGGCAGAGGGGAGGGAGGAGAGATGTTGAGATGAAGGCAGAGAACGTCATGGAAGCATATAGACCACCGTATGTAAAAGAAAGGGACTTTTCAGAGTCGGAGCTTCTTGAAACCGACGTGCTGTTGGTCCCTGTGTCTGTGTAAAATCCGTGGCGCTTGGAGACAAGACACTCAGGTTGGAGTCAGCAAGTCTGCTTTCCTTTCTAGCTCTGAGTCATAAAGCATCCTTGAACTTCAATTGCTTTTTTTCCCCCAGAAAAAGAGTTCTCACTCAACATCAGTGTTGCAACACATCAGAGGGCTGTATAAGTAACTGGTGGCTATGGTGATGGTTTAAAGTTTGTGGATACTTTTATTTCATTAGAAATCACTTGTTCCAGTATTTCTTGGGTGAAAGGAAAGGGATGACCCACAGACAGAGAACAGATGTTGGTTGCCAGCAGGGAAGAGAGGTTGGGGAAGGATGGATTGGGAATTGGAGATTATCAGATGCAAACTATTACATAAAGAATGGATAAACAACAAAGCCCTACTATATAGCACAAGGAACCATATTCAATATCCTGTAATAAACCCTAATGGAAAAGAATATAAAAAAGAATGTAAATATATGTATAACTGAGTCACTTTGTTGTACAGCAGAAATTAACACATATTGTAGGTCAAACTATCCTTTAATGAAATATTTTTTTAACACGGTGCTTGACATCATTTAAAGGGACCCTTTTACCATGTAAAGCATCTTATTGGTGATAAGATTAACCTTTTGCTAACTTAATAGTTGTGTGTACCACATTGAATTTTCTTTGAGAGCAACATGTCTGAAACTGCTTAGCATCCATTACATAGTAAGATTTCCACCAATGCTGACTGTTCAGCTATTCCTGACTTTTTTATCCCACCATTGGGGTCCCCTGTGTGGCTGTGGTAAGTCCACAGCCCCAGCTTACCCAAGCCTAGCCATCTTCTGTGTCTTTTACTAATGGAAGGCAATACACAATGACACATTTTACACAAGAAGGAAAATGAGACTTTTCAAGTTCACCAGACAAAATCCAGGTGTGAGCATTGTGAAGTGAGGAAAAAAGAAAAACAAACACCAAGAACTTTGACCATTCCTCTTGGTTTCATAGTAGTCAACTACCAAAGACAACGACTCTACTAAAGTAGACTGAGTTCTTTTTGTTTTTCCCCCAGCTTAATTGAGATATTTTTGATCTGTGCATATGTACATTTAAGGTACATATGCACCACATATGTGTGTAGCTCATATGCACCACACTGTGGTGAGCTACACACATATTGATTGTGAAATGATCACCAAAACAGTGTTAACACCTTCATTCCTTCACATAATTATCATTGTGTGTGTGTGGTGATGACATTTAAGATCTATTGTCTTAACAGGTTTGAAGTATGTAATAAGCTAATTTTAGTCACCATTCTGCCCATTAAGCCCCTAGAATTTGTTCACCTCTTGAGGGAAGGTGTGCATTGCTTCATTTCCCCACTCTACTCCCCAGACCTCAGCAACCCCTATCCTACTGCCTATTCCTCTGAGTTCAACTTTTTTAAATTTATTATTATAAATATTTTATCTTGAAGAAATTTACAGGAAAGCTAGGAAGAGCACAGACTTCCTTATATCCTTCACCCAGATTCCCCCAAGTTTAATACCTTATGTAACCATGGAACATATATCAAAAGCAAGAAATTAACATTGGTGCAGTACTATTTGCTGAACTACAAACTACTTAGACTGCACCAATTTTTCCACTAATGTCCTTTTTCTGTTCCAGAACTCAATCCAGAATACATATTGCGTTTACCACACATGCACACACACACACACACACACTTTTACTGTATCTCTCCATTTCTTTCAAAGAAACCCAAATCCAAACCTTTCTCTCTCTTCATCTCCATATCCCTCTATTTCTCTACTTAAATTGATTTCATCTTTTATTTTCTATTGGAGTAGAGTTGATTAACAATATTGTGTTAGGCTCAGGTGTGCAGCACTGTGATTCAGTTATACATGCATGTGTCCATTCTTTTTCAAATTCTCTTCCCATGTAAGTCATTACATAATATGAGCAGAGTTCCCTGTGCTATACAGAAGGTCCTTGTTGCTAATCTGTTTTAATACAGTAGAGCATACGTGTCAATCCCAAACCCCCAATTTGTCCCTCCCAAGTTCAGCTTTTTTAGACTTCACAGACACGTGAGATCAGGCAGTATTTGTCTTTTCCTGTCTGACTTACTTCACTTAGCACAACACCCTTAAAGCCCAACCAGGCTGTTGCAGGAGGGAGGTTCTTGAAGGTGGGATGCTTTGCACAGTGCGCTAGGTCATGAGGTCTCAGCAGGAACCAAAAGGCACAAACCCTCAAACCATGGCATCATTTTCCTCCAGCAGATTCAGGGAGGAGTGGGTCTGTCTTCTGACTGGAGCAATGCTGAGTCACTGAGAGGCTGACCCATGTGCAGCCATGAGCCAGCCCAGGCCTTCCGAGAATGAGGACAATTGTACAACCTTCAGAGAAAATAACTTATAAATTAGGATTGGCAGCCAACCTGACAGACCTAGGACTATTATGAAACAGAAAGACCTTCTGCCTGCTGACTGTTTGGGAGACTTGAACGCAGCAACGTGAGTGTTTACACCCAAGAAGCTATTGGTCACCATGGATGGTCAAACACATCTCCTTTAAATTGATGTTTCTTTGTCTCTTTCTCTGTTTGCGCCTCATGTGAGACTATGCAATTATATACATGTGCTAGGCAGACAGTTGATGTTTTTTAGCTCTGATTTCATTTGGCCTCTTAAACAACAGCCTATATACCAATAGGATGATTTTAGTGCACATCGACTCTCTGTGTGTCATGTCAAAACATCAAAAGCCGTGGGAGACACCAGGCTGAGCACACATGGCCGGGTAGGATCCCAGAAGGATGTCTTTCATTAGGGGGCAGTAAATGAGAGCCACAAAGCCAGCTTAAGTTCCGTCTGACCCTTGCTTTTGGAAGCCTGAAGTCCTAGCCTGAGAATCCCTAACTCTTCATTCTTCTCTCTCTGGGGCCAGCTTTTACTTGATCCATGCCTTCCCTCGTGTTGGAACTTTGCTGGCAATTAGTCAGTTAGCTTTCTGGCCAGTTCTGCCCCTACCTTGGTACCCCCTCTCCCCCAGCATCTGCTTTCCTGTCTGGTCGCTTGGGAGCTCGTCTGCCTGGCTTTGATCCTGACCCATCTCTTATCAGTCTTCCCTGGTAGCTCAGTGGTAAAGAATCCACCTGCCAATGCAGGAGATTTGGATTTGATCCCTGGGTCAGGAAGATCCCCTGGAGAAGGGAATGGCTACCCACTCTAGTATTCTTGCCTGGAGAATTCCATGGACAGAGGAGACTGGCAGGCTACAGTCCACAGGATTGTAAAGAGTTGGACACGACTCAGTGACTAAACAACAACAACGTCTCTTATCAGCCAAATGACCTTGGACCAGTCAACCTCTTTAAGGCTTTGTTTCTTCATCTGTCCAGTGGAGAGACTACTAACTGCATCAGTGTTGTAAGGGGTGAGCGAGTTACCACGTCTGCACTGATGGGCCCAATGATACTTGCCAACCATTACTCAAAGTGTTATAGTTATTGGGCAGTCGGCATCTGCCTTTCTATAGTACAGCCTGTGACTGCAAGACAGATGTCTCCTCCAGCTATGTTTTAACCAGCACCCTGACTTTTTTTGTAATGATAATAATACATTTTATTTAATTGAGTATATCCAAAATATTATCAGTTTAACATGATACTTTTATTGTGGTAAAATACATATCACACAAAATTTACCATTTTCACCACTAAGTATACAACTCAGTGGCATTAAGTATAATTCACACTGTTGGGCAGCTGCCACCATCATCCATTCATAGAACTTTATTCCTCTTTTCCTCAAAATATAGAATGCTTCACAAGTTTGAGTGTCGTCCTTGAGAGGAGTCTATGCTAATTTTCTCCACATCATTTTCAATTATCCCCTGCTACCCGAAACAGCGCAGCACATGGAGGTTTGCTGATGACCTGAAAGTGACCAATGTGTGCGAAAGCGCCTTCCAGAGTAACTACATTTAAACATAATGCAATTCCTTTGCGACAACACACCTCTTCAGAAATGCTGCACTGTGAATTCTGTGGCCACCCATTTTAGAGAGACAACTGCAGCTGCTAAGTCGCGTCAGTCATGTCTGACTCTGTGCGACCCCATAGACGGCAGCTCACCAGGCTCCACCGTCCCTGGGATTCTCCAGGCAAGAACACTGGAGTGGGTTGCCATTTCCTTCTCCAATGTGTGAAAGTGAAGTCACTCAGTCGTGTCCGACTCTTAGCGACCCCATGGACTGCACACTACCAGGCTCCTTCACCCAAGGAATTATCCAGGCAAGAGTACTGGAGTGGGGTACCATTGCCTTCTAGAGCCTGAATATTTTAAATGTGCTTTATCACCAAGTAGATTCTTGGTTAGTTGGAGGCACTGGTTAATAAATTCTTCCCAAACAAAATAATGCCATTTGCATCCTCGTGGATAGACCTAGAGATTATCATACTAAGTGAAGTAAGTCAGAGAAAGACAAATACCAAATGACATCACTTATATATGGAATATAAAACAATGATACAAATGAACTTACTTACAAAACAGAAATAGACTTACAGACATAAAAAATAAACTTATGGTTACCAAATGGGAAAGGGGGAGGAATAAATTAGGAGTTTGGGATTCACTTATATATACTGCTGCTGCTGCTAAGTCACTTCAGTCGTGTCCAACTCTGTGTCGGATCCCATAGACGGCAGCCCACCACGCACTCCCATCCCTGGGATTCTCCAGGCAAGAACACTGGAGTGGGTTGCCATTTCCTTCTCCACATATATATATACTACTATATATAAAATAGATAACCTACAAGGATCTACTTATAGCATGGGGAACTCTACTCAGCATTTTGTAATAACCTAAAAGGGAAAAGAATCTGAAAAAGTATATCTGTATCTATGTGCGTGCATGCTCAGTCACTTTAGTCGTGTCTGACTCTTTGCAACCCTATGGACTGTAGCCCTCCAGGCTCCTCTGTCCATGGGATTCTCCAGGTAAGAATACTGGAGTGGGTTGCCATGCCCTCCTCCAGTGGATATTCCTGATCCAAGGATCAAATCCATATCTCTTATGTCTCCTGCATTGGCAGGCGGGTTCTTTACCACTTATGCCACCTATCTATATCTATATCTATATCTATATTTATATCTGTATCTGTACCTATATCTGTCTGAATCAGTGTACTGTGATTCACCTAAAACTAACATGACATTTTAAATTAACTATATTCAGATACATAAATAAATAAATTCTTTTTCAAACAAGCATATTCTTTCCATAGATTTTAGACATGTGTCTTTTGTAGAGGACACTTTAACTCTGTAGTGTAAATATGGTTGTTCAGCTTCAGGTCAGATTTAAAAAATGGTTATTTAATGCCATTCTTCCAAATCTTTCCCTCCTCCCTCTCCCACAGAGTCCAGAAGACTGTTATATACATCTGTGTCTCTTTTGCTGTCTCGCATAATATCATATAAGAAACGAATTGCCAGTCCAGGTTTGATGCAGGATACAGGATGCTTGGGGCTGGTGCACTGGGATAACCCAGAGGGATGGTACAGGGAGGGAGGTGGGAGGGGGGTTCAGGATTGGGAACACATGTACACCCGTGGCAGATTCATGTTGATGTATGGCAAAACCAATACAATATTGTAAAGTAATTAGCCTCTAATTAAAATAAATAAATTTAGAAAAGAAAAAAATAAATAAATGCATTAGACTTTTAAAAAAATGGTTATTTAGATGAAGTGCAGAAACCTTTGGTTTTGTTTCTTTCTATGCCACATGACTATTTGGAACTCATCTCAGGATAGAAAAGAATGCAGACATCCTTTGGATGCAGACAGGATTTGGGGATTAAATACCACCCAAGGTTTCCCTGTCTCTCTTGATGCTGAGTTTGGCCATGTGACTTTCTGTAGCTGAAAGGAATGCAAACAGAAATGACCTCGCTCCAGCCAACTCTGAAAATTGTGTGAAGCTGGCATTTTCAGGAAATGATGAAGCCCCTACCAGCCTGGGTCCTTTGGCAATTCTGAAGATCAGAGACCCCTTCTAGTCAGTGGTAACTGTAGTATAAGCAGAAATACACTTTTATGGCTTCAAACCGTTGCAATTTGGGAATTATTCATTACAGCAGCACAACCCTATCCTGACTAGTACTCATTTTAAGTAACAAATATGAAAAATTCACTAAATCACTGAAGGTTTTCTTCCCTTCCTCCTGTATCTCCAAATTCTCCCCTAGCCATCACCAGAAACAACTGAAAAAAAAAACAACCAACAACCTTTGGAGCATAATTCTAATATTACTAGTTCTTTTATTTGTTTCCCAGCTCAGAATCCGTGAGGTAATGAGCCTTTTAAAGTGACTATTTTAGTGATCCTCCAAGGTAATATAGTTACTGGTGGGGATTATTATATGGGAGCATCTGTCTTTCAATAGTCTTCATGACATTCCCTGTCATTCTCACTTGACAGATATATTTTAGGGCTGAAAAGTGATTTTCTTTTTTTTTTTTTTCAAGTTAGAGAAAATGCACTCCTAAGTGAGTCAATTCTCCTGATTTGAAAGTACAGGTTAGACACCTTCCAAAGGTGGAGATGTGAACACAAGGAGGTCTTGGGCATTCTATCCATTCAGAAGAGAGGGAAGGAGACTCATTTGAGACCCATACACGCACAAAATATGCATTCAACTTCAAAAGGCTCACGGTACTCCTGAACTCAGCTGGCACATTTCCACTTGCCGGAGAAAGATGTCCTGTGGCACAACCACATCATGTAAAGAAAGTCACACCCAATTAGAAAACCTGAGCCCGGGCTCCAGCGCCACCACTCACTAGTCGTGAGATCAGAGCCCCACGCTCTTTTAGAGAGGAGAAACCTCTCCTGAGGGCACCGTGTGTCACACAGCCGTCAAACGGGGCCGAGGCTACAGAGGTGCTTAAGACTCCAGGCTGCCCTCGGCACCCTTCTGGGTTAGTGCACAGATTTCCCATCTCCCTCTCCCCAGTTCTAGTCCCAGGGGGCCCGTTTCCAGGACACTGACCGGGCCTCCTTTGCCAGTGGGTAGGGCCACCGGGTTTTAGAAAGTCCCATATGGGCCGCCCTCTGATCCTTCCTGATCCAAACTCATTCTGCCTCGCTGAGTGAGAAGGAGCTGAGAAAGAAAGGCAGAGCCCGCCCTGCTAGGGTGGAGTCTCTTATTCTCTTTTGTCTTCTTCACCAATCAACGGGCTTTTTGCTTGGAGTTAAACACTAGGTTTATGTTAGGAAGTAGAAGAGGTCCTGTCTTCATGCTGCAGGTTCATCCGTGTGCTGGAGCTCCACAGGAGCTCAGCTGAAAATAGAGGGGGCCTGGAGTCCCTCATCTGTTATGTCTTATCTCTACTTCTCCCTCCGGGGATCAGGAAGGAGGAAGCGTGCTTGGGGATCCATGTTAGGTATTCCCGAGTTCTCCAGCCAAGCGTCAACATGCCCCAGCCCCACATGAGTGCTTTAGGAAAAGTAGCCGGAGCACAACCTGGGCAGTGATCTGGAGGCACGATGGGGGAACCATTCACTGTGTGATTATGGTGAACCAGCCTGGTTCACCTCCCTGCTGTGTGAGGAGGGCATGAAAGAAGCTGTGCGCAAGTGTTTTACAAACTGTAAAGACAAAAGGGAGATGGTGCTGTCATGCTCCAATGATGGTGGTGGTCACCCCAACTTATCCCAAGAAGGATGGGGCTGTCTTGGGTGCCTGCTCCATTCCCTCCCCACATCTGAGGTTCTGCAGGGCCTACCCTCTGTCTGTGAGGACTGTTCTTCTGTGCAGGGAAATAATTCCCTGATCTCCAATATGCTTTCCAGGCCCCTTTGAGATTTTGCTTCTTTCTTTTCTTTTGGGAGTTAAGAATCTAGGTCAGAACATCTTCTAAATTTAAAGAACTTACTTGAAGAATGTCTTCTTTCTTTGCTCAGGCTAAAAGCAGGCCCGAACACCAGTGCTGGGTCATGTTTGGAAACTTCCCCTGAGTGGGTGGGATAGGAGGGACTAACTTAACTGGAAGTAGATTTTGCTCAAATGGTATGCAAACTCTTTAAGGCAATGTGTAACTCAACCACAAGTTTTTCTCATCTTTTCTCCCTTCCTTGTCTGTTCTCCTACAGATTCCCTGGGCTGTTGGGTTATATGACATTGGAAAAAGTCACATCACGTCACAAACCAAGATATGCCTTCTCTTTAGTCACTTGTGACCCAGCCAGCACTCCCTGACTCTCACCTGCTCCACAGAGACCAAGGAATTTGCACCTCCTCTCAGCTCTTTATCTTTGGCATGGCTTCTAGGATTCACTAGCCTCTGATTTCCCAGATCAAGGGGTTCATCATTTAAATGCTTGCATGTTCTTGCCTGGAGAATCCCAGGGACGGGGGTGGAGGGGGGGTAGTTGGGGAGCCTGGTAGGCTGCCGTCTATGGGGTCGCACAGAGTCGGACACGACTGAAACGACTTAGCAGCAGCGTGCATGCTAAGTCATTTCAGTCATGTCCGACTCTTTGTGACTATATGGACTGTAGCCCACCAGGCTCCTCTGTCTATGGGGATTCTCCCAGCAAGAACACTGGAGTAGGTTGCTATGCCCTTCTCCAGGGGAAATTCCCGATCCAGGGATTGAACCCATGTCTCCTGTGGCTCCCGCATGGCAGGTGGGCTCTTTAGCACTGAGCCACTGGGGAAGCCTCATGCTTTACATACTTGGCCTTCTATTAATACTCTCTAAAGAGTTCTTATGCATCAGTGAGAAGCAGCCCTGTTTATTCATGTGTCAGTCTGGAAACCTAACCGCAAATAATTTTAGCACGTGTGCAGAATTCTCTGAAGCCTGTATGTGAGCCTAAAGACTCCTCGGATGATTTTCTAGTACAGTCTGCACTCTTGCTTCCAGCAATGGAAGCCCTAATTTCAGGGCCCAGCCGGGTGGCATTGCATTCTGCCCAGAGCTGATGGCACAGGGAGAAGAGGAAACAGCTTTGTGTTTTTTTGTTTGTTTGTTTTTTCATCTCATTCTGCAAAACAGGACTATGTCTGTTCCTGTCCTTTTAAAATTAGAGAATTTGAAAATTTACATTGGTTTGCAAATTGATTGTCCAGAATGTAAATAGAAAGCTATATATATTAGGCATTTCTGAGGGTGGACACAGAAGTTTTGTGAGTATGAACACAGCTTAGGAGGGTATGAACTCCCTTGTGTGAAAAATGATTAAGACCAAAAGCCATCTTGGCTCAACTGAGAACCTTAGTGCAAGCCCAAGACCCCCCTGTATCATATCAAACATGGTGTCCATTCCTTCATTCATTCAACTGAAACTTTAGCACTGACTTGTGCATGCCAAACTGGTAACAGAGTACTGCCAAGACGTTCAGTCACCTGGAAGATCTAGAAATGTGGATAGAAAATCACAGTATAGGATATTGTGATTATATTGTGATTTATATTGTGATTTATCTTATTGTGAGATAAGAATCAGATGATGAGCAATCAAGAAGGACAACAATTTTGAGACAGGAACAACACTACTCATTTTTATAATTAGAAAAATTCCAAGGCAAAGAATCCATAGACTGCTTATAGAATCCATGAAGTTAAATGTATATCTGTTCACACATGTGATGTATAGATATCTGTTTCTCATAGATTATTACTTATGTGTTTATCAAAATGTTCATAAAAGCAAATGTTAAAAAGCAGATGCTAAAACAGACTTTTGAGGTTCAGAGCGGTGCTCTGCTTACTACTAGTGACATCATCTCCCATTTATTCAACACTATCAACAATCCTGCCCCACCCAGGTATTTCCAACCAAGTATCTGTAATAACATGCAGGAGGCTTGAGTGGGGATTAGCAAAAGTGGAGCCTTAACTGGAGGAAGAAGAGATTGCCAAGTGGATTTGACCACACACTCCAACCACTATGTGGTTGGTCCTATAAAATGTTCCATGTTCACTTGAAAGGAATGTGTATTCTGTTTTTTTGTTTTACATGTGATGTCCTGAAAATATCAATTAAGTCTAATTGTTCCATTGTATCATTTAGGATCTCTGTTGCCTTATTGATTTTTTTGTCTGATCTGTCCCTTCATGTCAGTGGGATATATAGTATTCTACTATTACTGTATTCCCATCAATTTCTCCCTTTATGTCTGTTAGTATTTGTTTTACGTATTTGGGTGTTCCTATTTTGGGGGCATGGGGTTTTCCAGGTGGCACTATTGGTAAAGAATCTGCCTGCCAATGCAGGGGATGGGGGTTCAACCTCAGGGTCAGGAAGATCCCCTGGAGGAAGAAATGGCATCCTACTCCAGTATTCTTGCCTGGAAGATTCTGTGCACAGACTATAATCCCCTGGTGGACTATAGTTTATGGAGCCACAAAGAGTCGGACACAACTGAGCGACTGAGAACGCATACACCCATATTGGGGGCATACTTGTTGATGAGTATAATAGCCTCTTCTCTAATTGATCCTTTCATTGTTATACAGTGTCTTTCTTTATCTTTCTTTATGTCCTTTGTTTTAGAGTCTATTTAGTCTCATACGAAGTTTGTGAGCCCTGATTTTTCGTCATTTCTGTTTTACACCCAACCACTATGGACGGTCATATATTTGAGTCTCTGTTGCCTGCTGGGAGAGAGATGATCCCTGATTGGGCAATGTGCCATCCAACACACCAAAGTGAGCACTAGAGCCCATGGGCTCTGGCCAGGGCAAGGTGTCCCTCTGCCCCTAGGTCTCCCCAGAGTCCGCCCCACAGCTCCCTAGTTGATGTGATCATGGTCACATGGTGGATTTTCATATTTCCTCAACACCTCCTGTTCCTTGGAAGAAAAGCTATGATAAACCTATACAGTGTATTAAAAAGCTGAGACATTACTTTGACAATAAAAATCCGTATAGTCAAAGCTACGGTTTTTCCAGTAGTCGTGGATGTGAGAGTTGGACCATAAAGAAGGCTGAGCACTGAAGAATTGATGCTTTTGAACTGTGGTGTTAGAGAAGACTCTTCAGAGTCCCATGGACTGCGAGGAAATCAAACCAGTCAATCCTAAAGGAAGTCAATCCTGAATATTCATTGGAAGGACTGATGCTGAAACTGTAGCTTGAACACTTTGGCCACCTGATGTGAAGAGCCGACTCACTGGGAAAGATCCTGATGCTGGGAAAGATTGAGGGCAAAAGGAAAAGGGAGCAACAGAGGATGAGATGGTTGGATGGCATCACTGACTCAATGGACATGAGTATGAGCAAGCTCTGGGAGATGGTGAAGGACAGGGAAGCCTGGTATGCTTCAGTCCATGGGGTTGCAAAGAGTTGGACACAACTGAGCAACTGAACAACAGCACCTCCTGGGAGTACTACAGGGTCTGAAAGCTATACTCTAGCACTTTTTTCTTGACTGGGTCGTGGTGAGGAGCTCCTGTTTGAAGAGGTAAACTCTCTTCACGTTTACCTATGAAACGCTTTGGCCCGCTTCCTGCTGGTTGGTCCTCTGAGCACCCCTGAGGTCTCTCCATAGCGCTCCTACTCGGCACAGAAGCAGGCTGCCTTTGCACTTACAGTTCAACTGCAGGCAGGTGATTCTGCTCAGCGACAACACGGAGAGTGAGAGAACAAAGGCAGGATTAGTTTTTCTCTTCTGGGGCTTCAAATCTAGTTTTAGACACCAAATATTTCCAAATTAAAGAAAGGCAAAAATGCAAAACCAGTTCCAACTCATAAGGAACGGAGTCATCTTCTCTGCTGCCATGGCTCTTTCTGCTGCCCTGAGACCCTGGTGGTAATGTTGTCACCCTGGAAGGCTTAGTTCTTCTGTCTTGACTGTAGATTCTCTCCATGAGATTAGGAACCATGTATTTTCTTAAAGATTTTTTTTTTTTAATGTGGATCATTTTCAGAGTCTGTATTGAATTTGTTACAATATTGCTTCTGTTTTATGCTTGGCTGTGAGGCTTTAAGGATCATAATTCCCCACCCAGGGATCAAATCTGCACCCCCTGCATTGGAGGGTGAAGTCTTAACTACTGGATGGCCAGGGAAGTCCCCAGAACTAGGTCTTTTCAATTTCGCATCCCCAAGGCCTGTCATGGTATTTGCTACTGCTGGGTGCTCTACATGTGTTTGAGTGCACACATGCTAAGTCGCTTCAGTTGTGTCTGACTTTTTGTGACCCCATGGACTGTAGCCCGCCAGGCTCCTCTGTCCACGGGGTTCTCCTGGCAAAGAATACTGGATTGAGTTGCCATGCCCTTTTCCAGGGATCTTCCTGACCCAGGGATTGAACTCACATCTCTTGAATTTCCTGCATTTACCACTAGTGCCATCTGGGAAACCCTCTATATGTGTTTGCTGCTGCTAAGTCACTTCAGTCGTGTCCAACTCTGTGCACCCATAGACGGCTGCCCACCAGGCTTCCCCGTCCCTGGGATTCTCCAGGCAAGAATACTGGAGTGGGTTGCTATTTCCTTGTCCACTATATGTGTTTACTGGGTGCTAAATTTTCTAAGGGCTAAATTGGTGGAGCCATCTTCTTCACATTGACTGCCATGGAGCAGTCAGGGTTTCACTATTCAGTTACCTAATGATTCAGAAGTCCCTGGCATGATGTTAATAAAGCAGAATCATATGAGCATCACAAAGTGAACGTCAGCCAAGATTCCCTCACTCTCCAGAAAGCATCACTTGTTCAGGGTAGCAAGATGGCAAGGACAGTTCTCTTCATTAACCATGAGGTGGCATATGTATTATGCACATTTGTGTGTGTGCCTGTGTGCAGAGATTACTGTGCCAAAGTATAGTCAAACATATGCACATGTATAGTGTGATTTTGGGGAAATACTGAGACAACCAGTCATAAAAACACATTTTGTGTATTTTAAATATAATTTACCTCCCCGCAGTCAAGGGGTAAATGTAAGGAGTGGTTCATATGAGGAAGAGAGGTTGATATAGAGAGCCAGGAGATGGATGCTCAGGAGCGGAGACACCATTCTAGGAAAGAAGAACAGGGAGGACGGGACTCCCAGTGAGGACAAATCCTCGATCTCTTGCCCTATATTCTAGGGATCCAGTGGTGAGGGCTGCCAGAAGTCCTGTGTCTGTAGAGGTTCTTTGAAGAAGAGAGTCAGAGCGGACCCCTCTGTGGGCCACTGAGGGGCTCAGGGGCCTGCTGCATCTGCTCACCATCAGCTCCCGCTGCTGGGTGAGAACCACAGCTACCCAACCAGGCTGGGCTCTCAGCAGAAAGCAGGCAGAACCATCAAAAGCCTGTGGTCTGGCCCTCTGTTTCTGTGAAACCAGCTCTGCCATCCATCCACGGGGGGGAGTTAACCACTCTCAGACTTCCCCCTTCATTTCCAAGATGGAGCTACTAACAGGATTTCCCTGGCAGTCCAGTGGTTATGGCTCCTCCTCCCAGTGCAGTGGGTATGGGTTTGGCCCCTGGTTAGGGAACCAAGATCTTACATGCCATGCAGCATGGCCAAAGTAAAAACAATAAAATGGAGCTACTATTTGACGTCATGGTCTTCAAGAGAATGCATGCAGTGCAGTGCCTCCCATGCAGACAGAAAAGTGATCCGCGGCCATCCTTGCTAGAAGTTATCACTGCAGGGAGAGGCTGGATTCTCACTGAAAACAGCTGAGATGGGGGTAGGCCTGGGCCAGGC
Source organism: Bos indicus x Bos taurus (assembly GCF_003369695.1). NCBI lineage: Eukaryota > Metazoa > Chordata > Mammalia > Artiodactyla > Bovidae > Bos > Bos indicus x Bos taurus. The sequence continues at coordinate 5,561,307 of NC_040103.1, read as the reverse complement.
AGAAAATTTCAGGAGATGAAAATTTCAGGAGAATTTCAGACACTTGTTCACATTCAAAGACTCCTAGGAAGAATAACGTGCAAAACTTCGCATCTTGGCTGGGAAGGACCTGAGAGCTGTTTTGTGTTGTTGTTTCAGATTTTGCTTAATTGAAGTATAGTCGATTTACAATGTGGTGATCATTTCTGCTGTATGGCAAAGTGTCTCGGTTATGCATATATATATTCTTTTTCTTTAATATGTATATATATTCTTTTTCTTTTCTTGTTCATTGTGGTTCACCCCAGGACATTGAATATAGTTCTTTATGCTACAGCAGGATTTTGTTGTCCATCCATTCTGTAGATGGGACATGAAGTATGAGAGGTGCTGGTCACTGGAGGGGGTGACATCATAGGAGAAGGGTTAAAGTACAGGATGTGAAGGGTGGTCAGAAGAAAAAGTAAGCTGCAAATGAGCTCCTCCTCCCTGATCATTTAGGGGTGGAGGAGAGGGGGGCTAGCCAGTGCCTCCCCTGCCTCCATCCCACTGCAGTCTGCCCAGTAAACAACTCAAAGCAAGACTTATTCTTGTGAGGCCCATACCATCAGTGCCTGGATGGCTTGGTTAAACCCACCCTCTGCTGTCTTCTGTGCCCAGATGTGATGCAGAATACCTCAATTCCCCCTCACTCTCCTGTCCCAGGCTGGAATTAGGACTGAACAGATGGAATGCAACCAATTTGAATCTCTGCCAACTTGGAGGTCAAATCTTATGATATTTTCTTGGAAACGGTGTGAAAAACCCAAAATACTCAAAAGACAGTTTTTCTTGGGATATTTCTGATTTATCTGGAGCCAGAAAGTTGAAGACATTTACAAAAGGCAGATTTCTATGAGGAAAAAAGAAAAGACTTTTATTTTTTTCATCATGGCTTTACCTGAAAGCCAGACTCTTTTCAGAATGTGCAAATTGGAAGCAGATTGGGTAAGTGCTGCTGTTTACCGCTTGGGCCTTTTGAAGTTGAGAAAAAGCCCAAATATGAACCAATCGATTTGTCTGCTCTTAGGAGGCTTATCTGTCAGGAGCTATTATCTTATATTGTAGTAATAAACGCGCCTTGCCTACTGATGAGAGAGGAGTGGAGCTCTGCACGCTTCCAAGAGGATATACATCAGGGCAACATTGCCCAACAGATGTATTAAGAGAAACCAGTTCCCTGAGATGAAAGTACATTATCTGTGATAACCAAGCTTGGACACAAACCAGATTAAACAAAATCAACTTGGTCTCTTTTCCTTGGGGAAATTCAGTTTTTGGTATAAGCTTAATATTATATATATGCTGCTGCTGCTGCTAAGTCACTTCAGTCGTGTCTGACTCTGTGCGACCCCACAGACGGCAGCCCACCAGGCTCCCCCGTCCCTGGGATTCTCCAGGCAAGAACACTGGAGTGGGTTGCCATTTCCTTATATATATATATATATATATATATATATATATATTCCATATCTTTCACTATGATTTTTCAAGGGTGAGAAGTCAATACTTAGCATTTCCTAAACTTATTTGATGACATTTTTCTCTGAAAATAATTTTCACAGAACACATATTGGGAAATATTGCACAAAAAATCACTCATCAATTTACTGACAATTGATGCATGGTCAGATATTTAAAATAATAAATTTGGTAGCCTTCTGTAACCTTTAACCTTCAAACTCTTTGGGAGATAAAAGCCCATCACTAATTCTAACCAAATTAGCTGCCATTTATTGAAGCTGTGTGTGTGTGTGTGTGAGCTTAGTCACTCAGTTATGTCTGACTCTTTGTAACCCTATGGACTGTATAGCCCGCCAGGCTCCTTTGTCCATGGGATTTTATAGGCCAGAATACTGGAGAACACTGCCATTTTCTTCTTCAAGGGATCTTCCTTCGGATCAACTCAGGGATTGAACCCTTGTCTCTTGTGTCTCCTGCATTAGCATGTGGATTTTTTGCCACTGTGCCACCTGGGAAGCCCCTTATTGAGGCTAATAAATATTAGCCTCAAATATTAAGGAAATATAAAACCAACATGATTTCTGCATGGAAGAGATATAAAATAAATACATGAAATATACAAGGTATATAAAATAAAATAGAAACAACTCTTGTTTTGGTCTGTGGACGGGGTGTGTTAACCAGGCAGTTATGAACTGAGCAGTTGTAGATGATTTCATCCTGTAGAGACATACGATGTGCCTGTGCTTAGTCACTCGGTCATGTCCGACTCTTTGCGACCCCACGGACTGTAGCCCACCAGTCTCCTCTGTCCATGCGGATGCTCCAGGCAAAAATACTGGAGTGGGTTGACATATGATAGATAACTTAAAATCCAAAAGGCAGGAATTTTTTTTTATATCGATTAACATTCATTTCAACTCTAAAGGAGAAATGGAGGGTAATGTCTATTCCTGATTGAACCAAGAAGTATACAGACTTACAAGCCTCCAAGATGACAGTTGTTGGAGTAACACTGCTCAAAGATAAAATGCTCTCAGATCACCATTGTATAGTGGGAAACAGTGAGCAAATGCACAGATGGGCACACATGCATGCAAGTGCACGCGTGTGCACACACACAGACACACACACACACACGCGCCATTCCAGGCCGAGAAAAGTAAAACTTAAACATCCTGGCCATTGGAGTAGAAAGAGATGGGATTTTAAGCTCAGTACATCTGATTCTCATTCCAATGAACGCAGAGTGTTTCTCTTAGAGATAGCCATCTCACAACAAGTTAGAAACATTAAAAGCGAGAAAACCTCAGTGTTTTTCTTTCTTTCCTGCTCAGTGGATTGCTCTGCTCCAACTCAGTTGTCAGATTCCAGGAGATGCCACTGGAGGAAGAGAAATGGATAAAGTTTGCTCTCAATGAGATCCACACCCCGAGGTAAGTTATGTGCAGGACTAAATCATGTCATAGAAACAAACCAATCCCTGGTCTGGAGGAGAGAGGGAGCAAGCCAGATATGGACAGCGAGTTTGTCTTGAAAGTTGGGTTGAGTACAAGATGTGAGAGAAGAGGGTGCTAGTTTGGCAGCTGCCCAGAAGGGCACTAAGTCAGAAAAGAAGTGTTTTCTGCATTTAGGCTTGGAACATCACTAGGGACTGACCAAACTAGCCTGAGAGGCAAAAGAAGGTGCCCTGTCCATCCCCCAGCACTTAAGTGAAAGCTAAGAGCTGGTGTGGGGGCAGGAACAACCTTGATGGCTTGGGAGTGAATCCCAAGTTACAAACGGCTTAAGAGCCGGGAGGCAGAGGAGACGAGTACATGGGCAGGAAGGTGATGAGGGCCTGGGGGTGGATAGCTGAAGAGATCTGAGAAAGAGAAGGCCACCCGGCTGGGTTCCTGGCTTGGTCTTGACTTTAAGGAACTGGCTGCTCCTTCGCTCTCTCTCTCTCAGGCTCCTTCAAGCCAGCCCTGGGGAACGTCTGGGACAAAAGTATATTCAGAGATCTAGGAGTAAACTGCCACGCTGGGTCCTCCTCTGCTCTAGAAACAAACAAACAAGCGGCATGTGTCTCTAAGAGAAAATAGTGAAATTACAGACCAGAACCAGCCTCTGCCGAGAGAACGACCCTCTCAGACCTCAGACCTCTCTGACTCTAAGCCAGGCGACCCCAAATACCTTCTCCCCGACGAGCCTGCACCAGAAGCCAGCTGCCTTCATGGTGCCATGGATGACCATCACACCTGGGCTCTGAGTCATTTTGGAGAAGTGAATGCCATTATTTAGAGTAAGAAAGTCCTGAGGGAAATTAAGAACCCCTACCCGGCCACATGGGTGTGAGAAGCCTTGGAGAACAAGCCCGGTCTGCCCCAGCTGTCATCTCTCCCAGCAGAAAAGACGTGACCAGTGGACTCACCGTGGAATACTGGTCGTGGCTTAGGAGAGCCTCCTCTCAGCACTTAGTGTGGAAAGAGAGCAGGAAGAATTCAAAGGATGAGTAAAGAGACTTCAGACATCTGACTCAGGGGTAGGAGCGGACTGATGGGGTCAGAGTCATTCCAGTTGCCCGGTGAGAGCTCGGCCAGCCTCAGGACAGTCCTGCTCCCCCAACACTTGGGCACAGGGGCCAGGTGCCCTGGACTCTGCACACAGGCTCAAAGAACGGGGAAGAGGTGATGATCAGAGTTTAGCTAATGTTGCCTTTGAGCCACAGTGGAGGCTGCTGAGCTGAGTCACAGCCCTGAAAGGAGCATGGGGCTGACAAGGATGGTCTTCAGGACAGAACTCCTCCCCAGGTCTGCATTTCCCTGTCAGCACTGATTTGGGGACAGGTGGCCCCTGGGGAGGCCTGGAACATCAGGACCACAGTTTCCTCTTTGCTCTGAATTATTGTGGATAACTCTTATTGAGTGTGCTCAGTGTGCACAGAACAGCACCAGTCAGCCCAGATCAGCTTCCTAAGGGAAGAATTCAGGCTTAGAGGAGAACATGGGGATCCAGACTCAGCACTCTGCCTACCAGCCAAGAAAAGTGTTCTGGGTCTCTGGGCTCTGTGGGTTCCTATTCTATAGAGATAATGTGTTTCAGTCATGTCTTAACCAAGAGACATGACCATCAAAAAGACTTGCAACCAGGCCACCTGGACACATGGTTTCCTTGAGGTTTGTTAATGAAAGGAGGCTGGAAAAATCAGCACGTGGCTGGGACATCTGGCCGCCACTCTAGAGTCTTGAAAAGGACAGCCTGTAATGACTAGTTGTTCCTTGCAATTACAGTCACGTCCCTGCCAAGAAACACCTCTCCTTTCTGGAACGTGTCATGTCCAGAGCCATTTTCCAAGGCAGTCAAGTTCTTTCTTGTGAATGCCTATTGTGTTCTATTTGAGGGCACAGTGGCCTGGGGTCCACATGGGAGAGCTTCCACAGTCCCCTGATGACATCATATGGATGTGAAGTGCTTGCACCCACCTTTGCCTATTGATTCTAGGTCTTGGACCAGATGGAGGCTTTCTACGCATTGCTACCTTGACAAAAGGGAACCCCTTAGAGGGGGCCCTGGAAATCCCATGGGCGGCAGAGTACCCTGCAACACCTGTGTCCGATTTCTTCATTCATTCACTCAACATACACGTGGCAAGCACCCACTGCATGGGGAACTGTTCTGGGTGGTAGGAACTCAACAATAAATAGAACATAGTCTGTCTCGAAACAGCTTGCACTTGTATACTTTAAAAAGGTAGTGAAGTCTTTCCAGTGAAGAAGGTATTTGATGATGCCAACCAGGGCTGGATTTAGAAACTGAGAAGCATGGTATTCACCCTGCAACCAGCATAAACTCCCAGGGTTAGGAGCCAGCTCTTTCCTTTTTCAAAACAAGGTCACTGGACTATACGTGATCTCCCTCAGACCTTCAGTCTCTTCAGACCCACCTGTGCCCCTGGGAAGGTTACTGCCAAGGAGGGACTGTCACCCCTTCAGGAGGAAGACCCCGGGGTGGCACTGGAGTTTCCTGTCATCTCAGGAGTCCGGCTGGGCACCTGCCCTCTCCTTACATGAAGAGAGACTCATGGGTGCCAAGCAGGCCTCAGACACCTGAGGGGCTGGCTCCTAAGGAAATGAAGAAGTTTATTGAACCCCTCCTATGTGCCAACCAAATTCCTTCTTCCCTTGGCTTATTTACATGAACATCAGAGACAAGAAAGCTGAGGCCAGAGGGGTTAAGTCACCTGCAGAGAGTCAGGCAGAGCTGTGAAGCCCTGGAGACGGGGATGGGCTTCAACCACTGCAAGGGAATGAGTGAAAATTTCATTAGTGAATGAATGAGTGAGCTGTGGGTGACGGGACAGACTGCGGACTGCTGGGCTGCAGCTACTGCCATGGAGTCCAGCAACACATCTGCTCTGGGTGAGGGTAGAGATGACAGGTGTTACAACACCAGGTTGGAAAAGCAGATGAGGCTAGGCTGAGACACCAGGTTGGTTTTGAGTTTCTCCATGATCGTTGGGAGCTGCAGAGGGTTGTGAGTGTGGGAGCCGCAGTGGTGGTTAGGTCACTGTAGGGTCTAAGAAGCTCACCTGGCAGCACTGGGTGTGAGGGAGGTGGAGAGACGGGGAGAATGCTTCTGAAGCTGGAAAAGAGGGGCTGAGTCAGGGACAGAAGGGTGGCCAGGAAGAAGCATCCAAAGCCAGACATGTTATGAGTCATTCATTCAGAATTCATACTTGCTGTGTGCGTGCCTGCTCAGTCATCCCCAACTCTTTGTGACTCCTTGGACTGTAGCCCGCCAGCCTCCTCTGTCCATGCAATTTCCCAGCTAAGAATACTGGAGTGGATTTCCATTTCCTACTCCAGGGGATCTTCCTGACCCAGGGATCAAAGTCACGTCTCTTGTATCTCCTGCATTGGCAGGCAGATTCTTTACCACTGCACCACCTAGGAAGTCCTTTCTTCTGTATGTCCTGAGCAAGTAGGAAATACAGGGGAGAAAGTGATCAAACCTAGCTGGGTGGTTATTTCTTTCTTCTTTTTTAAAGGTTAATTAATTTATTTTAACTGGAGGATAATTACAATATTGTGATGGCTTTTGCCATGCATCAGCACGAATCGGCCAAAGGTATACATGTGTCCCCCTCATCCTAAATCCCCCTCCCACCTCCCTCCCCACCCCATCCCTCTGGGTTGTCCCAGAGCACCGGCTTTGGGTACCCTGCTTCACGCATCAAACTTGCACTGGTCATCTACTTTACATATGGCAATATACATGCTTCAGTGCTATTCTCTCAAATCATCCCACCCTTGGCTTCTCCCTCTGAGTCCAAAAGTCTGTTCTTCACATCTGTGTCTCCTTTGCTGCCCTGCATGTAGGATTGTCAGTACCATCTTTCTAAATTCCATACATATGTTAGTACACAGTATTTGTATTTCTCTGACTTACTTCACTCTGTATAATAGGCTCCAGGTTCATCCGCCTCATTAGAACGGACTCAAATTCATTCCTTTTTATAGCTGAATAATATTCCATCAATGTACCACAGCTTTCTTATCCATTCATCTGCTGAGGGACATCTAGGTTGTTTCCATGTCCTAGCTGTTGTAAATAATGTGGCGACAAACTCTGGTGTACATGTGTCTCTTTCAATTCTGGTTTCCTCGGTGTGTATGCCCAGCAGTGGGATTGCTGGGTCATATGGCAGTTCTAGTCCCAGTTTTTAAAGCAATCTCTGCACTGTTCTCCATGTTGGCTGTACCAGTTTGCATTCCCACAAACAGTGTAAAAGGGTTCCCTTTTCTCTACACCGTCTCCAGCGTTTATTGTTTGTAGACTTTTTGGTGGCCATTCTGACCAGTGTGAGATGATACCTCCTTGCGGTTTTGATTTGCATTTCTCTAATAATGGGTGGTGTTGAGCATCTTTTCATTTATTTATTAGCCATCTGTATGTATTCTTTGCAGAAATGTCTGTTTAGGTCTTTTGCCCACTTTTTGACTGAGTTGTTTATTTTTCTGGAATTGAGCTGCATGAGCTGCTTGTATATTTTGGAGATTAATTCTTTGTCAGTTGCTTCGTTTGCTATTATTTCTCCCATTCTGAGGGCTGTCTTTTCACCTTGCTTATAGTTTCCTTCATTATGCCAAAGCTTTTAAGTTTAATTAGGTCCCATTTATTTACATTTGTTTTTATTTCCATTACCCTGGGATGTGGGTCATAGAGGACCTTGCTGTGATTTATGTCGGAGAGTGTTCTGCCTATGTTTTCCCCTAAGAGTTTTATAGTTTCTGGTCTTACATTTAGGCCTTTAATTCATTTTGAGTTCATTTTTGTGTATGGTGTTAGAAAGTGTTCTAGTTTCATTCTTTTACACATAATTGACCAGATTTCCCAGCACAACTTGTTGAAGAGACTGTGTTTCCTCCATTGTATATTTTTGCCCCCTTTGTCAAAGAAACGGTGTCCATAGGTGTGTGGATTTATCTCCGGATTTTCTATTTTGTTCCAATGATCTATACTTATGTCACCGTCGGGGGGCCTGCCTCTCACCCCCAAACACTTCAGGAGCTAAATTCTCCATTGCCCCGCCCCTGCTCCGCCTCTTCGTTTCCCTGTTTGAATTAACACCGTCGTCATGGCCAGAGCCCAGGAGCAATGAGCTCAGAAGAAATGTGCCAGGTGTGTCCTGTCATTGTGTGTCTCTGAGTCAGGCACTGTGTTAGGTGCCAGGGATACGAGTGTGAAAGGTGTTCTCCTGGCCTTCAAGACGGGATGCTGGGGGACAGCAGACGAGTGTGCCCAGTCCACTGTGGGGAAGAGACGCGGCAGGTGAGTTTCCAAAGGGGGCCCGGTGCTCCCTATGCTTCTTCTCTGCACTCTGCCCCTTGGTCACAATGGCGCCATGCAGATAAGCTCAGCACTTTCCACTTGCCCAACTCCACCTCCAGTTTCAACTCCTGAAGCAAATACCACTAGAGGTTCAAAAGAAACCTGCTGCTGCTGCTAAGTCACTTCAGTCGTGTCCAACTCTGTGTGACCCCATAGACGGCAGCCCACCAGGCTCCCCGTTCCCCGGGATTCTCCAGGCAAGAACACTGGAGTGGGTTGCCATTTCCTTCTCCAATGCAGGGAAGTGAAAAGTGAAAACTGAAGTCGCTCAGTCGTGTCCGACCCTCAGCGACCCTATGGACTGCAGCCTTCCAGGCTCCTCCGTCCATGGGATTTTCCAGGCAGGAGTACTGGAGTGGGGTGTCATGGCTTTTTAAAGCCTTGAGCAATTCAGTTCCTGCAAAAGTGTTCAAAGAGAGCCACAAATTTGATGAATAGGCAGCTCGGGTTTTAATGCCTTCATCGCTGTAGTGCCTCTGAGAGGCATTCATTTATTTTCCACTGATGCCCTGCCTACTTCCAAAAATGTTAAAAGCACAAGTACAATAAAACTCTTTAAATGACATGTGTGGATTAAGCTCTGAGTAATGGAGTAGGGAGGATGGGAATCTCAGAAATCTAGAACTAAAAGGAAACTACTGAGCAGAGGCCTTAGCTCCAACCTTTCCGGCGGCCAAGATGAAAAGAAGAAAAAGGAAGTTTAAAAGAATCAACTAGGGCTTCCCTGATGGCACAGTGGTTAGGACTCGCCTGCCGAAACAGGGGACACAGATTTGATGCCTGGTTGGGGGAAGATCTGCCAGGCACCAGGACGACGAACGCCACAACTGCTGAGCCTGAGTGCTGCAACTCCCGAAGCCAGTGCACGTAGAGCCCAGGCTCTGCAACCACGGAAGCCACTGCAGTGAGGAGCCAGAGCAGCACAGCTAGAGAGCAGCCCCTGCTCGCCACGATGAGAGAAAACGTGTGCGCAGCAGTAGAGACCCAGGACAGGCAGAAATAAGTACATAAATATTTTTTTAAAATAAAAATTAACTAACAGTTTAAAACATTTTTATTATAGTATTCTGGTTCCATCACTTCATGGCAAATAGATGGGGAAACAGTGGAAACAGTGACAGACTTTATTTTTTGGGCCCCAAAATCACTGCAGATGCTGACTGCAGCCATGAAATTAAAAGACGCTTGCTCCTTGGAAGAAAAACTATGACCAAGCTAGACAGCATATTAAAAAACAGAGACATTACTTTGCCAACAAAGGTCCATCTAGTCAAGGCTATGGTTTTTCCGATAGTCGTGTATGGATGTGAGAGTTGGACTATAAAGAAAGCTGCTGCTGCTGCTGCAGTCACTTCAGTCGTGTCTGACTCTGTGCGACCCCATGGACGGCAGCCCTGCCAGGCTCCCCGGTCCCTGGGATTCTCCAGGCAAGAACACTGGAGTGGGTAAAGAAAGCTGAGCGTCAGAGAATTGATGCTTTTGAACTGTGGTGTTGGAGAAGACTCTTGAGAGTCCCTTGGACTGCAAGGAGATCCAACCAGTCCATCCTAAAGGAAATCAGTCCTGGATGTTCATTGGAAGGACTGATGCTGAAGCTGAAACTCCAATACTTTGGCCACCTGATGTGAAGAACTGACTCATTGGAAAAGATCCTGATGCTGGGAAAGATTGAAGGCAGGAAGAAGGGGATGACAGAGGATAACATGGTTGGATGGCATCACTGATGTGATGGACATGAGTTTGAATGATCTTCAGGAGTTGGTGATGGATAGGGAAGCCTGGCATGCTGCAGTCCATGGGGTCGCAAAGAGTCAGACACGACTGATCGACTGAACTGAACTCAACTGAAGAATTCTTAACATGAGGTGTACCCTCCTAAAAATTTTTAATGTATTTTATTGAAGTATACTCGATTTGCAATATTGTGTTAATTTATGCTGTACAGCAAAGTGAATCAGTTATACATGTATACATTCCTTTTTAAAATTATTTTCCATTATGGCTTATCACAGGATATTGAATATAGTTCCCTGTGCTATACTGCGGGAACTTGTTGTTTATCCAGCCTGTATATACTAGTTTGTGTCTGCTAATCCCAAACTCCCAACCCTCCCCTCCCCATCCCCCCATTCCTTGGCAAACACAAGTCTGATCTCTATGCCTGTGATTCTGTTTTTTTCTCATAGATAAGCTCATTTGTGTTGTATTTTGTTTTTTAAGATTTTTTTTTGATGTGGATTATTTTTAAAGTCTTTATTGAATTTGTTACAATATTCTGTCTGTTTCATGATTTGGTTTTTTGGTTGAGAGGCATATGGGGTCTTAGCACCCCGACCAGGGGTTGAGCCTGCATCCCCTGCATTTGAAGGCAAAGTCTTAACCACTGGACCACCAGGGAGCTCCCTGTGTTGTAGTTTAAGTTCCACATACTAGTGCTATCATATGGTATTGATCTTTCTCTTTCTGACTTACTTCACCTAGTATCATAACCAGGCTGCTGCAAATGGAATTATTTCATTCTTTTCTGTGGCTGAGTCATATTTCACCTCCTAACAAAAATTTTAATGCACAGTACAGTATTGTTAACATGGATACAATGTCATACAGCAGATTTCTAGAGCTTATCTTATTCATGTTACGTAACTCAAGCTTTGTGCCCATTGATTAGTAACTCCCCATTTTCCTTTCTTCCCAGTCCCTGGCAATCACCATCCTGCTTGGATTCTATGATCCTGACTATTGAAATACCTCGTACAAGTGGAATCAGGCAGTATTTGTCTTTCCAAGATTGGCTTATTTCACTTAGCATTATGTCCTCAAGATTCATTCATGTTGCCACATGTGGCAGAATTCCCTTTTTTTAAGCCTGGTACTAATTCCATTGCACTTATTTAACCACATTTTCTTTAGCCATTCATCTGTTGGTAGACATTTATGGCTGTTATGAATCATCATACTGCTAAGACTATGGAAGTACAGATATCTCTCTGATATCGTGATTGCATACTTTTGGATAAATATCCAGACGTGACATTGCTGGATCAGATGGCATTTCTAGTTTTAATATTTTGAGGAACTTCAATACCCTTTTCCATAGTGGCTGCACTGTTTTGCATTTCTACCAACAGTGTACAGGGCTTTTGATTTCTTCACATTCTTACCAACACCTATTGTCTTTTGTTGGTGACATCCAACCTGACAGGTGTGAGGTAATATCTCATTGTGGTTTTGATTTTCATTTCCATGATTAGCGATGCTGAGCATTTTTTTCATGTACCTATGGGCCATTTGCATGTCTCCTTTGGCAAAATGCCTGTTTAAATCCTTAGCCCTTTTTAAAATCAATTTATTCGATTTTTACTGTTGAATTGTGAGAGTCACTTATTTTTCTAGATATTAACCCCAATCAGATATGTAATTTACAAATATTTTCTCCTGTTCCTTAGGTTGTCTTTTCATTCTGTTAATTGCTTTCTTTGCTGTGCAGAAACGTTTTAGTTCAACGTAATTCCACTTGCTTGTTTTTGTTGTCTGTGCTTTTGGTGTCTTACTCATGAAATCATTGCCAAGACAAACGTTATGAAGTTTTTTCCCTGTTTTCATCTAGGAGTTTTATAGTTTCAGGTCTTACCTTCACATCTTATCCACTTTGAGTTGATAGCTGAATATGATGTAAGGTTAGGGTTCATTTCAGTCTTTTGCATGGAGCTATCCAGTTTTCCCAAATGGAAACAAGTCTTTGAATCGGGAGAAGCGAATCTTTTCCCAGCTCTGAATCTTAGGACACGCTGGTTTTACACCAGCAAAGATATCTGTTCACGTGCCATCTCCTGCCAGACGGGGAACCCCCTGAGGACAAAGACTGTGTCTTAGTTCCTTTTTTCCTCCAGATATTAGTGCATAATAGACATTTGATAGATACTCTGATGAATAACTGAACATATACATTTTTGTATGAGGGTCTTTAAACAGCAAAGGATAGAAATTTAGGTAAGAAATGTTTGGGGAGCTTCCTGGGCGACTCATTGGTAAAGAATTCGTCTGTCAATGTTAGGTTCCTGGGTCAGGAAGATCCCCTGGAGCAGGAAATGGCAACCCACTCCAGTAGTCTCGCCTGGAAAACTCCATGAACAGAGGAGCCTGGTGGCCTACAATCCATGGGGTCACAAAAGAGTCGGACACGACTGAGCACAAAAGAAATATTTAAAAATAGGGACATCGTTAATTTGGCCATATCTGATGTGGATTCTCACTCGACAGCTGAGGGATAACATTAACTCCTAGGTCTTTAATCCCTTTCACTGAAGCCACTGAATTTGATATGCAAAGAGTTATGTTATGCAACTAGATTTTAGTTATGTAACTAAAGAGTTACATATGTCTCAGAAGCTACTTTTGCCAATTATTTTAAAGATTTTTGAATGGCTTTCTCTTCTAGTATGGTGCTTAACCCCATTTTTTCAAAAGAAGAGCCATAAAATTTAGTACCATTTCTGTAGCTAATGCTAAAAAGAAATATTGAATAAATGAAGGAGCATGAGAGTGGTTAGATGAACAACATGCTTTCTTACTTCTCTGGGTATTAGAAAAAAAACTATTAAAGCTGCCTGAGTAAATTTGTATCCCCTTTGAGAATAAGCCAACCAGACACATGCATATGAAACTGTTATTTATAGTTCCCTATGTGTGTATATATATATATATTCCTTTTCCCTATATATTTCCATAGAGCCTGCAGTTGCCCCAGCCTTCCAATAACCCCTTTTCCACGATCAGCCTGGCCCATCCTCTCATTCTGCTTTTTGGGTTTTTTTTGGCCACGCCTCTCAGTATGCAAGATCTTAGTTCCCCAAGCAGGGATTGAGCCCTGCCTTGGAAGCTCAGAGTCCTAACCAATGGACCACCAGGGAAATCCCCATTCTGCAACAGATATGTATTAAACATCTCTTATGTGCCTGGCCCTGTTCTAGATATTTGGAATACATCAATGGGGAAAATGTGGAGCTTATCTCCTATTCTTTCTGAATATTTTTCTGTATGCATGACCACAGCATCCTGAGGCTTTTCAACCTGATCTGCCCCTAGAAGCTGAGCACATGTTGGCCTGGTCCTAGGATGCATGGAGAACTTTAAGATGCTCCAGCCATCTGGGGCATCTGCAGAGCAGGTCAGGTAAAAAATATTCTCTACTGACCATGTGCATCCCCGGATTCTGGTCCAGTCTCTGACCAACTCATGCTAACTTTGAGCAGTTTACTGACCTGAGTTGGATTAGATAAGACTTGAATTTTTAACTTGGATTCATGGTTTCTCTGGAATCATACAGGATGTTTTTCTGCAGCTTTTTCCCAGTGGAACAGGGCTAATAAGTGAGGGGAGAATGAAAAGAGTCCAGATTGACTTGATCTGATGCACACTGAAAGCATCAAAGGGTTTTTACAGTGGAAGAGAGTTGAATAGAGCTGATTGGAAGATGGTGGGAGTAAGAAGAAAGGTGGGGCAAATTGAGTGGGTGGACAGCAAATTTGGGGAAGTCTGAGAGAGAAGGGAGATTTTGGTTGGCATTACTGTCTGTGTGAGAAATAAAGAGGCAGTCCAGTAGTTTGTTAAGACTCCGTGCTTTCATTGCAGAAGGCACAATCTCAATCCCTGGTCTGGGGACTAAGATTCCACAGCTGTGCAGCATGCCCCCCAACCCCGCAAAGAAAGAAAGAAAGAAAGGGAAAGAGAGATGGTGAAAGGAGATTACTAGATGTTTTCTTGAGTAAAATGAAGTTTCTTTTAATATTTGGTGAGAAACCAATAATGAATTGAACTTATTTATAAAATCTTTGTTTTCTCAAAGCTTTTATTCCTCAGGTTGAGATTTTACATCAATTCTGGATCAATATATGTGCATCAGACAGGATTCTTGGTTGAAGGTAACAGACCTCAACTCACACTGATCAAGCACAAAAAGGGTTTAATGAAAGCATTTGGGATTCTCATGAAACTGCTGGGAAGACCAGATAACCTGACTTAGGCTAAAATTCCAGGAACATTGGTCACAATTATGCTGTAGGCTTGATGAGAAACCTTTACGACCTCTGCCCCACTGAATGCCAAAGGATGTTACAGTTGTCATCCATGGTACTACTTCTGACAAAAGTCACAATCTTACAAATAATTCCACCTTTGAAAGCTGATGGTTCTGCCTCTGCACTTACAAAACTCATTGACAGTGTACTATTTCTCTGGCGTCCAATAAAGTCTACTAGAAGTAGGTCTGATGGGTGAAGAAGAGGTCTCACACTATACCTTAGCTTTAAAGAAGTAGATGCAAGGTCTGTAAAACTGGATATTCTCCAAACGTAGCTTCTAGGCAGTCTACAAATGCCAAGACCCACTAGACTCATTGGGGTTTCCCTGGTGGCTCAGTGGTAAAGAATCTGCCTGCCAGGCAGGAAACCCAGGTTTGATCCCTTGGTTGGGAAGATCCCCTGGAGGAGGGCATAGCAACCCACTTAGTATTCTTGCCAGGAGAATCCCATGGGCAGAGGAGCCTGACGGGCTACAGTCCACAGGGTTGCAAAGAGTCAGATACAGCCGATGAGCAACTGAGCACACGCTAGCTTCATTGATCCCTGAAATCCTCTATGGAGAGTGTTACCCTAGACAGATAGTGCGGGTGCTTGCATTAGACTCATAGCTACTGAGGATGCTTAACAGCTGTGTCTGGGCTGAGAAGGCACCAACCCAAAGCAATCTGTGATGGGAATTCCCTGGTGGCACAGTGCAGAGAGTCAGACATGACTGAGCAACTAACCAATAACTATATAACAGGGGAAAGGGCAGCTCTTCTCAGTTCGGCCACTGACCTCTAAGCTTAGACCTGAGGTGAGGTTTTAGGAAGTGAGAATGAAGCAGAAGGAAAGAAAGCTCCGGGTGGAGGTCTGGGCTCTGTGAGGCAGTAACAGCCTCTGCTCAGAACTCACCTCCCCTATTGAGAACAGCCTCCTGACCACACTGAGACTCCATCCCTGGGTGCCTTTGACCTTGACACACATCCCTAGAACTACAGAAATGATTTTCATCATGGTACTGAGACAGGCACCTGCTATTCTTTGATAAGTTTTTTCCCATCACTAAAAGAAAAGGGGCAAAAAGCACTTACCCTCCTTGATTTTCTCCCCAACTGTTTTCTTCCCATCTTTGTGTGCCCAAAAAACTCATTTTTGTTTTGCAAACCCCACTCCCTCGGAATAAAAACCATTACCAACATTCAAAACAGTTTTTAAAGGGAAACTTTTTCACAAATAGTTTCTGATGACTTTAGCCATAATTAATTACCGGCTTCCTCTATGCCATCTTAGTACTTTTTTTTTTTTAACCTTTGATCACAGCACATTTCAGCATTCTGGCACTTACTGCACTGTCTTAGCTCTTCTCACTGTAGTTCAGGCGTCCCAGGCTAGATAAGCATGGGGGACTGTGTTTACCATCGACGTTACTTTGCAACTCATTAACCTCGGGTCAGAGTCTAACTCCATTATAAATGGTCAAAGAAGGTGACATGGATTTTAATGGCCATTCCACACAAGGAGTTCCAAATTATATTTAGAAAAAGGTCAGCAGTTTGAGATTAACTGGAGAACTCCTCAAGGAGACTCTTTTGGGAGACCCGACATTTGTTGGGATATACAAATTTGGGGTGTGTTTGTCTGAAAAGAAAGAGAAGTCTTCGTACCTAAGGTCCTTACTGTCATTGGACTCTGTTCAATGACAAGTGTGAGGCAGGCCAAAATTCTGACTTTCCTGCTAAAGCATCCATGAGAGACCCCTGAGTGCTTTCTCCACTCCAAGGGGTGGATGGGAGCAGGCCACAGATGCACTGAGATCTCAGAGACCACTCTTTTCCTGTTCCCCAAGCACTCCACACCACTTAGCCAGGAGTGAAGGGCAGACAGCCCTCCCGTCTCATTTCTGCTTTCTTCCAAGATAGGAATTCTTCTTAAGCAATGGGTAAATGAAAGGGCAGACCACCTGGGCAGCTCCCCACGGGCAAATCAGAAGAGGACATAGAGCATCACTAAGATAAATTTAAACCGTAGTGCTTATTAACTCAGGTCTCTCTGCACAGCTTCTCCTCCAGCTGGTGAAATAGAAGTTGGTCCTTTGTCACTGAACTCTGACAGAGCCTTAGGGGAGAAAAATTTTAAAACAGCTTTTTCCGATGCTCCCATGACTACTGAGAATTTTGAGATGAACTCGGGACAAATCGGCTTAAGTTTTGCAGTGAGCTGAAACCCTGAAACCAAGTAATGCATGGCTTAGCACTGTTTTGGAGAGGGACTGTCTACACATTCAATCATTGTGTCTCTCCAGAAGTACTCAGATCAGAAGAAATCTGAGAATAGATTTTTTTTAGAAAAATGGAAGAAGACTTGACAACCATTTTGAGATTCTTGATTCGGCTTGGGGCATTCAGAGAGTGTTGATTAGTAAACTAACATGTTTCTATATATATTAAAAAAAAAAAATTTGGCCATGCCACATGACTTGTGGGATGTTAGTTACCCAACCAGAGACGGAACTCGTGTCCCTTGCCACAGAAGCATGGAGTCCTCACCACTGGACCACCAGACAATTCCCTAAAAGTTTTACTAACGGAAAACGAGTTTCTTTCTGTTCCCCATTCATGAACATTGAAGATAACTTTTACAAATGTCAGGCTCCAAATTGCACACTCTGGCTGGGGTCTCAGTACACCTCCACCCTCTAATCCACAGCCAGGGCCATTCACGTGTGCAAGTGAGAGACGCCCCCTCTGGCAGAGCTGCAGAGCCCAACTCCATCCTGCCAGGCCTTTCCTGTCCCTCATAAAGCCCGCGGGCCTGCCTGTCTGATGCCCACAGACCCTCACCTCTGTCCAGCGTGGCCCTATGGGGACTTGGTCATCCCACCTCAGAGCCCCTCCTTGTCTGCTGTTACTCACCTGTGTCCGTGTCCTCCTGCCTTTGCCCATCCCAGCTTTTTGAGGACAGGGAGGCTTTATTACTTTTCTGTATTCTCCCCAAAATCTAGCACACTGCCAAAAACAGGGTAGACATGTGTATTTTGAATTAAAAAAATAAGCAGATGAATTAGTGGTATAGGTTTCGACCTCTGCCTGCCGACACTTGTAGCATCTGCCAAACCCTCCTACATCTCAGTGACTTCAGTCCTGCTTCCCAGCTACCTACCTGCCTGGCCTTGTCGCCGTCTACACCCTGGATAAACATAGCCTTCAACCGAAGGGAGTGGTGGGCCTCCAGTCATGCCTTCACAGATGGTGAAGATTTGGATGGGATGGGAATGGGGGTAGGGAAGGGAAGTGGGGACAAGCTCCCAGGGTCCTTGACAGGCTTTCTTGGCATTGTTTCCTCTGCTTCTAATGCATTTTCCGTCTCCTCCCATTACCTCTCTGCTTCTTTCCCAACCACCACCAAAAAAAACCCCCAATAGTATTGTTCTTCATAGCTTTTATCAAGTGACAACTCTTTCATGAAGCTTCCCTGATCCCCCAGACAAACTTAGGACTAACCTCCTTCCTTAGCCACCTAAGGATCTTTTCTGAACTTTCCAGCTCTGATCTCAGGGCCTGAATTGTCTGTGTTCATGTCTCAGCTCCACAGCAAGATCACGGCCTTCCTACAAATGGATATTTTTTTTTTATCTTTTTCTTCCGTAAGTACCCAGCACAGTTGATATTCAAAAAATATTTCTTGGATTCAATTTAGATTTAGATTTCAATTTAGATTCAGCTAAACCTTCCAGATTGACTATTTTAAGGGACAACCCTTGACTGGACACTGATGTGTTGTTGAAACCCATCTTGATTTGTATACCATGATTTGTTACCCCACTGTTGGGTTATTCATGCTCTAGTTACACCGTCTATCAACTAGCTTCTAGTTACCCCATCTTTCAAGTTTCAAAGAATCTTAAGTATTTTAATGACTTTGCACATTGCATTAGACTTACAAGTGAAACGACTTCTTCCTTTCAAATGCCGAAATGGGTACCTGGCAGCATCAGGAACCCAGGACCCCTGAGTGAACTTCCCAAGCCCTCCCCCCTCCCACCTCCTCTGACAACTGCAGCTCAAGAGGAGTAATAATATCCTCCACTTAGATAGCACCTTGCCCCATCGGCTTTTCACTGAGTTTCATAAACAGTAATTAATGCAGTTTAGACGTTAGTCTCAACTGTTTACCCTGGCTCTCAATTAATTACCTAATTGCCAAGCTAGGAAGACATGGTTTGCATATAATTTTATCAGCATGTGCACGCACATGGGTGACTCAGATTCACGGAGCTGCCCTTTAGTGAAGCAGGAGATACACACACGCTGTGGCAACAGAAACAATGGAAGGGCCAGCCTAGCCTCTCAGGGCCTCGGAAGGCAGGTGCTGTTTATTATAAACTCCCCACTTCACAGTGGGCTGAATGAGTCACCCCGAGGCCAGACAGCTTTTCCAAGGTGTGAGGAAACCTGGCTCTAACTTTGTTTAAAAACTTGTGTTTGTGCAAATGTGCTTGAAAGCTTACAGAGGAAAGGGCTTGTCCTCTTAAAACAACCTGTTTTAACAGAAAACAAACTGTCCGTTCCGTTCCCTGTGTGGCTGGACAGTGTCCATGGAGCATTCATAAAGGAGGGGGAGTGAGGGGTTGCTAGCTGAGACACCTTAGTCTCAGGGGAGCTGAGACTCCATGGGGTCTGAGGATGTTGGTGTGGGTGGAGGATGTTGGGAGGGAGGGGACTTGGAGGATGCCCTTCTGCTCTGCCCGGGACAGAATGTCAATCAGAGTGCTCAATGGGCTCCAGAACTCATTAGCCAGACCAGAAGGCAAGGCTCTGCCTGAGAACTCTTTTCTTTTATTTGTTTATTTTTGGCTGGGCTGGGTCTTCGTTGCTGCCTGGGCTTTCTCTGGTTGCAGGCTTCTCATTGTGGTGGCTTTTCTTGCTGTGGATCACGGGCTCTAAAACTTGGAGGCTTTGTTTTTTGTGGCTTAGTTGCTCCATGGCATGTGGGATCTTCTTGGACCAGAGGTAGAACCCATGTCCCCTGCACTGGCAGGCAGATTCTTAACCACTGGCCCACCGGGGAAGTCCCCTGAAGAGTCTTTTAAAGTGGGGCTGTGCTGAGTGTGTGGGGCAGAGCAGAAGGCTCTGGGCAGGTTGACAATGGGAATCGGGGCCAGTGGAGTGAAAATCAGGGGTGAGGGTGTGGTGACTTTAAATCTTAGCCCTGCATCTGTGTTCTTTTACCATGTGTATTTCATTCACAGTACCAGCGATGACATCAAGCTGATTTTAACATTAATATATTTCACATTGAGCGTTTCAGTGCTAACCATTATGAGAAACAAATTATAGATATAAATATAGATGTAGATACAAATATAGATATAAACCGAGAGGAGATGATGAGGATCCTATTATCTTACTGAATTCTTGATTATTGTCTCTAGCTCTTGACAGCATTCTGCCTACAGATTTCGTTGGGCTTCATGCTGTTTCCTTTTCAGAATCAAGCACAGAGAGACCTTCTCAGCTCCTCACTCTTCTGGATCTTACTTCTGAATTGATGGGAGGGATGCTGCTATGGTAAGGACATGTTATTTCATAAATGTTGACGAATCATCTCCCTAATACCCCATTGCATCATCTTCTAGGAGATTTCATAGCTTTGGCGAGCTCGGCTGTGCTTCAGGGTGCCACCTCACAGCCTGAGTGGGTAGAGACACAGAGGGAGACCGGGCAGGACTCAACTGTGACGGCAGAATCAAGCCAGCTGTGGGCTTGGCCCTTTAGCTGGAGTCAGTCTAATCTCCATGCCTGAAGCACGGGCGCTTGGGCCTGCTTACACTCGCACAGCATTTAGGGCCGTTCAAGTTAGGGGAGGATCTGGGCAGCACCGGTGGGGTACATGGCCCTCCATCTCAGGCAGGAAGCACTCTTAGGGTTCTGAGTAAGAAATCTGCCAAGAGCAGGACCTCAGCGGGTGGCCCTGGGTTCAGAGCATGGAACTAAGCTGCCCGAGATGGGAGGCTGGCCAGAGTTAGGCCAACTATCGAGAGTCTCATCAAACAGGTTATGGGTCTCAGGGAGACTCATTTGAATCAGAAGCTATGTATACACATGTCCAAGGCTCACCTTCTGGGTCCTGGAGACCAGCTCCTGGGCTCAGAGTCTCAACCCACTCACTTCTTTTTTCCTTTCTTTTTTGGCAATGTTACTGTTTTTATTTGGAAATTGAGGTCTTATGGTGCTCTGTGACTCTTCTCTGGTGGCTCAGTTGGTAAAGTATCTGCCTACTGTGCAGGAGACTTGGCTTTGATCCCTGGGTCAGGAAGACCCCCTGGAGAAGAGAATGGCAACACTGTCCAGTATTCTTGCTGGAGAATCCCATGGACAGAGGAGCCTGGCAGGCTACAATCCATGGGTTGCAAAGAGTCGGACACGACTGAATGATTAACACTTTCACTCTCATGGTGCTCTGTATTTTTTTTTTTTTTGAAATATAGTTGATTTACAATGTTGTGTTAATTACACATGTTACACATGTTAGTTTCATGTGTACAGCAAAGTGATTCAGTTATACACACACACACACACACACACACATATATACATATATATTCTTTTACAGATTCTTTTCCCTTATAGGTTATTATAAGCTATTGAGTAGAGTTCCCTGTGCTGTACAGTAGGTCTGTACTGGTTATCTATTTTTATATAGTAGTGTGTATGTCAGTCCCAGCTTCCTAATTTATGTGTACCCCCTCCCCGCTTTGGTAACCATAAGTGTATTTTCTATGTCTAAATTGGCACACTCACTTCTGATGTCCTGGTCAGAGCTGATAGGGGGTGGAGAGGGCTAGTGGAAGCAGAGGCTGGCAGTGATTCATATCAAGCCTAAATTCTCTGCCCTTTCACTTCCTTGAGAATCCAAACAATACTTAACCTTGCGCAAATCAAATTCTCAGCTGCATCTTTCTTTAAGAGTTGTTAAACAAAGACAGCTATTAGTGTTTAGTTAAAGTGATGTGATCTTAGTGAAGGGTTATATTTTAATAGAGATAGTCATAGTGGTTGAATCAGAGACCACTATTGCTTACCTCTGTGAATTGCACATGAAGAAAACAGATTTGCTGGGTAGATGCATCTGTTAACAGTCCCCACCAGCTGTTCACCTGGGTGACACTCTTCAGAAATGGAATTCCCCCAATTAAATGTGTTTAGAGACAGCAAGTTTGAGTGTTGAGCGTGCCCTTCTTGCTTTTCTCTTCGTTTATGCTTTGCTTCTCGTCTTTCATTCTTTCCCTCTCTCCTTTCCTCCCCTACCCTGCCCTCCCTCCCTTCTGTCCTTCCTTTCTTCCTTCCACTTCCTTTCCTTCTTTCAGTGACTCACATATGAAAACCAGGCACAATGACTTGCCTAATCAAAGCTGATGGAGGGAGCCATTCCCTAAGTAAGACTAGAAAAGGAACAAAGATATCTGTCTCAGTCTGGGGGGTCAACATAGGCTGATTCTAGGAGAGCTGAACTGTTCGAAGGTGTAGGATTTAGCCAGGTGGAGAAGGGTGTTCCGAGTAGCAGGCATTACAGATGTGGAGACCCAGCAGCGTGAGAGAGCCGAATGCATTCGAAGACCATCAGGTGTGGGCAAGATCTGGCACAAAACAGTACGAGGGAGTTGCTCTGGCCATCCAACCTATGATGCAGGGGATCTTAAATCCAGCCCTGACTGAGGCCCCCTCTCTTCCTGCTAGTCTCTGAGTGTTAGCCTCTATGATCAATAATATCTTCTCTGTGTCACATTTACTCATGAATGACACAAGGAAAACGTTCCCAGGACGGAGGACAACTTCTCTCAAGTCCGGAGTTATCCTTATCTGAACAGGGAGCTCTCTGACAAACCTGGTGCGTCTTATGGACTTTGGGTATGATGAAGACACAGTGAGTCAGCGACTTCTTTCCCATGACATGCAGTAACCTGGCCGCACACTGCTTTCGTGTTGATGAATACTTCCTGCAGGTCAGGGAAGAACAGGCTTGAACTTAAAGAGCACGCGGAGCTCCTAAGGGTCAGGAGTGCCTGGCAGTATTGGCACCTTTAGTCCTGTTGGGTGGTATTCCTGATCTCCAGATGCCAACGACCCACAAGTGGATAAAGGGAAACCCAGAGGGGAGCACTGAAATGAACAACCAAATGATGTTGTCTATTATCTCTCTAGACAATAGCCCCCACTCTGTAACTGGGAGTGAGACGTGCTGTGGGCAGGAAACTATGGATTAAGAGGGAATTGCAAGTAACATAATGATGTGGACAAAGATGTCATCTGTAAAATCTCTGTGCAATTTTCCTTCTTCTCAGGCGTGCCTGAGCTGCTGCTGCAGTGTCTGCTCTTTTGATGTTACCTGGCTCTGAAGATCTTTTCAGTTTCCCATAAGTTACCCTCAAGACGTAACAGAAGCGAGGACCACTGAACAGAGGAGACTGACATACTTACAGAAGGTTTTGGAGCAGGGGTTGGAGCTGGAACGTCATAGATGATTCATTAGGAGACACAGGCAGGGGCCAGATCTAGAAGAAGGATTTCTTCTTCTCTGAAAGATTTTTCTTTCTTTCTTTGGTATCATCACAGTTTCAGACTGCCTATAACAAGAAAGAGAATTTGGAGTAGGGATGAAGAGGTTCATTTCCAGGATAGCATTCCAAGGACAATGAGAAAAGAGTAGTTACTGGGATTCATTAAGGTATAATCCCCTCAACATTAATGGCCTGTTACTTTGGCCTAATATTTCTTCAGATTATTATGTTAACTTGCTTTTCAAAAAGAAAAACCAAAAAATAAAACTATAGGTTTGGGTTTACTACTCCAATATTTGGAGAAGGCTATGGCACCCCACTCCAGTACTTTTGCCTAAAAAATCCCATGGATGGAGGAGCCCCGTAGGCTGCAGTCCATGGGGTCTCTAGAGTCAGACACGACTGAGCGACTTCACTTTCACTTTTCACTTTCAGGCACTGGAGAAGGAAATGGCAACCCACTCCAGTGTTCTTGCCTGGAGAATCCCAGGGATGGGGAAGCCTGGTGGGCTGCCGTCTAGGGGGTCGTACAGAGTCGGACACGACTGAAGAGACTTAGCAGCAGCAGCAGCAACTCCAATATTTTATTTGAGAAACAAGAAGATTTTGAGAATAATTAGTCTTCCATCGGCCATCTTTGCATTTTCTATAAATTTTCAGAGAAATATGAAAAGAACAATACAAGATAATGCCACTTTTCATGACTTTTTGTCATCTTTTGGCTCTGATACCAGGAAAAGAGTGTTTATTTTTAAGCTAGTATAAATCAAAATTTTAATGGCATTGCAAATGTCAGGGTTGGCAAGAACAGATTTATGTTACCAGTGGCAGAAAACAAAGCTAAGTTCAACTCCTTTCTGTTTTACTTCCTTTTTAATGATACGAAAGCCTTCCATGGTGGCTCAGATGGTAATAAATCTACCTGCAATGCAGGAGACCTGGGTTCAATCCCTGGGTCCAGAAAATCCCCTGGAGAAGAGAATGACTACTCATTCCAGTATTCTTGCCTGGAGAATCCCATGGACAGAGGAGCCTGGAAAGCTACAGTTCATGGGGTCATGAAGAGTCAGACATGACTGAGCAACTAACACTAATGATATGAAATCACTCTCAGATTAACTGGACACATAGCCTCTGTCACAGAGAAATGGAAACAATATCTTCCCATCTGCCCATGGAACTTCAGAAATGTGTCTCAGGAGGCTCCGAGGAGCTAGGGGTCTTTATGTCTTGGAGCAGAAATAATTTGGTGAGAGGCAAACTGATAGATAAAAAGTGGTTTATTAGAATAGGACTCTTGTGAAGCTTACAGGCAGGTGAGTGAGAGGGTTCTGCACCCAGAAAATTTGGTGGACTAGAGTCTTACAGTCAAAGGAGAAGTGGAGACGGGAAGAAGACCACCTTCTTCCTAGTTCTTGAGTAGATGTCAAGCTTCCATCGTGAGCTCCCCCTCCACGTTGGGCAGGGGAGTTTTCCTGTCCCTATGTGGTCAAGCCAGGAGTTCTCATAGCACAATGGAAATAAGCAAGAATGTGGTGGTAACATGGGAAAACGGTAAATCATCTCAGGTTTCAGCATAATGTCCTTCCCTTATTTTTTTGCTTTTAGTGTGCCCAGAGAGCACGTCTTAGGAATCATTAACTTGCTGAGCTCACTGGGCAGGATGTGAGTCTTATTCCACCATTGTTTTATTGTTTGGGGGCATGTCATATGCTTCTATTGCATGGCTTTGTTGCTAAGCAAGCCTGCTTGGTTTCATGATTAAGCAAACCTGCTTTCTTGAGTGATCATTAACTTATGAGGGTCTCCCATACTTTTTTCTCCCCTTACAATCCCCCAGTGGGATTAACTATTTAATTACCTACTTTGTCTTTTTACTCTGTCTGTGTCACTCAGGTTAACCAAGAGCAGAAGATATGGATTCTGGTAACTAACTTTTTCATAAAGCTGGCTTGAAACCCACCATCCTTTAATATAAGCATGATTAAGGAGAGGTTTTGAGAACTGTTAGTTTTAATCAACTAACTTCCTGACACTGTTGTTGGTTGGGTTGCCTGGTGGCACATTTTACAGCTAATCGAGCCTGATAGATTCACGACAGACATTTCACAGAAACATTTTTAAAGATTTTCCCAGAGCCCTGGAAGGGACTGATGAGTAAAAATCCATTTTGAACATTTTCCAAGACAATGTCATCTGAGCCTTGCTCAGCACCACAGCCCTACAGAGACACAATCAAACTCTTGTTCATTTGCTAAAACAGACTCAAGACTGCTTCCTGAAGAAAACTGTGGCCTTACCTGCAGAAAGAAAGGGTAAAGGCATTTGGGGGCAGAAAGCCAGAAGCTCAGAATAGATCATAAATATCAGGGTTGCTAAGAAGTTTAGAGCAGTTAGAGTTTTAAGATACATTTCTCAGAGGAAGAGGTTAGTATTCTGTACTAGGTTTAACACTTAGAGAGTTAGTCAGTCACAGGTGGTAATGGGATTCTTGGTGGTAGATGAGACAGCCTGGAGCAGGACAGATTATAAAATTTGTGGGATCCAGTGCAAAATGAAAAGGCAGAGGCCCTTGTTCAAAAATTAGGAATTTTAAGATGGCAACCCCAGAGTGTCTGTCTAAGGCAGGACTCTTCTGAGTACAAGTAACTGCACAGGTTGAATGCCCATCAGGAGCCTGCAGGGAGGAGATAGAGTGGAATCAAGCCTTAATGATGGGATCCTAGGGGAAATCAACTGTTAAAGAGAAGAGACAGACATTGAGACAGGGAGGTCAAGGAGGTAGAAAAAGAGGCAAGGGCAAATAGATTCTCAGAAGCCAAGAGAAGTCATACAGAAACCACATGAACCTTCTTCCTTGTCCTGGTACTTCCAGAATGCTGGCAGAAAACACATATCCAATTGCTGTGGGATGTAGTCACCTGTCTAATGTTCTAATGCTATAAGGATTCAAAAGCACCCTTGGCATTTTGCAGACAAGAGGTCATCATTGACCCGATTAATAAAATTGAAACAGCCAGATGCCAGATTCTCCTGAGAATGGACAGGGAGGTGAAATAGTGGAGGCAACTCCAAGGACTGTCTGCCGAGCAAGAGGAGAGGATTGAAAAGATGACAGTACTTCCCTGGTGTTTCAGATAGTAAAGAATTTACCTACAATGCTGGAGACATGGGTTTGATCCCTGGGTCAGGAAGATCCCTTGGAGAAGGGAATGACAACCCACTCCAGTATTCTTGCCTGGAGAATTCCATGGACAGAGGAGCCTGGTGTGCTACAGGCCATGGGGTCGGGAAGACTTGGACACAACAGAGTGACTGATGAACACACCTGTTGGAGATGCTCAGCTATGAGAGGTGGTGGTGGTGGTGGTGTTTTATGTTCTTTTTAAAGATGGGAGGCAAACCATTCAATATCACAGTAATCCAAGTCTATGCCCCAACCAATAATGCTGAAGAAGTTAAAGTTGAACAGTTCTAATAAGACATTTTAGAACTAATACCCAAAAAAAGGTGTCCTTTTCATGATAGGGGACTGGAATACAAAAGTAGGAAGTCAAGAGATACCTGGGGTAACAGTCAAATCTGGCCTTGAAGTATAAAACGAAGCCAGGCAAAGGCTAATACAGTTTTGCAAAAAGAACACACTGGTCATAGCAAACACCCTCTTCCAACAACACAAGAGAAGACTCTACACATGGAAATCACCAGATGGTCAACACCGAAATCAGATTGATTATATTCTTTGCAGGAAAAAATGGAGAAGATCTATACAGTCAGCAAAAACAAGACTGGGAGCCGACTGTGGCTCAGATCATGAACTCCTTATTGCCAAATTTGGACTTAAATTGAAGAAAGTAGGGAAAACCACTAGACCATTCAGGTATGACCTAAATCAAATCCCTTATGATATACAGGGGAGTGAATAGATTCAAGAAATTAGATTTGATAAACAGAGTGCCTGAAGAACTATGGACAGAGGTTCATGACATTGTACAGGAGGCAGTGATCAAGACCATCCCCAAGAAAAAGAAATGCAAAATGGCAAAATGGTCGTCTCAGGAGGCCTTACAAATAGCTGAGAAAAGAAGAGAAGATAAAGGCAAAGGAGAATGATAAACCCATTTGAATGCACAGTTCCAAAGAATAGCAGGGAGAGAATAAGACAGCCTTCTTCAGTGATCAGTGCAAAGAAATAGAGGAAAACAATAGAATGAGAAAGACTAGAGATCTATTCAAGAAAATTAGAGATACCAAGGGAGCATTTCATGCAAAGATGGGCACAATAAAGGACAGAAATGGTATGGACCTAACAGAAGCAGAAGATATTAAGAAGAGGTGGCAAGAATACACAGAAGAACTGTACAAAAAAGATCTTCATGAGCCAGATAACCACAATGGTGTGATGACCACCTAGGGCCAGACATCCTGGAATGTGAAGTCAAGTTGGCCTTAGGAAGCATCACTATGAATAAAGCTAGTGGAGGTGACGGAATTCCAGTTGAGCTATTTCAAATCCCAAAAGATGATGCTGTGAAAGTGCTGTACTCAATATGCCAGCAAATTTGGAAAACTCAGCAGTGGCCACAGGACTGGAAAAGGTCAGTTTTCATTCCAATTCCAAAGAAAGGAGATGCCAAAGAATGTTCAAACTACCACACAATTGCACTCATCTCACATGCTAGCAAAGCGATGTTCAAAATTCTCCAAGTCAGGCTTCAACTGTATGTGAATCGTGGATTTCCAGATGTTCAAGCTGGATTTAGAAAAGGCAGAGGAACCAGAGATCAAATTGCCAACATCCATTGGATCATAGAAAAAGCACGAAAATTCCAGAGAAACATCTATTTCTGCTTTATTGACCATGCTAAAGCCTTTCACTGTGTGGATCACAACAAAATGTGGAAAATTCTTAAACGGATGGGAATACCATACCACCTGATCTGCCTCCTGAGAAATCTGTGTGCAAATCAAGAAGCAACAGTTTGAACTGGACATGGAACAACAGACTGGTTCCAAATTTAGAAAGGAGTGCATAAAGGCTGTATACTGCCACCATGCTTATCATGTGAAATGCTGGGCTGGATGAAGTACAAGCTGGAATCAAGATTGCTGGGAGAAATATCAATAACCTCAGATACGCATATGATACCACCCTTATGGCAGAAAATGAAGAAGAACTAAAGAACCTCCTGATGAAAGTCAAAGAGGAGAGTGAAAAAGTTGGCTTAAAACTCAACTTTCATAAAACTAAGATCATGGCATCTGGTCCCATCACTTCATGGCAAATAGATGGGGAAACTATGGAAACAGAGAGAGATTTTATTTTTCTGGGCTCCAAAATCACTGCAGATGGTGATTGCAGCCATGAAATTAAAAGATGCTTGCTCCTTGGAAGAAAAGTTATGACCAACTTAGACAGCATATTAAAAAGCACAGAGACATTATTTTGCCAACCAAGGTCCATCTAGTCAAAGCTATGGCTTTTCCAGTTGTCATGTATGGATGTGAGAATTGGACTATAAAGAAAGCTGAGCACCGAAGAATTGATGCTTTTGAACTGTGGTGTTGGAGAAGACTCTTGAGAGTCCCTTGGACTGCAAGGAGATCAAACCATCAATTGTAAAGGAAATCAGTCCTGAATATACGTTGAATGGACTGATGCTGAAGCTCCAATACTTTGGCCACCTGATGTGAAGAACTGACTCCTTGAAAAGATCCTGATGCTGGGAAAGGTTGTAGGCAGGAGGAGAAAGGGATGACAGGGGATGAGATGGCTGGATTGCATCACTGACTCAATGGACATGAGTTTGAGCAAGCTCTGAAATTTGGTGATGGACAGGGAAGCCTCTTGTGTTGCAGTCCTTGGGGTTGCAAAAATCCAACACGACTGAGCGACTGAACTGAACTGAACTGAAGATGGGAGAGAATTACACGTTTTCACACAGAAGGAAAGGAGCCAATGGTACAAAGTAAAATGTTGGAGAAAGAGAGGAGAAAGAAAAATGAAGAGGAGACAGGAAATGACCAAAGCTTAGAGGAGAACACTCCTATGGGTTGAATGGCATAGGATTCTGAGATCTGGCGAGGCTATTCACTTTGGGAATAAAGGGATAGTGTATTGAGGAAAAATAAAGTAGAAATGGAGGTGGGTATAGATATATTTTCAGGGGGACAGACTTGGAGATGGGAACAGAACATGCTTTTTGCTTCCTTTATCTTCTGTATGAGGTAGGAGACCAGGTCATTTGTGGAGGTTAAATACTGAAATCCTTGCCTGGTAATAAAAAGTTGACTTTGATTTCTATAGTTCCTTACTGCAGACACTTCAAAGTCCTTTAGTAACTGCTACTCTTAAGCAACCTCTTCTGGTATTTTGATAGACCTTTTCATTGTGGTATTAATTTCTTTTCCAACTAATTATTTCTTTATATCAAAGAAAAACTTAGAAACTTGAAATATTTCTCCAAAGTCTTAACCAATATCAGAAAGAGATTTTCTTTCTATAGCATTTTATAGGGTAATCGTTTCAGAGCATAGAGAACAGAATCAGAGCACGATGGCTGAAAATATAAGACTACTGGGGCAAACCCTTTGCGATGCTAGTTTTCTTGAAAAAAAATATTCTGTTTGAAGTATAACTCTGGTGTGGGGATTATTCTGTTAATTTTCCTCCCATAAAACAATATTTTCAGTTTCTTTCTGGCAGAAGGACTGTATCTTAGTCCAAATGGCAGCTCAACCACGACGGTTTAACATGTAAAGTATGCAAAGTAAAAATTGCAGCCTAAAAGGCTACCCTGTCAGCATTTCTTATTGAGTCTTTGTTATTATCTGATTGAAGTAACACCTTTTATAGGCTCAGAAATGTTTGTAAGTTTGTTGTTGTTAAGTTGCTAAGTGTTTCTGACTCTTTTGCAACCCCACAGACTATGATCCGCCAGGCTCCTCTGTTCATGGGATTTCCCAGGCAGAATATTGGAGTGGGTTACCATTTACTTCTCCAGGGAATCTTCCTGACCCAGAGATTGAACCCTCATCTCCTGCCTTGGCAGGCAGGTTCTTTACCACTGAGTCATCAAGGAAGGGAGAAGGCAATGGCAACCCACTCTGGTACTCTTGCCTGGAAAACCCCACGGACAGAGGAGTCTGGTAGGCTGCAGTCCATGGGGTCCCTAGGACTGAGCGACTTCACTTTCCCTTTTCCCTCTCATGGATTGGAGAAGGAAATGGCAACCCACTCCAGTGTTCTTGCCTGGAGAATCCCAGGGACAGGGGAGCCTGGTGGGCTGCTGTCTATGGGACTGCACAGAGTCGGACACAACTGATATGACTTAGCAGCAGCAGCATCAAAGAAGCCCTAATGCTATCACACAGAATAGCATTAGTTATAATCTATAGTCAGACATTGCTCAAAGTGACACGAAACAGTTTTGAGCAATGACTGTATCCAGATTTTCAGAGGAGGAGTAAATGCCTCTTTGCAACTAGAGGGAGATAAACTGAAGTCAGCTCTACCATTGGAGACGCTGATAACATCTGCAGCACTGGGCTTCTTGGGTGGCTCAGCTGGCAAAGAATATTGCCAATGCAGGTGACGCAAGAGACAAGGGTTTGATCCCAGAGTTGGGAAGATCCCCTGGAGAAGGAAATGGTAATCCACTCCAATATTCTTGCCTGGAGAATTCCATGGACAGAGGAAGCTGGTGAGCTACAGTCCATGGGGTCACAAAGCATTGGACATGACTGAGCACGCATGCACACACACACACACAATATCTACCTTGGGTAATATCTATAGAGTGAGCTGAGGGGGATCCTTTTTTTCTGACTTCATTTCTACAACTGCTATGGTAGGTTTCTTTACTCTGGTTTTTACTTTTCGAGATGATGTTGGAATATTAGCCATTACTGTTACAGGGTGTGGCTTATTTACATGACTCCAGCACGTAGCATGGAATCACTATTACTTTGGGTTTGTCCTGAAAGAATTGCCATAAGAATTAGATGACTTTCTAGGGTACCTGAAAAAGTAGGCATTTCCCAGCTTAGGCTGAACAAATACTGCTGATTATAAGGAGACAGTGTAGTAATGGAATATTGAGTTTAGAATCCATTTTTTTTTTTTTTTGCATGAAAGTCAGTTTGTGTTCTTATTGGCTTTACTTTATTGCCTTTAACTCATTCCATTTTGGTCCCTGTGACCTGGACTTAGGAGATAGAGAATTTAATCTGAGATATGGTCCTTTTTAAAGAGTGCTATGATGACCTTGATAAACTGGTTTTCCATAGATTTGTAACATATAAGCCTTGTCTTGGACCATTGTGGTTGCTTTCAGAAACCCTTCTTTTCTCTCTTTCTGTAAGCTTGTATCTAGTTATGGGTGGATTTCCAAAGTGCTCCTCTTTTTTTTTTTTTTGAGAATGTTTTTGAGAATGCTTTCTTGGAATTAGAGTTGTTTTCAGCTTTATCTTATGTGTTTGTTTTAATATCTTTATTCATGTTTTGAGCTTTCTTGGTCCTTTGATTCTTCTGATCAAATCTCTTCTGTTCATAATCTTTTCTTGCCAGTTCACCTCAAATATCTGCAGAAACAGCTTTAATCCTGTCGTTTAGTGTTTTTCTCGTCTGAATCTCCTCTGACGTCTGTCGGTAGATAAAACATTGAAAAACCAATATATGGCAGCTCCATTCTTTAACTTCCAGGTTTTCTTATGCACCTTTTTATACTTTGTACTCGGCTCAAAATCTTCTCAGCATCTTTCAATACAGATCTCATATTGGTTATTTTAAGCTTAATGGAATTCTATGGAAGATCAGGGAGCCCTGACATCCGAGATTCTTTCAACTGAAGTATGTCCTTTGTATCTTTTCTCTTTTGGCCAGTGATGAATATCATCAGACTTCTGTGCAGTTGCTTTAGCCGTTCCTTGTCCTTCACAGGTAGAACATTTTTGAGTGGACAGTGTGTCAAGGCTGTTTCTCCTCTGAGGATTCCATCTGATTTTTTATCTAGTTAGTGAGTTTTTGTCTGAAGATTCACTTATTCTTTTCAGAGAATCATGGTTATTCAAAATTTGTTCCAAGAGTCCTACATTTCCTGTATGACATGACAGCTCCATTATTTTTTTTTTCAGGAGCAAATCTGCAAGTTACCAACATATATAACATTCATTCATTCAGCACTCGCAATCCCTTAATTGTGCTATTTTACAGACTTATCACCTTTTAA
This sequence comes from Bos indicus x Bos taurus, assembly GCF_003369695.1. Taxonomy (NCBI): domain Eukaryota; kingdom Metazoa; phylum Chordata; class Mammalia; order Artiodactyla; family Bovidae; genus Bos; species Bos indicus x Bos taurus. The sequence continues at coordinate 5,529,103 of NC_040103.1, read as the reverse complement.
TGTATATATATATATATATATAAAACTTGTATATGAGCTTTCCTGGTGGCTCAGATAATAAAGAAACTGACTGCAATGTGGGAGACCTGGATTAGATTCTTAGGTTGGGAAGATCCCCTGGAGAAGGAAATGGGTATCCACTCCAGTATTCTTGCCTGGAGAATCCCATGGACAGGGGAGCCTGGCAAGCTACAGTCCATGGGGTTGCAAAGAGTCAAACATGAATGAGCAATTAACACTTCATTTTATAACTTGAATACAGATTAAGTTCTCTGTCCTCAATACCTGAAGGATTTCTGGTTACCTTAGGTAGCAGTGAATATTTGTTGAATGAACATAAAAAATACAGAAGGAATGTTTTCTATTTCAGTGTATCACATCCACTTGCATATGGATAACATGCAGCATAGTTCTCCATTCTGATCCAATTTTTCTTTGCTGAAATCTATGATTGTCAGCCTTTAGAAAAAAATTTTAAAATACTTATGCTGTTTATGGCCATGCTGGGTCTTCGTTGCTGCAGGTAGGTTTTCTCTAGTTACAGCGAGCAGGGGCTACTCCTTAGCTGCAGTGCACAGGCTTGTTATTGCAGTGGCTTCTCTTGCTGTGGAGTACGGCCTCTAAGGCACACGAGCTTCTGTAGCTGCAGCTCTTGGGCTATAAAGCACGGGCTCAGTAGCTATAATGCACAGGCTTAGTTGCCTCGAGGTGTGGGGGGTCTTCCTGGACCAGGGATTGAACCCACGTTCTCCGCATTGGCAGGCAGATTCTTTACCACTGGACCACCAGAGAAGTCCTGACAGCCAGCGTTTTGAAAAACTCTGGGCTAAGAGGTAGTTATCCCAATTGGTTCGCCACCTCCAAGTCACAAGCGATAGAGGAGGTTCAACTTGGAAAGGGACCCTTATGTTTGTTACGTCCATTATTTTTTTCTCCCAATAGCACGATGAGTTAATGATTATTTCCATCTTATTGGAGGTAAAAAGTGGAACCCTAAGAGGTTAAAGTTAGAAAATTAAAAAGGAAAAACCTGATTTTGCGCACGAACTTATTCCCAAACCAGAACTCTTCCCAAAAATGTTTTAAAAATTATTCAGTGACTCATGTTGTGTTGAGAAAGAAAGAAATAGAACAAACAAGATGCATTTCACCTTTAAAACAGAAAAGGCGGTGGGGAGAAACCAATGTCTGCAGTTTTCATCAGTAATTCCAACACGGGAAACAAATCTATTTCCAATTTGGCAAAATATCCAGCTCTCTTAGAGAACTGATATCTTGGCTGGGATCTGAGAAGCCGTATAAATACAATTTAAAAATCATGAGCAATTGAGAAATAATTTCTAGATACAAAAAAGTCTCAGGCAATCTTCCATTTCCTCTCAGTACAACCAAGGTCATTCCTCTTTGTTTGGGGCTAAGTTCCAAAATGTATGAGCTCTTTAACTTCACCTTCTCATAATGATTCACACCGACTCATCCCCACAGACTCTGAGGAGATAGAGGATGCAAATTGGTGTTATTGTTCAGTCGCTAAGTACTGTCCAACCCTTTGCAACCCCATGAATCGCTGCACGCCAGGCTCCTCTGTCCTCTACAATCTCCTGGAGTTTGCTCAGATTCAAGTCCATTGAGTTGGTGATGCTATCTAATCATTGCTACGTCTTAAGTCCCTGCTCACTCTGTGACCCTTTTTTCTTTTTCTTGGTTTCTGTTTGGCTTTTATTTATAAACCACCAAAACATTTGGCCAATTTACTTAATATCCAGATGTTTTGGTCTAATTTACATTGCCTTTTTTTTTTTTTTTTTTTTACTGAACGTATTGACTTTTTGGGTAAATATAGCCTGAGTGAAAGTGCATGAAGGTTGCCAGCTGACGGCAAAAGGAACTAGCTGGCAATCAACAATCAACATCTGCTCCTCATTTCTCTATTGCTTCCTGGCTCAATCAAAAATAACGTGCCTAATCTTTGAAGAAATTCTTAGAGAAGTGAAAAAAATCTTTTGACATCTTTACCTTATCAGTATCACAATCATAGAGAAGCTAGACACAGCCGGAGGCAAAAACAGGATCCCTATCTGGGAAATTGCCTGAGTAGCTGCACTCATTGCACCATGGGGATAAAAGTAGGATGAGAATTCAGATCCCAAATGGTCAAAATCATTTGTCATGCCAACCCCACCATTCATGTTTCCTTCCCAATGTATCCCATCATGTTCATGATAAACGTCTTTAAGTGTCTTGGTAAAATGCCATCCTGGGGGAACCACAGACAAGTGCTTCTCTCCTCTCTTGACCATGACTTGAAGCATCACTCCATCCTTCAGGTCCCATGTTGTAATGAACATCCTGTCCTGTGTTCTATGGTGATATTAGTCCTTGACCCCAGAGCCTGGCCCAGGCAGACAATATGGCAGCTGGATTGAGTACCAAGGTCCAAACTACATCATACTTCATGCCCTTCCACACAGTGTAAAGACGGTAATTAGATTAACATAGGTGTGACCCTTCCTATTGCCATCAAGGTAATGGATTTCTGGTTGATAGATCACAAATCAAAACTCATTTCCTATATAAATAATGTTATCATTATAGTTCTGTTCCTAGAATCACATTTAATGACACAAATACACCAAGCTGTACCAAAGAAAGTCAAAAAGGGAAAATACACATACATGATTTTACAACTATTTATTAATGTTGTAAAATGAAATTTATCTATTTACTTTCTGTGAACTTTGTATGTAGATCAGATCAGATCAGTCGCTCAGTCGTGTCCGACTCTTTGCGACCCCATGAATTGCAGCATGCCAGGCCTCCCTGTCCATCACCAACTCCTGGAGTTCACTCAGACTCATGTACATCGAGTCAGTGATGCCATCCAGCCATCTCATCCTCTGTCGTCCCCTTCTCCTCCTGCCCCCAATCCCTCCCAGCATCAGAGTCTTTTCCAGTGAGTCAACTCTTCGCAGGAGGTGGCCAAAGTACTGGAGTTTCAGCTTTAGCATCATTCCTTCCAAAGAAATCCCAGGGCTGATCTCCTTCAGAATGGACTGGTTGGATCTCCTTGCAGTCCAAGGGACTCTCAAGAGTCTTCTCCAACATCACAGTTCAAAAGCATCAATTCTTCGGTGCTCAGCCCTCTTCACAGTCCAACTCTCACATCCATACATGACCACAGGAAAAACCATAGCCTTGACTAGACGAACCTTTGTTGGCAAAGTAATGTCTCTGCTTTTGAATATGCTATCTAGGTTGGTCATAACTTTCCTTCCAAGGAGTAAGCGTCTTTTAATTTCATGGCTGCAGTAAGTACAACATAAAAAACAGAAAAATGTAAAAATCATATATTTGCCACTTGAATTTCATAGTTTAATACGCCTGAGTCACTACCACCGAGGTCAAGAAGTAGAAGCCCCTCAAAAGAACCCTCTCCATTGTCCATATTGTCTATCCTTCATTTCTCTCAATAATGTTTTATGGTTTCTGTATATAGGCCTTTCATATCTCTCTTTTATTTATTACTGTTTGATGTTTTTGTTTTTTCTTTAAATTGGAGTATAACTGCTTTACAATGTTGTGTTAATTTCTAAGTTAATTTTGTCTAAGAATGTGTCCGATTAACTAAATTGCCAAATACACTAGCATTGGATTGTTCATTATATTCTCTTATAATTACTTTAATATCTGTATTATAGGTAGTTTTGTCCTGATATGGGTTAGTTGTGGGTGTTTTTTTTTTTTTTCATTCTTTTATCTGTGTTTTGAGGGTCTGGAATTTATGAAATTTTATTTTTCTTTCCAAAGCTCTCCTCCTTGGCTTTCTGATTCTTTGTATGGTGTGTTTATTTTCTTCTTAAATTCTATCCTTATCTTTATTATTTCCTCCCTCAAACTTTCTTTGAGGTTTTCTAACTTCTTCAGATAGATGGCAACTTGTTTGTTTTTTAGTTTCTCTTCTTTAATAATTCTAAATCTTAATTTTTCCTTGATGTGTGGTTTTAGTTCCATCCTAAAAGTTTTGCCACGTAGGAATTTCTTAATCGTTTGATTCAAAATATTTTCTAATTTCCATTGTGATTCCTTATTCTACCAATGTGTTCTTTAGACATTAATGCTTAATTTTTGTACATATAGAGATTTTTCTAGTTTACTAACATCCTGCAGAGATCAGAGGACAAAATCTGTAGGACAGACCATCATAATTTGTTGAGATTGTGTTAGTCCCTCAGTTGTGCCCAACTCTTTGTGACCCCATGGACTGTAGCCTGCCAGGCTCCTCTGTCCATGGAATTCTCCAGGCCAGAATACTGGAGTGGGTAAGCCATTCCCTTTTCCAGGGGATCTTCCCCATCCAGGGATCGAACCCAGATCTTCCGCATTGCAGGCATATTCTTTACCATCTGAGCCACCAGGGACTGCTTTATATCTAAACTCATAGTTGATATTGGTATTGTCACATGTAAACTTGAAAAGGAAGTATAGTTTTCAGTTGCTGGGATCAGTGTTTTATATATGTTATAAGGTCAAGTCTGTTAATCACATTGTTCAGATTTTCCATATCCTTAACAGATTTTTCTATGTGCATTCTATCAGGTATTGAAAAGTGTTAAAATCTTTTAAAATCTTCTACTATGATTTCAAGTATTCTATTTCTATTTTTAGTTCTGTCAATTTTTGCTTTATAGATTGAGACTTATTATTGGGTAGATATGACTGTCAAACTTTTATAACTTCCACATCATCTCTTTCCCTTTGGTAATTCTTCTTGCCTTTAAAGTCTGTTATGTCTGATAATAAAATAGTTACTGTATCTTTCATTTGCTTGGAGTTTGCAGTTTATATTTCTCCATCCTCTTACTTTCAATCTCCCATGTCTTTATTAAGCTTGTACTGTCCCTTGTAGTGAGTATGTTGGTCGCTTGGTAGTGTCTGACTTTGCGACCCCATGGATTGGTACCCGCCAGGCTCCTCTATCCATGGGATTTTCCAGGCAAGAATACTGGAGTAGGTTGCCATTCCCTTCTCAAGGGGGTCTTCCTGACCCAGAGATCGAACTCGGGTCTCCCACATTGCAGGCAGATTCTTTACAGTCTGAGCCACTAGGGAAGACTTACAAGCAGACTAGTGTCCCTTGTAAGCAGAATATAGTTGTTTTTATCCAGCCTCAGTACTTTGGTTTTTCAACTGAAGCATATGCTCTATTTAAATTTAGTGTAATTACTCTGTTTTCTATCTGTCCCAGCACTTTTCTGTTCTTAGTTTCTTCTTTATTATGTACTTTTGTATTAAATGCTTTTATTATATCTATCCCCTATCATCTCCTTGTTTTACTAGGAGTCCGACACGACTGAGTGACTGAGCACGCACACCGGAAGTGACCATGCTCTCATGGTCACTTCCGGTGTGCGTGCTCAGTCAGGTCACTTCCGGTGTGCGTGCTCAGTCACTCAGTCGTGTTGGACTCGTTGCAACCCCACAGATTGCAGTCCTCCAGGCTTCCTTGCCCTTGGGATTTTCTAGTCAAAATAGTGGACTGGAGTGCCATTTCTTTCTCCATCCCAGACGACTATCTAAAGATTAGAACATCCCTCCTTGGCTCATTAAAACTAATTATAAATAAGTCCTTTTCCCACTTCCTAAACAATATAAGGAATTTAGGATTCTGTAACATCTTTTACCCCATCCCAATTTGTATGCTATTGTTCTCAAATCTTCCATATATTTTAAACCATATATCACTGCTGTTGATTTTTATAGCCAATATTCAGTTAGATTTGCCATTTAGATTTATTTACTTACCATTTAGATTGTTCTTCACTCTTCCTGAATCTCTAAGCTATCACGTAAAATCATTTTCTTCAGAATTGCTTCCTTTAATATTTACTCTATTAGGAGTCTACTGGTGATGAATTCCCTCAAATTTTTGTTTATCTCAAATTATGTTATTAGCTTAATTTTTAAAGAATTTTCACTGGCTATTTTCTTCCAGCACTTTGAAAATATAATTATTTTACTGCCCCAACAACTGATTGAATAAAGAAATACTAAATGAACAAATAAATGGATAAAGCAGTGAAAGCATAGGATTATATAGGTGACAATGAGTAATCCCGCTTGTCTGGAGTGTAAGGAATTCAGAAAAGGAGGCCACAATGTGGAGAAGTATACACACACACACACACACACACGTGTACAGGAGCAAGGTCTCATATCTAATGCATTCATCAATGAAAAAGTCAAAGTGTTAGTTGCTCAAGTTGTGTCCAACTCTTTGTGATCCCATGGACTGTAGTCCACAAGGCTCCTCTGTCCATGGGGATTCTCCAGGCAAGAATACTGGAGTGGGTAGCCATTCCCTTTGCCAGGGGATCTTCCCAATCTGGGGATGGAACACAAGTCTCTTGCATTGCAGGCAGATTCCTTACCATCTGAACCACCATAAATGTTCATTAATTTATTACATAGTTTATTTTTGTAATTAAAATCTTATTATAATAGATTCTGGCTATACAAAATGCATAAAATGTTTCTTTAATTGTTCTGAGGGGGGTTTATAATCTAGCAGATAAGTAAATATTTGCTTATTTAAAAGGTAACTTTATGCTACTTTGAATCTTTCTTAAGGACCAACCACACTTTCATAACTTTCAGAAAAGTCACTATATGTATTTACATAGACCTATATGGCAAATCTACAGACTAAACCAGGACAAATATCCCCCTAATTGTGCAAGGAAAAAGACAAGTAATTTAGTATCTAGCTTACATGAGACAGTCTGCTACTTGGAAACGTAATAATACAAGAAGGAAATAAATAGAATGAAACTAAATATGTTCTAGAAATGAAAAATATAATGTATTTATTTACTTTTGAATTTTACTATGCTTTTATTTATGCAGGTCAGGAAGCAACAGTTAGAACTGGACATGGAACAACAGACTGGTTCCAAATAGGAAAAGGAGTACATCAAGGCTGTATATTGTCACCCTGCTTATTTAACTTATATGCAGAGTACATCATGAGAAACGCTGGACTGGAAGAAACACAAGCTGGAATCAAGATTGCCGGGAGAAATATCAATAACCTCAGATTTGCAGATGACACCACCCTTATGGCAGAAAGTGAAGAGGAACTCAAAAGCCTCTTGATGAAAGTGAAAGTGGAGAGTGAAAAAGTTGGCTTAAAGCTCAACATTCAGAAAACGAAGATCATGGCATCTGGTCCCATCACTTCATGGGAAATCGATGGGGAAACAGTGGAAACAGTGTCAGACTTTATTTTCCTGGGCTCCAAAATCACTGCAGATGGTGACTGCAGCCATGAAATTAAAAGACGCTTACTCCTTGGAAGGAAAGTTATGACCAACCTAGATAGCATATTCAAAAGCAGAGACATTACTTTGTCAACAAAGGTTTGTCTAGTCAAGGCTATGGTTTTTCCTGTGGTCATGTATGGATGTGAGAGTTGGACTGTGAAGAAGGCTGAGCGCCGAAGAATTGATGCTTTTGAACTGCGGTGTTGGAGAAGACTCTTGAGAGTTCCTTGGACTGCAAGGAGATCCAACCAGTCCATTCTGAAGGAGATCAGCACTGGGATTTCTTTGGAAGGAATGATGCTAAAGCTGAAACTCCAGTACTTTGGCCACCTCCTGCGAAGAGTTGACTCATTGGAAAAGACTCTGATGCTGGGAGGGATTGGGGGCAGGAGGAGAAGGGGATGACAGAGGATGAGATGGCTGGATGGCATCACTGACTCGAAGGATGTGAGTCCCAGTGAACTCCAGGAGTTGGTGATGGACAGGGAGGCCTGGCGTGCTGCAATTCATGGGGTCGCAAAGAGTTGGACATGACTGAGCGACTGATCTGATCTGATCTGATCTGATGCTTTTATTCAGAAAGATAGTTTTTACAAATGCTTCTCTTTGGATAAAGAGAAGACAATGTGGAAAAAGCTACATGGAATATCTATGTTCAATAGTTAACTCATACTTGCCCAGATAAACATTGAGCAAAAATGTGGTGGATACATACTAGATATATTGATGTTGGAAAGACAAAGAAGGAATATTCAGACAAGATGAAAGAGAGCTAAAGAAAAAAGCCCTCGTAGAGGGAACGTGTTCAGAGCAGGCCTTTCCTTATGAGAGGCGCACTGCTGGCCTAGTAGAAGATGCTGCTGCTGCTGCTAAGTCACTTCAGTCGTGTCTGACTCTGCACGACCCCATAGACGGCAGCCCACCTGGCTCCCCTGTCCCTGGGATTCTCCAGGCAAGAACACTGGAGTGGGTTGCCATTTCCTTCTCCAATGCATGAAAGTAAAAAGTGAAAGTGAAGTCACTCAGTCATGTCCGACTCTTTGAGACCCCATGGACTGCAGCCTACCAGGTTCCCCTGTCCATGGGATTTTCCAGGCAAGAGTACTGGAGTGGGGTGCCATTGCCTTCTCTGAGTAGAAGATGAGAGGCTTCCAAGTAGAGGGCTTCCATCCTGTTTTCTTTCTGTGGATGACTGGCTGCAAGGGGACAGATCAGTGGTCTTGAGCATTACACAATGGCCCCTTGGTTCTCACCTGCCTAGTGCACAAGTCTTTGTCTCTGTTCTCAGTTTAACTCCAACCCTTTGACCCTGTGCTCTAGTTTTTCCAAACCAGCACACACCCTTGCTTTTCGTTCCTCATTTTGGGCGCTCCTCTAGCACTGACTGTCGACATTCTGTCTTGGACACAATTTGGTATTTGTTCCCTGGCTTCACGTACTGTGGATACAGCTAAAGATACACATCTGCCTTCCCTCCTACCCACATATGCTTCATGGGGAGATGGCTTGGAAAGTCGGGGTATGTGTTTACAAAAGACTTTTCCTAACGCGATAGCTTGGATATGGGAAAAATTAACACAGATTTCATCTTTTGCTTATTTTTTCCAGGTCTATGAAACTAATATCCTTTTTCTGGGCCTTACTATCAATAAAAACATATGTTAGACTCATGTAATCCTACTGTCAAAGATATGAAAACAACTGAATATAAAATCCAATAAAGAAAAAAGAAGACTTTAATGATGGAGTTGCATTTTCTTTACAAGTAAAAATTCACATGAAGAAGACAGAACAGGCTTTAAAACTAATCATCTTTTTTTCTTCTACCCTGTATTTAGGTTTTAGTGAGCTCTTTCAAAAATAAAGGATAAGAATCTACAAGCCCTACCTCACATTGTTTTAATAGCCTGGATTCTTCTGTTTCCTCTTCTCCACAGTTTTACGGCTCTCTCCAGGCCCATAAATTACATGGTAGTAATAGGCCCTTCCAGAAGAAAGGGACAAAATGAGATAATTGACATCTCCCCCAATCTTGCTGCACTTGGGTTCAATTATTCTCTTCTTTAATGGCCCTTTCCCCCAGTCCCCCTTCCCCTAACATAAATCATATACTCTATGAATTTTCAATTAGCTGTTGGTGGCCAGCTTCTGGATCTGTAGGAGACGAGCAGAAGGAGAGCTGATTCCTAGGCTGCCGTTCAGAACATGCCTTTAACAGGTATCTGATAAACCTGCTCTGTGTCCACCAGCCTCACGTCAGATGTGCTTTCTGTTTGGTGCATTGGGAAGCTTCCCCTTGCACCCTGGGCAAATAGCATGACACCATTGATAGAGGTCCTTGATTATCTTCCCAAGCATTAGTGCAAAGGCACACAGAAATGTAAAGGATTATTCATTACAAGGGCTTCCCAGGTGGTACTAGTGGTCAAGAATCCGCCTGTCAATGCAGGAGATGCAAAAGAGACTCTGGTTGGATCCCTGGATCAGAAAGACACCCTGGGGAAGGAAATGGCAACCCACTCCAGTATTTTTGCCTGGAAAAATTCATGGACAGAGGAGCCTGGTGGGCTATACAGTCCATGGGGTTGCGAAAAAGTCAGACATGATGGAGGACACACAGTTCATTATAAGGAACTCCTATCAATTGGGATGGATATTGCAGTCCAACAATAACCATTTTTCAAGTGGCATGTTAGGTTCTTTTTTTCTTTAGTGGAATATAATTGCTTTGCAGTGTTGTGTTAGTTTCTGCTGTACAACAAAGTGAATCAGCTATGCATACATACATCCCCTCCCTCTGGAGCCTCCTTCCCACCTTACCCCCCATTCCACCCCTCTAGGTCATCACAGAGCCCTGAGCTGAGCTCTCTGTGCATGCCACATGCAGTCTAAATAGATAGCTAGGTTCCCACTAGCTGTTTTACACATGGTGCATATATGTCATATATGCGTATGTGCATATATGTCAGTGCTGCTCGTCAATTCGTCCCTCCCTCCCCTTCCTCCTCTGTGTTCCCATGTCCACTCTCTGTGTCTATGTCTCTTCCTGCTCTGCAAACAGGTTTCACATAGACTGTTTCAAAGCTCAGGTTTCTCCCTTGAGTATCTTACGCTACAGGGGGAGAAGATGGGGGCAATCCACTCTTCTGTTATTATTACTGCAATGTGACATCGCTTGTGCCTGAGTTTAGGAAGATAAATATCTCTGACTTGAGGTCATTCACATATTAGGTGGTTTTGTCTATTATAATGAATAATAGCTATTGGCCAAGCAGCACTTTGGTTATTTAAAATATTCTTCAACTCAATAGTAGTTGCACTACAGAAACCCCTTAGGATACTTGAGCAGTAGAGTCAAGTCAGGTAGATAATCCCTTTACTATCAATTATTAATGAGCTTATATCAATGCAATGGTCCAGGGGATAATGGCTTACAGTCTGAGACATTACTGGTTACTAAATCATCTATGTTCACCGTCTGAGAGCTCAGTCTAATATATGTCACCAAAAAACACTAGAACTACCCAAAGCCGAGGTCTTAAAGTTACAAAATGGCAGTTAATACTTTAAGTGATAAGGTTTCGCATCTAAGTCTACACTTACAGTTGCTTTTAAAAATGAAGAGTTCCGGTGGCATTAGGCAATGTAGCCTCCACCAGCAGAAGGAAGGAAGATACCATCTCCTCCAGACAGGCTTGGGCTGAGGCCACATGCCTGGCTTCCCTGGACACATGAGGTTGTGATTGCCATAACTCCCTTCCTGAAGTCCAAGTACCAAGGATGAACTTGACTGCGTAGAATCAGGGTTTCTGATAGTGTATAGGAATGGACAGACAGGCATTAAATCCTTTACATATGTGTGTGTGTGTGTGTGTATAAAATACATGCTTTTTTTTTTTTTTTTTTTTCTTGGCTGCTCTGGGTCTTCGCTGCAGCGAGTGGGCTTTCTCTAGTTGTTACATGATGGCTTCTTTGGTTGCAGAGCTGGGCTTCCCTGGTGGCTCAGACAGTAAAGAATCCTCCTGCAATGCAGGAGACCTGGGTTCAATCCCTGGGTCAGGAAGATCCCCTGGAGAAGGGAATGGCAACCCACTCCAGTATTCTTGCCTAGAGAATTCTACAAACAAAGGAGTCCTCCTTGGGGTCACAAAGAATCGGACATGACAGAGTGACTAACACTTTCATGGGTTCTAGAGCACCTGGGCTCTCTAGCTGTGCTCTACAAGCTTAGTTGCCCTGTGGCATATGGGATCTTAGTTCCCAGACCAGGGATTGAACTCACGTCCCCTGCATTGGAAGGTGGATTCTTAAGCACTGGACCACCACGGATGTCCATGGGCATTAAATCTTGAACTTTGTCTCAGGTTCTACCCATAGGATTTGACCCATTGTGACTGAATCCTCTAAATTCTCTAATGGAATTACAGAATCACAGAGTTCATTTAAATCTCCCTATCCCTCTTCCACATGTGGTATCGAACCTCACTTTGATTCTCTGCCATAGGATTGGATCCTCTGCTTATTTTCCAGGTTATTCGTGCATGCTAGCTTTGCTGTTTTTGACAGAAATACAAATTGAGGGGGTTAGAAACTGTATCAGACAGTTCCTTTGTAACTCTCATATTCCTTTGTTCATTTTAAATGTTCACTAGTTTTTGAATGGGTTGATTTAAGACAAGTGACTTTAGTTTTCAATGTCTCAGTTTATTTGCTCACAAAAGAGAATGTTACCTTTCAGCCTCCTGAATATTATTTAAATCACTGAACTTATGAGCGACACAGCAAGAGATTATTTTATAGAAATTGCTTCTTTACTGAGTTGCTTCATACATGCAATACGTTGTATTAAAAATAAAATCTGGTATTTCAGTAAGAATCTCTGGTCTAAAGGCTCTGGTGTTTAGAATGAATCTTAAACGTGGAGGGAAAACGTGATTTTTGTGTTCATTTTGAAAAAGAGTCAATCATCCTAGAGGAAATAAATTGAAATAATGGGGGAAAGTACCCCCCTAGATATTTAGAAGATTTTAAGTGTGGGTTGTAAGAAGCTTTTCGGAGGGAAGAAGAAATGGATGGGGTGAAAGATTCACCAAAATTTGGTGAACAAGGCTTTTGTATGCCTTCTTTGCCAAAGCTCAGTTCTTTCTGGGTCTAGCCTGGATGATGGCTATAAACTTCAGTGTACAGATTTAGATTCTTCTTCTGTGTTTCAAAGGGTAAGGTCAAAAGCTTAGACCTGAGTGGGAAATCTCATGTCACTTAGTAGTTCTCCCCCAAATAAGCTGGACTGTTACTCTGCAATTATTGTCAAGTTGATGTGGAAACCTGTAAAAATCATCAGTTACCACAGGGGAAAGCGGACTCACTGAGCCAGCAGCTGATCTGAAACATCTCCCCTGTGTTAAGTGAAGCCATTTTTCTTCTTTTCATTCAAAGCATGTGGTTTTCACTGAATTAATAAATCAAAGTTTATTTCATTTGTTAACAAGGTTGTAGTGGTTAGAGGTTGGAGACAAAATGGAGAAAGGATACATTTCCCCTGCTCTCATCATAAGCGGCTATAGTCATCAGCCTGTTGCTCAGTTCAGTTATGGGGAGATGTCTCTTTGTGCCTGAGTAAGTCACTCTCCCTTCTCTCTGAAAGTGAGCAAAGGATCAACTCAAAGCAAAAGAGTAGGGGAGGGATAAATTAGGAGTCTGGAATTAACACAAACACATTCCTTTATTAAAAAATAGATGACTAACAAGGGCGTACTACATAGCACAGGGAACTATACTCAGTATTTTGTAATAACTTATAAGAGAAAAGAATCTGGAAATATATATGTGCATATATGTATAATATGCATATATATTTTATATCTGAACCACTTTGCTGTATACCTGAAACTAATACAACATTGCAAAACCACTCTACTTTAACTTTTTAAAAAGTCAGTATTGAATCTATTCTACTTAATGGTGCTGTTCAGTCACTAAGTCCAGGGGACTCTTTGCGAGCCTGTGAACAGCTGCACGCCAGGCTTCCCAGTCCTTCACTATCTCCTGGAGTTCTACTCAATATGTATTAACTATTTGACTTACATCCCAGAAAAACTCCCTTTGAAATTGCCTTAAAGAAGACAAAAGTCCTGGTTAACCACCAAACGAAGTTTTCTGAAGCGTGAAATTGGTCAGGCTAATCGAATCCTTTTCTCTGACAATAATCAGCCAGAGAGAGAACCAGGGAAAACCACAGGTATTTTATTTTAAACACAGACTTTTATCCTGAACTATGTACTATACTAAATAGTAGGACTACATGAGCTAAGTTACATAGCTATTATGTGACCCTACACTTGATGAGAAATTCATACATGAAAGTGATTTTTTCAAGATGGCAATGCTAACTTAAAATTGCATAACAACTGTGTCCCAGGCTGTTGGTTCTAGACTCAGTACTGCATAACCCCTGAATACTGGATGAGACCACCTTTCATTCATTTTCCAGTTAACACTGAGACAGATGGGACAGAGGCCTTGGAATGTAGGGACTCAATGTGTGCTTGGTAAATCTGCAACATGAACTGAGAAAAGTACCACAAGGACAGAGGAAAGTGCATATGTGTATTAATGGCAAAAACATGAAGAGGTTAAAATAGATAAGGAGCTGACACTGTCAGTAGTGTAAGAAGGCTGAGAGGATCACAAGTTGGAAACAAGAAGTGCTACAGCTGGACAAGAACTGAATTCCCACTCGTGGAATCCTAGGACCAGGAGAAAACGTCCTGGAGAAATTGGAGGGGGTCTGACATGTACCTACAGGTATGATTGTAGAAATGGAGTTTTGACAACATTCTGTCTCTAAAATGGTTAAGAAGTGACTCTACAAGCTGCATGAACATAGAAGCCATAAATTACATGGTAACTTCCCTGTCTTTAGATGAGAAGAAAAGAATAAAGACAAGTTATGATGTGAAGGATTTGAACTACACATATTTGGAATGTTACCAAAAACTTTCTATTGCAGCTCCTTTTCTGAACTTGGTTGACTCAGTCCATGAAAACTACGATGTGATTCTGCTGAGAGCTGGAAGGGTGGCTAAGATGATTTTCCATAGTCTTTTTTAGAGCAATATTTGCATATTATTTTCAAGGCCTTGGAACCTTTAATCCTCAAGACATCTCCATTGTATAGGGATTATTAGTCTCTAGGTATAAATGTGGATGCCAAGTCTCAGAAAGATTAATTTCTTACTTAGCCTTGAATCCAAGTTTAGTGAGTGCAGTTCTCATGCATTTCCAACTGTGTCAAGTTGCTTACAATTATGTGAAAATATATGTGTCTCTTTCTCTTTTTATAAGCCCATGCAAAGAAGATATAAACTGTAGTATATTTCAAGGGAGAAATTGCACCCATTGGTTTCTTTCTCTAAGGCAGGGAGTGAGATAACATGAGCAAGTGGATAGCCTTCTGGTTTAGCAGAAGTGCTAATGGAATGTGGGCTTTAGAAATATGCTATTTATTTCTGCTTATTTGTTCTCCAGCACAATCTTTTATTGGAGCAATCATATTTTCTATTCTTGGAGGACATTCAGGAATGAGATGTGTAGTGCCTATACCTGACTGAGCGGTGTATTTACCCTCTCAATTTGTATTGCAGTTTTGTTTTTTTAAGTATTTTCCTCCATTTCTAAAATTTAGTGATCCAGGTTCTGTCTAAACTATGTGACCTCATGATGTTAAGTATGCCTTGCATGGCACATTGCTGTGCCAAAATTGCCACATCCTATTTGTTTACTTGGAATTGATCAGAAGATATTAAAACAGTTTTAAAAATTATCTCCACAATTACTTTCTGGAGAATTCAAAGTGTCCTATCATCTATTTTGGGAAAATACCAGTTGAAAAGGAAGTTTTTGCTTTTGGCAGAGAGAGCAGCACAACTTGAAATGCCATCTTGTTACATTTAAGGAAAGATTATATGATGGCCATTTCCCTATCTCCAGTATGCAGGGGAATCGATTTTCCTTTCACAGCTTTCCTTTCTAATACACATACTGCAAATATTCTAAATTGACAATAGGCTGCCCGCTTAAAATCAGACCTTGCATAATTCATATTATTATAAAATCTTTCTTTTTAAAAAAAAATTGTTTATTTTGACTGCACTGGGTCTTAGTTGCAGCACTTGGGATCTTTCATCATGGCATGTAGGCTCTAGATCCCTGATCAGGGATCAAACCCAGATCCCCTGCATTGGGAGCTCAAAGTCTTAGCCACTGGACCATCTGGGAAGTTTTGATATAAAACCTTGCTGAATAATTATGTTTTGCTGATAGCCTTTTTTTGTGCCTGGAAAGTGACCACTGTGAATGATAATATAGTTGACTTTCCCTATCCATGGATTCTGCATCCATAAATTCAACCAACCATGGATGGAGAATGTTGGGGGAAAAATCCAGGAAGTTCTGAAAAGCAAAACTTGAATTTGCCAGTCACAGGTGACTATTTAGGAAGCATTTACTTTGTGTTAGGTATTATAAGTAATCTAGAGATGATTTACGGAGAAGGCAATGGCACCCTACTCCAGTACTCTTGCCTAGAAAATCCCATGGATGGAGGAGCCTGGTGGGTTGCAGTCCATGGGGTTGCATAGAGTCGGACACGACTGAAGCGACTTAGCAGCAGCAGCAGAGATGATTTAAAGTATATGGGAGGATGTGCATGGATTATATGCAAACACTATGCCATTTATGTAGAGACTTGAGTATCCTCTGATTTTGGTATTCCCAAGACAAGAGGTGCGGTGTGGGGTCTTAGAACCACTCCCTCTCCGATACTGAGGGAAGACTGTACTTTAGAACACTGACAGATCTGGGGGATGAATGTCCACAGAGGTGGGCTCCAGTTCCTGAGCTCACAGCAGCTTCTTTGGTAAAGGACCATCCTTTACCCTGGATCTGGGCTTGGCCTCTAGTAAGTACACAGTTGCCTAGGAAGTTAAAACTGGAGATTGACTCATCCCGGTATGATACATTGCGGTTGGAAGTTTATGGGGAAAAAAAAAGCCACCAACAATGAATATGCCTTTTTGGATGTTTTCCAATTCTGGGAATCTATCATGCTTCACAGAATTTGTTAGGAACAGAAGGTAGAAATAAATTGAACAGCTTCCTCCAATCTTCCTCAGTTTGGGGTCAAATAAGAGACTGTCTCCTCATTTTATCTTTAAGATTTTGTTCCATAGTAACATGCATATCTCTTGAGTAATGTCACAGTTCATTTCCTTGGAGGGAGTTGGCTCAATATCACCATTACATATTTATGTGGTTTTGTGGGGAAGTGAAGATCAAAAGAGGTATTTCCAGCCACGTGACCACAATGCAGGATTTCTTTTCCTGCTCTATTTATTATTTATGAATACCTCCTTGTGAGCAACACTGTCCTCAATGTTGAATAGGAGAGAATGAGAGGACTGTGTATAAGCTTAACCCAGAGCAGTGATATTACTGTGAAACTTGGTATTTTACTGAAATGTGCCTAAAATTATGGAAGCTATTCTCATGAAAAACATTTTATCAGTCACTATCATGTTTCAAGATAACATCCAGACCCAAATTTAATGCAGTACATCTCATCTGTATATATTCTTTGGAAAGAAACCAATATTATTTTGAAACATTCAAGTCTTTTCTAAGGTCATCATGAAATTCTGACTGGCATGAAGTGGTACCTCATTGTAGTTTTGATTTGCATTTCTCCAATAATTAGTGATGTTGAGCATCTTTTCGCATGTCCACTGGCCATCTGTATGTCTTCTTTGGAGAAATGTCTATGGAGTCTTCTGCCCAGGTTTTGACTGGGTTGTAATCAAACAATCTCACTCTTGGGCATGAGCCTGGACAAAACTATAACTCAAAAAGATACAAGCACTCCTATGTTGATAGAAGCACTATTAACAATAGCCAAGACATGAAAACAACCTAAGTGTTCACTGATAGATGAATGGATAAAGAAAATGTGGTACATATATACAGTGGAATACAACTCAGCCATAGAAAGAACGAAATCATGCCATTTGCAGCACCAAGGAGGCAAATAGAAAGTATCATACTGAATGAAACAAGTCAGAAAGAGAAAGACAAATAGCATATGATGTCACTAAAATGTGGAATCTAAAATATGGCACAAATGAGCCTATCTACAAAACAGACTCACAGAATTAAGAACAGACTTGTGGTTCCCAAGGAGAGGGGAGGGAGAGGTATGGAGTGGGAATTTGAGGTTCAGTTCAGTTCAGTCGCTCAGTCGTGTCTGACTCTTTGCGACCCCATGAATTGCAGCACACCAGGCCTCCCTGTCCATCACCAACTCCCGGAGTTCACTCAGACTCATGTCCATCGAGTCAGTGATGCCATCCAGCCATCTCATCCTCTGTCGTCCCCTTCTCTTTCTGCCCCCAATCCCTCCCAGCATCAGAGTCTTTTCCAATGAGTCAACTCTTTGCATGAGGTGGCCAAAGAACTGGAGTTTCAGCTTTAGCATCATTCCTTCCAAAGAAATCCCAGGGCTGATCTCCTTGCAAACTACTACATTTAGAATGGATAAACAAGGTCTGACTGTATAGCACAGGGAACTATATCCAATCTGGGATAAACTGTAACAGAAAAGAATATTTGAAAACTGTATATATACACATATATATGTGTGTGTGTGTGTGTGTGTGTGTGTATAACTGATTTACTTTGCTGGTACAGCAGAGATCAGCACATTGTAAATCAACTATAGTTCAATTAAAAAAAAGAAAGAAAGAAAAAAGGGGGAAGAAAGTACACAGGCAGAGAAATAGTAAATGCCCAAGACTGAGCTAAAAGATGCCTCGTGTCTTTGGACCAGACTTCTCGTCAAAGGTATACACTGGATTCATTCAGTGTAGGTTTTACTCCAACAAGCGTAAGGGAGAGGGTCACATTTTCACCAGAAGTTGGGGAAAGAAGGACATGGTGGTGGGCCTGACATGAGAAGGTGGGAAAGCCTAGATTTACAAACACCCTAGGCACACACAGCGTGACCTAGTATAAATCACTCACTGGGTCCCCCGGGGTTGGAGAACTAGACAGAGAAATTCAGGAATTGGAAAGTTTCCTAAATGGGCTCCAGCCTTCCCCCAAGAGTAAATGGAAGAGTTTGCATGGGGAAAGAGCCATGAGTGAAGTCAAAATGAGAGAGCTTTTCACCAGGTACTATGGCTCTGGTAGCCACCCTGGCTTCTCTGGGGCTGGTGCATCCCTGGGACGGTGGTCACCCTTACACCTGCTCTTTCAGGGCAAGGTGGGGGCTTTTGATCTCACCCTTGCTGAGGTGATGGAGCCACTCATCAGTGGAAGCCTAAGAGTCATTTCCCCTCCAGGGCTACGCGCACTGAAGTTTCACAAAGGGCTGGACTTAACAAACATGACATACAATCAGATCTCCAAGTCAGACGCAACTTGTTTGGCTTTATTTTCATGTTGTATTGGTGCTGCGGGGGGAGGAGGAAAGGAAGGGAGGGGAAGACAGTTTTACAAAGATGATCTCATCAGTCCCTGACAGCCCGAGTGGAGGCGAGTCCCGCTGCTTCCGAGTTTATTCTCTCTTGGTGATGGCTTGCTGCTGACAGGGACACGTCCAGCTTGCCCGCACTTTCCCCTGGACATGAAAGGCCTCTCTCTGGTGCTCTGTGCCTGTCCCTGTGGCCGTCTCTGCAGGTCCTCCCAGGTCCCTCTGTTGCCATGGTTGCTCCCCAGCGCACACAAGATGCTAAAAATAAATGCCAAGTGAAACTTTCCAGCTGCCTGGGAAAAGAGAGTTTTCTGTTCTCTTTGTACTTATATCCAATTGGCTCACAGCTGATGTGCTCTGAGAAGCTGGGTCGAATACAGATGCCATGCCCAGAGTCAGCAGATGGGCTGGGGGTGGAGAGCAGCTTTATGGGTTAAAAGCTGCCAGGGAAGTCAAGAGCCTAAGTTCCATGACCTTGCCTCCACTGTGTGCTTCTGAACAAATCAAGTCATTGCTCAGGGTCTTAGTTTCTTCGACTGGAAAAGGCAAAGAGCATCCAAGGAGCATTCTCACTTTATGAGTGTGCATATGCTTTCTGATTTTGAGTTTGAAACATTTCTGCGTAGCAGACCCAACTCCTACGTCGACTGTGTGAGCTTTGGCAGCTGATCATGGTTGCCTCGAATCGTTATCAAATAGAACTTAAAAAGTAAGTCTTGTGTGACCTGATGTTATAATTCGTATGACCAAATTACACGCAGACTCTAGTCTGTTTTTGTGTTAATGTTGTTGCTTTTGTTTTCATTCACTTTTTTCTTCATTCAACAAATTATGACCAAGTTCTCACTGGGCATTTGGCTTTAATACAGCCAACACTGAGCTCATTGCTGTTATGAGAAGGAAGCACTGGAAAGCCTTGTTGTTTAGTCACTAAGTTGTATCCGACTCTTTTGTGACCCCCGTGGACTGTAGCCCGCCAGGCTTCTCTGTTCATGGGATTTCTCAGGCAAGAATACTAGAGTGGGTTGCCATGTCCTTCTCCAGGGGATCTTCCCAACCCAGGGATCGAATCTGTATCTCCTGCATTAGCAGGGGGATTCTTTACCACTGAGCCACCTGGAAACCCCTGGAGAGCCTTGCTGCTGCTGCTGCTGCTAAGTCAATTCAGTCGTGTCTGACTCTGTGTGACCCCATAGACAGCAGCCCACCAGGCTCCCCCGTTCCTGGGATTCTCCAGGCAAGAACACTGGAGTGGGTTACCATTTCCTTCTCCAATGCATGAAAGTGAAAAGTGAAAGTGAAGTCACTCAGTCGTGTCCAACTCCTAGCGACCCCATGGACTGCAGCCTACAAGGCCCCTCTGTCCATGGGATTTTCCAGGCAAGAGTACTGGAGTGGGGTGCCATTGCCTTCTCTGTGGAGAGCCTTAGATATCAAATAAATAGAACATGGGATTAGGAATAAGATGAAATTAACATCACAAGGATAAAATACAAACATACAACATTAAGATGTTTCCTGATTATAAAAGACATCTGTGTCTGGAAAATCTCAACATTATTTAATTTTCTGCTGGTAGTGTTCTGACATTATGACATTTAATATCTGAGTTATAGTAATTATATTAGCCTGAACTATAAGAAAAAATGTTTTTTAAAAAAGCACAAAACAAAACAAAGTATAATGAGAAACACATTCATGAACTACTGCAGAGACCATGTCGTATAACTGATTCATACCAATAATATTTAATACACACCAAATGGGAGTGAGTCAATGATACAAGTAAAATCAACCTTGTAATCTGTAGCAGTGCCTTTCAGGGAAGTGGCTACTAGAATTCTCTAGTTACAAAACAGAAACAGAGGCAGAAATAGGATAACTAAGGTTTCTTCCATTACCTGGTATTGTCTTTTGGTTTTATATGCTCTGTATCCTTATGAGGAGGAATGATTGCCATCTTTTAGAGACAGTGCAAGGGATGTTCTTCTGTATTTAGCTGTATGTAAAGTAATTTTAACACGGTAAGCTGGCAGCCTTTGTGTTCTGATATTAACTCCTCTGGTCTTGGAAAACTGTTCTAAGTTGTGAGGACCCAAGACAGTATAAAAATCTCAAGAGGATGCAGTGTATAGACCTTGTATAGGATAGAGCCTGGAGACCTCATGGATTTGCAAGAAAATTTAAAAGTAGGGAATTCCTTAAGAACTTTGAAAAATATTCAAATGGAAAGTCATGCTTCAAAACAGGGAGAAGCTGGAGTCTTCTGTGAGCTGCTGATATGGGGCAGAGGAGCTGCAGAGAATGAAGGTTGGCATCTCCTATATCTCAAACCACAAATAAGCCCAAGTTGCCACTGTGCCTAGTTGAAAACCAGAGCAGAATAAGCTGAATTAATTTAGGGGTTGTATCCACTTTATGAACTAGCTAGTGAATCTGCTTCAGTCATGAAACAGGTTAGGGCCAAGGCAGGAACTCAGAGGAGCCTCGTGCAGAGGCCCTGCATGCAGGAGGCCTCTGGATACGTAAGTGACTTCCCTCCAAAGTTCCCATGACTTGACTTCTGTTGCGGTATTAGGGCAAGTCCTAGAGGAGGTGCCGAGGTATGAATATGCTTGACGTTTGTAGTAGTGGGGAAATGCGCAGCACAGGAATGAGTGGTGATCACCTTGTAAGGCACAGAAATATCAATCACTATATTTTGCACCTGGAATGAACAGTGTTGGAGGCCAATCACACTTCCTTTTTAAAATCGTTATGAATGACCCGTGTGTGATTGGTCAGTAGTCTATGTCAGTGCAAGCACCATGAATTGTGATGCAGGACGAATGCCTGTGTACAAAGTGGTGGCGGCAGCATCACCGACTACAGAGAACAATTCGTTAATCAGGCAATCACCGCAAAGGCACGTGGGCTCAGTCGTGTCCGACTCTTTGAGACCCCATGGACTGTAGCCCGCCAGGCCCTTTTATCCATGGAATTCTCCAGGCAAGAATACTGGAGTGGGTTGTTGTACCTTTCTCCAAGGGATCTTCCTGACCCGGGGATCAAATCCATGTCTCCTGCATTGCAGGCAGATTCTTTACTGCTGAGCCACAGGGGAAGCCCAGTCACTGTGAACATCTTGTAAATCAGAACCTGTTTGGGAAATAGCTGATAGATAAAGGACCTTAAATTAACTTTTTCCAGCAAATATTCACTGAGTACCAAACTTATACAAGACATGATGATAAAACTCAGAAAGAAGTGGTTTCTTCCCTTATAAATTATTTAGATAAATGGATAACACTTCCATGACCTCACACTTCTTTTGCACTGAATTTTGTTAAGCGGGAGGAAAGTGGCTGAAACGGAAGAAGCAGTCTGTGAAAACCACTGGCACACTGCCTTGGAGGGGTGAGGGTAGGCGGGTGGAGAGAGACGAGAGTGGAGATGAGGAGAAGGTGAGACCGGAGAAGGCGTGCCACCGGAGATTTGTGAGCAGAAAAGGGGCAAGGATGAGCTGGACTCAAACTTAACCTGAGAAAGTTGTATATCAAGTAAATTTCTTCAAGTCTTTCAAGTTGAAAAAATGGAGGGAAGAGGGGGTAAAAATGATTCACCAGGTTCCCAGACTGAAGTAGACATAAGGGTTATTTTTGGACACTTCAGCCATAAATATACATCTGAATAAGACTCCCCCACTAATATGGGAGAAGATAACTTAGAGAAAAGTCAGGCATTCCCTTTTTCATGTGAAAGATCATGCTATCGGTATGTGTTAGCTAGGATAGAATTCCTTAGCTGGGAAGGCATTTCAGTAGTAGACTTACTTCGCCTCTCTGCATCCGCGTTTTTGAGGTAGGAAAGGTAACTCCACTGTTGCACCCTTAAGACCTGGCCTGAGACCTCTTGATGAGTAAATGATGTGTTTATTACAAAAGGGCAGATGATGTGGCTGCAGAAGCCACTCATATAGCCCACATTATCTTCCTAGGAATTACAAAACTATATCAAACCATATAAAAGTCATTCCTAATATCCCAAATGAGTATAGGATAAATTAGAAGAAGGAGAGAGAGCAGGGGTGAAAAAGCCAAGGGGGTTATTTCACTAGTTCTAGATAAAATTAGTAGAACCTAATCTAAGTTGGTGACAGAGAAGACAGAGAGGCAGAGATTTCTCATAAAGTTATAAAAAAGGGAAAATAGGGGTAAGAGGGCTTAAAGATGGCTAAAGTTTCACATTAATGGGGGAGACAGATGAGGAGGGATTTAGTGGGTGGTGATGTCAGTTAGATGACACCTCCTTTAAGGCAGAAAGTGAAGAGGAACTTAAAAGCCTCTTGATGAAAGTGAAAGAGGAGAGTGAAAAAGTTGGCTTAAAGCTCAACATTCAGAAAATGAAGATTATGGCATCTGGTCCCATCACTTCATGGCAAATACATGGGGAAACAGTGGAAACAGTGGCTGACTTTATTTTTTTCGGCTCCAAAATCACTGCAGATGGTGATTGCAGCCATGAAATTAAAAGGTGCTTACTCCTTGGAAGTAAAGTTATGACCAACCTAGATAGCATATTCAAAAGCAGAGCCATTACTTTGCCAACAAAGGTCCGTCTAGTCAAGGCTATGGTTTTTCCAGTGGTCATGTATGGATGTGAGAGCTGGATGGTGAAAAAGCTGAGCACCAAAGAACTGATGCTTTTGAACTGTGCTGTTGGAGAAGACTCTTCAGAGTCCCTTGGATTGCAAGAAGATCCAACCAGTCCATCCTAAAAGAGATCAGTCCTGGGTGTTCATTGGAAGGACTGATGTTGAAGCTGAAACTCCAATACTTTGGCCACCACATGTGAAGAGTTGACTCATTGGAAAAGACCCTGATGCTGGAAGGGATTGGGGGCAAGAAGAGAAGGGGACGACAGAGGATGAGATGGGTTGGATGGCATCACCGACTCAATGGACATAAGTTTGGGTGAACTCCTGGAGTTGGTGATGGATAGGGAGGCCTGGCGTGCTGCGATTCATGGGGTCACAAAGAGTCAGACATGGCTGAGCGACTGAACTGAAGTGAACTGAACTGATGTCAGTTAGAGGCATTGGTTTGGAAGTGGTTGGGAGGCCAACCACCTTGAGACTCTGACAAATAGGGAATTAGAATTCAGGGAGAGGCTGGGCGGTGGAGAGAAATTTGCAAAAGATTTGCAAAGATATATTTGAAGAATTGGAGGAAAATGGATATTGCTCAAATGGATATGGAGTTTTACCAATTTTTGAAAATATTAAATATTTACCAACAAAATCTAAATTGTATTTTTCCTTGAGTGATAAAACTGGTCTGGCTTCCCATTTAATTTGGCTTTTGTTTTCGGAGCCTCCTTGCAGCTCAGCTGAGGTCTCCTCATCTCATGCTGGGACCTCTTGCAAAGTCTTGGGCCAAACACTTTGTTTTATGTGCCAGAGATTAACCCAATTCCCTTTCCTTTGTCCCCTTCTCTGTACCGGGCTTCCCTGGTGGCTCAGATGGTAAAGACTCTGCCTGTAAAGTAAGAGATCCAGGTTCAATCTCTGGGTTAGGAAGAGTCCCTGGAGAAGGAAATGACAACCCACTCCAGTATTCTTGCCTGGAAAATCCCATGGACAGAGGAGCCTGGTGGGCTACAGTCCTTTGGGTCGCACAGTCTGTCACAACTGAGCGATTCACACTTTGACTAGCACTCTACAGGGTGCAAAGGCAGAAGTTTGTTATTTCTGCCTCTATTCCAACTAGAGATGCACCAAAATGAAACAAATGCATTTATTTCTGAGCAGAAATAGGCTCACAGGCATAGAAAACAAGATATGGTTACCAAGGAGAGAGGTGGGTAAATTAAGAGCTCAGGATTAATATATACATACTACTGTATATAAATTAGAATAACAAGGACCTACTGTATAGCACAGGGGCCTAAACTCAATATCTTGTAATAACCTATAAGGGAAAAGAATATTCAAAAGAATATATGTTTATGTATAACCGAATCACTTTGCTGTACACCCGAAACAAATACAACATTGTAAATCAACTACATTTCAATAAGAAGTTTTAAAAATAAACAAACAAAATTGGGGACAAAAAGATCCATAGGCAGAGAGAGCTGGAGGAGAAGGTTAAAGCAGCAAATGGGCTAACGTGGCCTCTTTCCCTTCTGTTTCATCCTGCCTTGTACATGGACATGGTACCTGGAGCCAGGACCAGTTACAGCGAGGCAACAAGCATGAGAGAAAGGGCAGGAGAATTCCAGAGGTGACGGCTCTGGTGGAGCTGATCCTCCAAACCAAGGCCAGCAGCATTCTACCTCCAGTTTTCCCTCCATGTGAGCAAAGCAATCCTTGCCTGTGTAAGCCAGTCAAGTCAGGGCTGCTGTCCTTCCGGCCAAGCCCATTGTTAATTGATGGACTCTACTTCAGCTTTGGGGGAATTCCCCAAAAGCTGTGCTCAGGTTTTCTATTGCTGCGTAACAAGCCACCTCAAAGCCTAGAGGCTTAAGCAGCAACAACACCATTTATATTGCTCACAAATCTATAATTTGGACAGGGCTCAGAGTGGATGGTTTGTTTCCATTCCAAGTGGTGTCAGCTAGAAAGGCTCAGCGGGAGACTGGAGAATACATTTTAAGATGGTGCACTCTTGGCTCTAGGTCTTGGTCTTGGCTGTTGGCTGGGAAAAATTTGGGTTTAGAAACAGTGGCCCCTGTTCCCCTCTCTGTGGGCCTCTCTGCAGCTGTCTGGGCTTCCTTACAACATGGTGGCTGGATTCCAAGAGTGAGCATAAAGAAAGAACGTGGTGCACACGTGCAACATTTTTATGATCTAGCCTTAGGTGTCACATAGTGTCATTTCCACCACACTCTATTGGTTGAGGCAGTTACAACCACTTGCCCAGGTTCAAGGGGAGTGGACATGAACAGGGCTTAATAGGGACGCGACAAGTGCCTAGAGCATGAGGAATGAAAGATTCTGCTACAGCTGCCTTTGGAAAATGCAACCTGCTTAAAATGTAATTAGCAATGGGCTTGGCTAGAAGGACAGCAACACTGGCTTGACTGGCTTACACAGGCAAGGACTGCTTTGCTCACATGGAGGGAAAACTGGAGGTAGAATGCTGCTGGCCTTGGTTAGAACATCAGATGGTCATTGCTTACTGTTACTTTCCTAGTTGCAGTCTAGAGATTAATAATTTGCCATTTATATTATGGGCTTCCCAGGTGGCTCAGTGGTAAAGAAACTGCCTGCCAAGCAGGACACATGGGTTCAGTCCCTGGATCAAAAGATCCCCTGGAGAAGGAATTGGCAACCCACTCCAGTGTTCTTGCTTGGGAAATCCCATGGACAGAGGAGCCTGGTGGACTTTATCTATAGGGTCACAAAGAATTGGATATGACTTAGTGACTAAACAACAATATTTATATTATAGAAAAGAGGAATAAGTAAATATCAGAGTATTGATTTATTGCAAAAATTCTGCTAAAGTTTTTGAGCAAAAGAAGTCACAATGGCTTCATAGACTTCCTAATTTATCAGTGAGGTATTTTTTAAATTGACAGTATTTTGAGGTATTTCTTTGCATTGATTACTGAGGAAGGCTTTCTTATCTCTCCTTGCTATTCTTTGGAACTCTGCATACAAATAATGTATATCTTTCCTTTTCTACTTTGCCTTTGGCTTCTCTTCTTTGCAATGAAATAGAGGAAAACAATAGAATGAGAAAGACTAGAGATCTCTTCAAGAAAATTAGAGATACCAAGGGAACATTGCACGCAAAGATGGGCTTGATAAAGGACAGAAATTGTAGGGACCTAACAGAGGCAGAAGATATTAAGAAGAGGCAGCAAGAATACACAGAAGAACTGTACAAAAAAGATCTTCATGACCCAGATAATCACAATGGTGTGATCACTGACCTAGAGCCAGACATCCTGGAATGTGAAGTCAAGTGGGCCTTAGGAAGCATCACTATGATTAAAGCTAGTGGAGGTGATAGAATTCCATTTGAGCTATTTCAAATCCTGAAAGATGATGCTGTGAAAATGCTGCACTCAATATGCCAGCAAATTTGGAAAACTCAGCAGTGGCCACAAGACTGGAAAATGTCAGTTTTCATTCCAATCCCAAATAAAGGCAATGCCAAAGAATGTTCAAACTACTGAAAAAATGCACTAATCTCATATGCTAGCAAAGTAATGTTCAAAATTCTCCAAGCCAGGCATGAACCATGAACTTCCAGATGTTCAAGCTGGGTTTAGAAAAGGCAGAGGAACCAGAGATCAAATTGCCAACATCTGCTGGATCATCAAAAAAGCAAGAGAATTCCAGAAAAACATCTATTTCTGCTTTATTGACTATGCCAAAGGCTTTGACTGTGTGGATCACAACAAACTGTGGAAAATTCTGAAAGAGATGGGAATATCAGACCACCTGACCTGCCTCCTGAGAAATCTGTCTGCAGGTCAGGAAGCAACAGTTAGAATTGGGCATGGAACAACAGACTGATTCCAAACTGGGAAAGGAGTAATCAAGGCTGTATATTGGCACCTGCTTATTTAACTTATATACAGAGTATATCATGAGAAGTGCTGGACTGGATAAAGCACAAGCTGGAATCAAGATTGCTGGGTGAAGTATCAATAACCTCAGATATGCAGATGACACCACCCTTATGGCAGAAAGTGAAGAAGAATTAAAGAGCCTCTTGATGAAAATGAAAGAGGAGAGTGAAAAAGTTGGCTTAAAACTCAACACTCAGAAAACTAAGATCATGGCATCTGGTCCCATTACTTCATGGCAAATAGATAGGGAAACAATGGAAACAGTGTCAGACTTTACTTTGGGAAGCTCCAAAATCACTGCAGATGGTGACTGCAGCCATGGAATTAAAAAACGCTTGCTCCTTGGAAGAAAAGCTATGACCAACCTAGACAGCATATTAAAAAGCAGAGACATTACTTTGTCAACAAAAGTCCATCTAGTGAAGGCTATGGTTTTTCCAGTAGTCATGTATGGATATGAGAGTTGGACTATAAAGAAAGCTAAGAGCTGAAAAATTGATGCTTTTGAACTGTGGTGTTGGAGAAGACTCTTGAGAGTCCCTTGGACTGCAAGAAGATCCAACCAGTCCATCCTAAAGGAAATTAGTTCTGAATATTCATTGGAAGGACTGATGCTGAAGCTAAAACTCCAATACTTTGGCCACCTGATGCTGAGAACTAACTCATTGGAAAAGACCCTGATGCTGGGAAAGATTGAAGGTGGAAGGAGAAGGGGATGACAGAGGGTAAGATGGTTGGATGGCATCACTGACCTGATGGACATGAGTTTGAGCAAGACCTGAGAGTTGCTGAAGGACAGGGAAGTCTGGAATGCTGCAGTCTATGGGGTTGCAAAGAGTCGGACAAGACTGAGTGACTGAACTGATACTTGGTATGGACACGACTAAGGGACCAAATTGATATTTGATGTATAATATTATATAAGTTACAGGTGTACAATACGGTGATC
The DNA here is from genome assembly GCF_003369695.1 of Bos indicus x Bos taurus. Taxonomy (NCBI): domain Eukaryota; kingdom Metazoa; phylum Chordata; class Mammalia; order Artiodactyla; family Bovidae; genus Bos; species Bos indicus x Bos taurus. The sequence continues at coordinate 5,500,746 of NC_040103.1, read as the reverse complement.
CACAATTTTTATGGTAATACTCCATTTATTGTTATTGTTTTATTCTTTGTTTTATACAGTGTATCCTTGTTACTTTGTTATTTAGTGGCTAAGTCATGTCTGACTCTTTGCAACCCCATGGAGAGTAAGTCTGTGGGGTTTTCCAGGTAAGAACACTGGAGTAGGTTGACATTTCCTTCTCTGGGGATCTTCCTGACCCAGGGATCAAATCTGTGTCTCCTGCATTGGCAGGTGGATTCTTTACCACTGAGCCACAAGGGAAGCGCATATCTTTGTAGCTTATTTTATAACTAATCATTTGTTATGTTTTAATCCCCTACCCTTTTTATCCCGTCCCTCCTTTCTTCTCCCCACCGGTAACCACAGGTTCGTCATCTATATCTGTGAGTGCTCCCTTTTTTGTTATAGTCACTAGTTTGTTCCATTTTTTAGGGTCCACATGTGAACTGATATCAGACAGTATTTTTCTTTCTCTATCTGACTTATTTCACTCAGCATAATGCCCTCCAAGTATATCCATGTTGCTGCAAATGGCATAAGTTCATTCTTTTTTGTAGCTGGGTAGTATTCCATGCATCGGAGAAGGAAATGGCAACCCACTCCAGTGTTCTTGCCTGGAGAATCCCAGGGACGGAGGAGCCTGGTGGGCTGCCGTCTATGGGGTCGCACAGGGTCAGACATGACTGAAGCGACTTAGCAGCAGCAGCAGTATTCCATTATATGTGTGTGTGTGTGTGTGTGTGTGTGTGTGTGTACATATATTGGGGATTCCCAGATGGCTCAGTGGGTAAAGAGTTCCCCTGCCAGCACAGGAGATGCTGGTTCAATCCCTGAGTCGGGAAGATCCCTTGAAAGAGGGCATAGCAACCTACTCCAGTGTTCTTGCCTGGAGAATCCCATGGACAGAGGAGCCTGATAGGCTACAGTCCATAGGGTCTCACAAAGAGCTGGACATGACTGAGCAACTGAGTGTACATTTTCTTTACCCATTTACCTGTTTCTGTGAAAGGTATCTATATCCTAAGACTTGTCTTGATGATCTAATGCAGTTTGGGAGTCAAAGCTGGATCGTTATTTAGTTAAAGTCATCCTCTCTGAGGTACAGCTGTATAGGTGCTTGGTTTGTCTTGCCTGCTCCCAAACGTGTAAGAATAATCTATTGTGAGGGCAAAAATTGAAGGTTGTGTGTATATGCATGTGTGGGTGTTGGGGGATCTTTGATCAGAAGAAAGATATTACAGCATAGGGCCACCTTACAAGAGAGCAAAAATAATACCCTTTGGTTTCATAAAGAGCCACATTTATCCTTAAATAGTCCTCTTTAGGATAGACTGGGGACTTCCCTGATGGTTCAGTGGTTAAGAATCCGCCTGCCAATGCAGGGGACATGGGTTCGATCCCTGGTCCAGGAAGATCCTACGTACCATAGGGCAACTAAGCCTGTGCACCAGAACTACTGAGCCTGCACTCTAGAGCCAGTGCACCGCAGCAGGAGAAGCCAGCATAGTGAGAAGCCTGGGCACCGCAGCAGGAGAAGCCAGCACAGTGAGGAGCCTGGGCACCGCAGCAGGAGAAGCCAGCACAGTGAGAAGCCTGGGCACCACAATGGAGAGTAACTTTAGCTGATGCTCACTGCAACTAGAGAAAGCCCATGCACAGCAATAAAGACCCAGAGCAGCCAAAAATAAATATGCAAACTTTTTTTTTAAAGATAAACTATGTTTCCAATTACCTCGGAAAATATGAAAGGATACTATGCCAGCCAGTAGCCAGTCTGCTCTGAGACCCATTCCTGCCCTTGCCCTGCTCCACTGTATGTAGCACTCAGAACTGCATTTCCATGACGCTCCTGTCTGTTGCAGGCCTATGAGAAGGTGAGAGAAAGGATGAGCTAGGATGGTTTCCCCTGCTCTGCTTTCTCTGCTGTCATCAGCAGGGGCTGTACCTCCCTGCACCATAGGCAGCTTCTGCTATGGCCTCCCAAGAAGCCCTCCCTCCTTGCAGTCACACTCCTGTATGATTCCTCATCCTTGAGTGTGAGCTGGACATTTCTAAGGGGCAGAGCACGGCAAGAATGACAAGATGTCACTTCCAAGACTAGGTGAGGATAAAAAGACTGATTTCTGTCTTGTTCACCGCCGTTTGCTCTCATGTTGTAAGTTGCTCTGTGTGGCAAGAAGCAGACAGAGACCTACGGGCAACAGCCTGGGAGGAGCTGTGTCCTGCCAGCAATTGCTTACATTGGGTATTCAGGTGATGGCAGCCCTGGCCAATCCCTAGATAACAGACTTGACGGAGCCACAGCCTGGAGACTCTGCTAGGACCCTGCCTGGATTCCTCACCCTGGGAAACTGTGAGATAACACATGATTTTTAAACCACAGTGAGTTTGGGGTGATTTGTTTTGCAGCCACAGGTAACTAATACATGTGTCTCCAGTTCCCAACAGCAGCTTCTTCCTTTGCTATTAGCAGACTTGATAAGGCCTGGGCTCTGGATTCTTTAACCCTTGTCACTCCTTCCCTGGGGACAGAAGTGGTGTCTGCTCTTGTTAATTACTATGCTGCCTCCCTCTGCTCTGTTTAGGTTTTCAGATCACTGCTGGGAGGGATTGCGGGCAGGAGGAGAAGGGGACGACAGAGGATGAGATGGCTGGATGGCATCACTGACTCGATGGATGTGAGTCTAAGTGAACTCCGGGAGTTGGTGATGGACAGGGAGGCCTGGCGTGCTGCCATTCATGGGGTTGCAAAGAGTCGGACACGACTGAGCAACTGAACTGAACTGAACTGAATCTCCGGTATAGTGTCCCACCCTGGATAGTCTTTGTCTTTCTAGGTGAATCCTGACTAAAAAGGGTACAGCTCCCATGTGTGGAGAAATGCCTCCCTTTTGCATCCATGAGGCTACTTTTTTTTTTTTTTTTAATGTATGCATTTATTTATTTTGGGGCTGTGATGGCTCTTGGTTGCTGCGCAGGGTTTTCTCCAGTTGTAGAGGGCAGAGGCTGCTCTTCCTTGCAGTGTGAAGGCTGTTCACAGCAGTGGCTTCTCTTGCTGTAGAGCATGAGCTCGGGGCCATGTAGGCTCAGTAGCTGTGGTGCATGGGCTTAGTTGCTCCATGGCATGTGGGATCTTCCTGGACCAAGGATTGAACCCGTGTCTCCTCCACTGGCAGGAGGATTCTTTACCACTGAACTACGAGGGAAGCCAATCCATGAGGCCTTTTCTCTTTCCATTAAAATCAGAGGCTTGAAGGGGCTGGGCTAGGCTTTGTATCCCTGTAGGATTGAGTCCCATGGTGTTCAGCACCAAAAGCAGGTAGGTAGTGGCAGAAAAACTAGGTACTCTTTCATACCTACTTTCCTGTTTATAATTTCATGATCTTTCTGTTAAAGGGAGCACCCAAATTTATTTAAGCTTTCATCTGCCAATCTGGGTCTGCCCCACTGCTTCAAATACATTGGATACCAAAACTGTTGAAGGCCTAAAGAAACTATTTAATCCAATTAAAACAGCACTTTAATCAAGAAAAAAACCTAGAATAATTGTTTTACTGTCACTTCCCAAAATCTTTCAGTCTTTTTTCATTTTCCTCTTTTCACCACGGCTTTCAGTGTCTATTTTCATGTGAGTTGGTCTTAAAAAGAAGCACATCACAACATAAAAATCAATAGGATTAACCTTTGCTGTAGGGGATAAACTCATATACTTAGTCATTTTCTTTGGATGACCAAAATTATAGGCTTTTGCTCAGAGAAGCAGATTGATAAACCTTCTTACTTGTCATTTAGCAAGTCTGATTTGCAGTTAAAGTCTCTTTCCTTTAGGGATAGGTGGGTAACTAATAAAATAAGAAAGAGTGAGAGTCAACCCCGCTCCCTGGAAAAAATAGGAGTCACTGTAGGAGAAATTTCCCTGTGACAATTACTTTCTTAGTGACAGACTAGGCCAGGAGATACTGTAAGTATTGAGTCCAGTACTTTGACAGAGAAGATTTTTGCAGGCACAGGCCAGCAGCAGATTGACACAGATCAATACTTATGAAAATAATAATGAAAACATACCACATTAAAATTTATTAAGAAAAAATAGTATTTTAAATTACCAAAAAAGAAAATGACTATAAAGTTTCTTGTCAGTCTTGAAATTGTTTCCTGGAGCAACCAGGAAACCTTTGTAGTTTTCATTTAGACTTTCAGATTCTGTAATCTATGACTCCTTTGCTCAGAAATAGCTTCCTCTCCACCCAATCATTAAAATGAAATAAAAATGATTGCATAATCTATCTGCAACTGTTTTAATTTGTAGAAAATAAAGTCTCAAGGAGGCAAACTCAACTGTTTTGAATCTTTGGTTTTTAGAAATGTCCTGCCTTCAATATGCTTTAGCAGAATAAATGCAGAAGCACAAACTAATTGTATTTAGAAAGTGGCATTATGTTGAAGAATCAGGAATATTCCCCTTCTGTAATTGAGCAGAAACCACTCAGAGCAGAGTAGCTTCTGCTAAACTGGAAGGATTGCTTAAATCCTGTCCCTTCCTTATAGACTCTTACAAGGTAAGAGCCAGGAGGAATCTTAGAGATTATTAATTCCCCCTGCATTGTTGGCAGCCTCCTGGCTCAGTGCTCAAACCTCCTGGCTCCCAGTTCAATGAGAGAAGTAATTTCATTGCCTGCAAATGTGGTTATAGGCAAGGTTGACTCAGTGGCTGTTATTTTCCCTTGGAGGCAAATTGGAGACTCCAGGTAGGAGAGCCTCCGTTTTCAATGTTTGGGTAGTAGGACCTGTCTTACTTGAATGATAGAAGCTCTGCCATGAAGAACAATAATCGTGGGAGTGAAAATGGTCACAGATGAATCATTGGATTGCAACAAAGATGAAAAATATTGTCATATTCTCTACAATGTCCAAACAATTCCTAAGCTGGAAGCCAGATTGCAGTCTCTTTCTTTGATGTGCTTTATTGTCTTTTTAATGAGCCATATCTATTTTCCTACTTATAATGGGATAAACTTTAAGAGCAACTACAAAAAGAAAAAGACATCATATCCTAGGTCTTATTTCCTTTAGAAAGAACCAAAAAAGCTTAGTTATCCAAGTTGTATGTTCTTAAGGATGGTGGAAAATCAGGTTGCTATTGTTGTTGAGTTGCTAAGTTGTGTCTAATTCTTTGTGATCCCATGGATGTAGCCCACCAGGCTTCTCTGTCCTCCACTATCTCTCAGAATTTGCTCAAAAGCATATCCATTGAATTGGTGATGCTATCTAACCATCTCGTCCTCTGCCGCCCCCTTCTCCTTTTGCCTGAGATCTTTCCTAGCATCAGGGTCTTTTCTAGTGAGTTGGCTCTTTGCATCAGATGGCCAAAGTATTAAAGATTCAGCTTCAGAACCAGTCCCTCTAATGAATATTCAGGGCTGATTTTCTTTAGAGGTGACTGGTTTGATCCCCTTGCAGTCCAGGGGACTCTCAATCGTCTTCTCCAGTGCCACAATTTGAAAGCATCAGTTCTTTGGCACTCATGCTTCCTTATGGTTCAACTCTCACGTCTGTACACGACTACTGGGAAAAACCATAGCTTTGACTATATGGACCCTTATTGGCAAAGTGGTGTCTCTGCTTTTTAACACGTCTAGGTTTGTCGTAGCTTTCCTTCTAAGGAGCAAGCAAACTGTGGAAAAGCAGGTTAAATTTCTATAAATACAAAACAGTACAATCTGCAAACAGCAGTAGAAATAAAATATAGATTCTCTTAAACTAAAATAGGGCTTCCCTATAAAGTTCAATAACTCTGTTAGTAGAAACCCTGACTGAAAATTTGAAGAACAAGAGGTTATGCTAAGGTTTCTAGGTTTATTTTTGTTTGTTTGTTTAAAAAAGTACTCATTCAGATTGAAATCACTGAATGGATTTATGGTATTTAAATTTAAGGAGGGTTGAAAATTATAGCCATGCCATATAGATGGGGTTATACAGGACTCAGAGAATTAAGACTAAAAACATTTTCTCATCTCTGTCAATTAAATTTGATTTTTCTTGCTTCCTTTCCAGCCAGAGTGCAAAAATGGATGAAATGATAAAAAAGAAAAGAAAAATATATAACCTTAGTGAAACAACAATTTCAGATAGAAAACCAACTTAAAATCTTTAGGTAGTAAATGTCAATTCAGGTTCAGGAGATGTCATCTTAAAGAGTATAAGATTTCTTTTTACATTATCTCAAAACTGGAAAATATTTCCCTGGATTTGGTTTAAGAATAACCTTGGTATATTATAACCTTGAGTGGAAGCTGGTGGTAAAGTTAAAATACAGGAAACTGTTGCCTTGATCAGAGTTAAGGAGTGAATAGGCGGTGAATCAGTGAAAACTGGAGAAAAGTGACAGCTAAAAAGAACTGGGAAAGGCATCTTAATCCAAAACAGGCTTCTTCCCCACCTGGTTAAGTATCTGGTATTTTAGGGAGCTGACTTTCACATGTGTCTCTTCCTGACTGCTGGAGTAGATTCAAATCCCAGAAAGTATCCTATTTAAAATAAATATTAATATACTTATTTTCTCTTCCACTAGTGACTGAGCTCTAGCTAATTTCTCTTTGGAACCACAGTACCTGGCACCATGCTTGGCATAGAATAACACACCAAGACTGCTTGATGGATGGATGAGTGGGTGGATAAATGGGGAAAATGAGTGAATAGACATTTATTCAAGGGACCTTGTCATATGCCCTATCCTCTTGGGGTTTTACAGACCCAAACTAGATACGAGCCAATTTCACCTGTGAAATGGACCTGTGGCATGGCACCTCTCCCCCCAGGAAGGTCCTCAAGGTATAACAAGAGTTCAACACATACTGACTTGATCAGTGACAATGCTAAGGAGCGATTCTCTCATCTCCAAAAAAACAAATAAGAAACCAGAGCACTGATATTTCTTTACAGGGAAGAGGGGAAACAGACAGTTTGTAATGACTGATCTCAGTGACTTAACTATGTGTTTACAATCGCTACAGATGCCCTTTTCTTGCTGGTGTCTCCCCCCTGTACACAGTGACATCCCCTCTACCGGATCCACTCTTTGTAACCATGAATTGGGACTAAAGTGCCAGCAAATTTGATTTTATTGTTCTGCATGAACACCAGTCAATTTTCCAAGTGGGGCTACTAAAGATGATAATTGTATGTTGTCTAATCTTGTCTGGATGTGTCCCCTCTAGTGGTTTCCTGCTGGTAAACCACTGAAAACATCAAAGGATCAGAACAAGAGCAAATGAAATGTAATGCCGTCTGTTCTTTGAGCCAATGTGAGCCTCCTGTTTGAAAAGATCACTAATGTGTATACAGACGTATGGACAGGCATACATAGAGGTATAATTTTTTCCCTCTAGGGCAGAATTTACTCAGGGAGTATACTGAGTAATAGCCAATAGAAGGTATGGTAATAAATGATCAGATTGCACTTTTGGGGCACTTGACTGATTATCTGGATTGTTAGATGTTGTATTTTACCTGTCCTGGTGCTGAAAGGTTTGAGGAATTCCTTCCTTTCCAGGGGAACCCAGGCTACCAGAGCTGGTCATTAGTGGATAATTACCAGAAATCAGAAACCATCTTGAACAACACGTTAATGTAAAAAGTCTCATCTGAGACTTGTTTTTGTGCTTTATCTCATATAACTTGTCTTTTGGGAGGAAACAATCATAGTTTATTATTGATGACTTGTGCTGTTGCATGGAGAAGAGATGAGGAAAATGAACCTAATATGTGACCCTATGGAGAAGGCAATGACACCCCACTCCAGTACTCTTGCCTGGAAAATCCCATGGACGGAGGAGCCTGGTGGGCTGCAGTCCATGGGGTCGCTAAGAGTCAGACACGGCTGAGCGACTTCACTTTCACCCATTGGAGAAGGAAATGGCAACCCACTCCAGTGTTCTTGCCTGGAGAATCCCAGGGACTGGGGAGCCTGGTGGGCTGTTGTCTCTGGGGTCGCACAGAGTCGGACATGACTGAAGCGACTTAGCAGCAGCATGTGACCCTAAAGCAATTGCTTTCTGTTATGAGAATGGAGTTAGAGAGCACATTTTATCATAATTACTCGCCCACATACACCTTCAACGCTTGCTCTTCACATCCTGCTCCTCTCATTGCCTATGGGAAACAGTCAAGTAGATAATGGAGAGAAATGACCATGTTTAAAACATAGCAAGATCATGCAAAAAGTGGGGTTCTGGCCCTAAGTACTCAAAAGACAGAAAGCTCACTTACAGACATACCTTATTTTACCACGGTTCACTTTACTGTGCTTCTCAGATGCTGTGTTTTTCACAAACTGAAGGTTGGCAGCAGCTCTGTGTCCTGCACGCCTGTCAGCACTATTTTCCCAGCAGCACTTGCTCACTTCGTGGTTTGGTAATTATTGCACCATTCCAAACTTGTTCATTATTATTCTCCTTGTTATAGTGACCTGTGATCAGGGATCTCTGATGCTGTTCAGAAGATGGTTAGTGTTTTTAGCAACAAAGTATTTTTTCCTTAAGGTGCGGACCTTGTTGTTTTAGACATAATGCTATTGCACACTTAATAGACTCTGTAGAGGGTAAATGTAACTTTTACATAAAATAACTGGGAAATCAAAAAAGTCATGTGACTTGCTTTATTGCCCTATTTGCTTTATTACCATGGTTGGGAATGAAACCTACAGTGTCTCCAAGGCGTGACTGTACATTTTCAAGGTTTTACACCCTCAGAGGGGCAAAAACATATGAGTCCTGCCTCCCTCTGTATTGTATTCTCAAAGCAATACCATACGCTCATCGCATTCTTCAAAGCTCCCTGAACAGAGGCCAAGTTATAAGACTGATTTATCTCCATCACTTATCAAATGCAGTTAGAGACACAAGACATAGATTGTACGTGTTACAATAATAACCAAGAGTTTGAGATAATATCTACAAAATCCAGTGACACACACACTCAATTTGGACGTGACTGAAGATTCCCTAGATTGGGTTCAGGTATGAAAAGGGCCATGTTCACAGCGATCATTTGTCTTCCTTGGGTTTTCACTCCCATCTGCTAATACAGAATACCACCTCTGCTAAATTACCGGCTGACTCACATGTTTCTGAGCATCTTTGAGGTTGAGTCTTAAGTACATATGACTGATTCTATCTTGTATCTTCCACCAAGTGTACTGTGGCTTCCCTTACCAGGTAAAGCCACACAGCCAGACACCGCCACCTGAATGAGTCCTTTTCATCCTCTTCCTCCCGGCCCAGCCCTTGGTACCCTGTTGCTGCTTCTGTTACCTCCTGCAGGGCACTGCTTCAGATGTGCCACTGCTGTTTGCCTTTTTTTGTTTTGTTTTGCTTTTGGGGTTTTTTGCTTGTTTGTTTTTGGTCGTGTTGGGTCTTTGTTGCAGCGTGGAGGCTTCTCTTGCTGTGCTGCAGGGACTTCTCTTTGCAGTACTCAGGCTCAGCAGTTGTGGCACATGAGCTGAGTTGCTCTGCAGCAACTGGGATCTTAGTTCCCTGACCAGGGACTGAACCTGAGTCCCTTGCGTTGGGAGGCAGTCTCTTAACCACTGGACCACCAGGGAAGTCCCACCAGTGCTGTTTGGAGACCAGGGATGAATCTAGGGACAATCTTAGTGTGTTGGGTCACACTGTAATAGAAGAAAACAAGTGCAGCTTGCTTGTGCCACATTGGATTTCAAATGATAATTTTAAAGTGTAATGCTATTTCTCCCTAGAATACACTATGGATATATGGAGGTGGGTTCCAAGATAAATTGATATGGGTGATAGCCATCATTTTATCCTAAAATACACTCTTCCCTTGGACTCTGAGGTTCTATAAGTGGCTAAATGTGTCATTTTCCCTTAGATGAACTAGTTCCCAGCAGGCACATTCAAACCTCTGGAGAGTCAATACGTCCCCCTTGGGGCTATCTTCTCATTCAACAGATGCACCACTAGAGACCTGTCTGGGGCTCCGGCTGGGATCTTTGGTAACAGCTCTTAGGAATTCAGATGTAGATCAGGCCGTGACAGAGCATTCCATGGAGGAGACGATCAAGGCCCTAGACACTCATTGCATGCACAGAGTTTCCATTCTAGGGGGGAAGAGAAAGGCCACGAACATAAGGATGCAGGGGGAGGTTTGTGATGGACCAGCTTGGGAGGCCACAGGAGACACAGTGTGACCTGACCTTACCTAATGCAGGATCAAGGAGGGTCCTCCTGAGGGAGTGCTTTCTGAGACCTGAAGGATAGATAGCCGTTAACTAGACAAAGGCAGCATGAAAAGCCTGCTGGGGGCTCTGAGGTCAAGTGTGAGGAGCAGAATGAACTGAGAGGTGCTTGGTAGAGAACAAGGCGAGAGGGGGCCAGATCAAGGAAGTAAGGTTTTATTTTAGTTTAATTTTGAAAATTATTGAAATACAGTTGATTCGCAATGTTGTGTTAGTTTCAGGTATATAGCAAAGTGATTCAGATATATTTATATTATACTTGTAAATATCTATATATAAATATATAGATATATACACACATATTATGCGTGCATGCTCAGTCACTCAGTCACATCTGACTTTTTGTGGCCCTATGAACTGCAGCCCACCAGTGGAGTCTGTCCATGGAATTTTCCAGGCACAAATACTGGAATGTGTTGCCATTTCCTTCTCTAGGATATGTACACATATATATTTTTTTCTTTTTTAATATTTATTTCTTTTTTTATTGAGAGGAGTTAAAGTTGTGTCTTGGGGGCAGTAGGAAGCCTCTAAATCTTTTTTTTTTTTTAAGTTTTATTTTATATTGGAGTATAGTTGATTAGCAATGTTGTGTTAGTTTCAGGTGTACAGCAAATTTTTCCAAGTTCTTTCTCCATGTAGGTTATTACGGAATATTGAGCAGAGTTTCCTGTGCTATGCAGTAGGTCCTTGTTGGTTATCTGTTCTATATATCACAGTGTGTATGAGCAGGAAGGGGAGTGATGTGACTCGTGTGGATGAAAAACTGCAGCGGGGCAGATGGACTGGAGAAGAGGGACACAGGAGACAGGAAGACAGACTGCATAAGAGACTGTTGCTAGGGCCTTGGCAAGATATGATGGTGCAGAGGACAGGAGGGGCACATAGATGAGGGAGAGACTCAGGGGTAGAGTCGAAGGCCAAGTCATTGGCTGGATGAATGCATGAGACCGAAGAAGGAGTTCAGGGGAAGTCCCAGGTTTCTGACATGACAAATATGTGGGTGGAAGTGGCATTACTGAAACAGCGTCACAGGAAATAAGTGGTTGGTCATATGATGGTCATATTGGGAGTGTATTCTGTTTGAGGCCTATTTGATTTGGGGCCACCTTTGAGGCATGCAGACAGATGTTGACTTAGAGCTGAGGTTCATAAACCACAGGAGGAGGGTAACTATAAACACTGTAAGGATGGGATTTCCTAGGCAGAGGGGAAGGGTAGGAAGTAACCCCATGGAGCATCAAACAGGAAGAGAATAGGAGCTTCAGAGGGTGTGAGGAGTGGGCAGAGGGAAGACGGGTTTCAGGAGCAGGCGGCAAAGGTAAGCGTGTGAGCAAACATTGCCATGAGGGCCAGAAGCTCATGTTGGAGCCAGACTGTGGAAGATCTAAGTGTTAGTGAGGTGAGGGGTGGTGGCTCAGATGGTAAAGAATCCTCCTGTAATGTGGGAGACCCGGGTTCGATCCCTGGGTCCGGAAGATCCCCTGGAGAAGGGATTAGCAACCTAATCCAGTGTTCTTCATGGCTTAGCTGGTAAAGAATCTGCCTGCCATGCAGGAGACCTGGGTTCGATCCCTGGGTTGGCAAGATCCCCTGGAGAAGGGAAAGGCTACCCACTCCAGTATTCTGGCCTGGAGAATTCCATGGATTGTATAGTCCATGGGGTCACAAAGAGTCGGACACAACTGAGCGGCTTTCACTTTCACTTTCCAGTATGCTTGCTTGGAGAATCCCATGCACAGAGGACCCTGACAGGCTAGAGTCCATGAGGTTGCAAAGAAGTCAGCCACAACTGAGTGACTAAGCACGTGTGTGCGCGCACACACACACACACACACTGTGAGGGGAACTTGGACCTTATCCAGTAGGCACCACGTAGCTCAGGAAGGACTAGGGCCTGGAAATCTACATACTTAAAGTAATGTACATCCGGTGGTTAGAAAGTTGAGGGGTAGGAAACAAAGATCTCATTTAGGAGAGTTGTCTTGTGGAGAAAAGCATCTGGGGGAGGGGGTTACCCAGGGGGAAGGGTGACCAAGGAGCCTGGTGTGAGAGATCTTGGGGGAAACCAGAGTACTTCCACGTTGCAGGGAAGGGCAGAGATAGAGAGTGGTCCAAGGAGACCCTCCTGCGTCTGCTGTTTCACGGACTGTCAGCACTGTTGTCACAGATGTGAGGGCACAGCAGCCAGCCTTGGGGGAGACTGATGGACTTGGCTTTAGGTGTGTTGAGATGTGGGCAATGTTGCAAAATGCTGATGGAGGTTATCTGTAGGTGAATGAAAATGGTGTTGCTACTGGCCCTCTGCTCCATCACATCTCTGCCATTCTAGAAAGAAGTAAAATTTCACACTAGTCTAAGTTCATTCTCCACTCCCGATTTTACAATTTCTGGAAACATTGGATTTAGAAATACTATGGTGTTTTGATTTGGTTTTATTGTCTTTTGGGCCTTACTTTTTGATCTTAAAATATGGTCTTATTCTCTCCACATCAAAGATTGAAGGTTCAGATTTTGTGGCAAGAATTTACACGGTTTATTCTTGGCCACTCTTCTCATATTTCCCTCCGTTGTCTCCTCACCCATTGTTCCCTTTATGTTCCTGTCTCTCTTCCCTTATTCTTTCTCTGTCTGCTTAGGTCTCTCCCAAGGATGTCCAAGTGCAGCTATTCTTGGCCTAAATGCCACAGAGAACTGAAGGTCAGAATGGAGAAGCACACCTTTTTAATTTCCTGGGAAGCAGAAAGCAGAAACTCTCTGGTCTTGATCAGAAACATTTTGAATTTACCTCTATTTCTCTGTTAGAACTCCTAACAGTTTCTGAGAAACAACTGTCACCTTATATGATATAAATGTCATTTTATAAACATCTGTCTCTAAAGTTCTGATAGTTTTTCTTTATGGGAGAACAAGTAAGTCTCAAAAGTGAGTCTTATTTACCATTATAACCTCAGTGCTTTATACAGTTCTGGAGCCCAGTCCCCAGTTGTTCAATAAATAAAGGGACAATAAAGACAGGCAGAAGACCTTTTTATTTTCTCACTAAGCTTTCAGCTTTTTCTAATCTTTTCCCCAGGGGGTAAGTGGTTCCACCAACATGACAGAAAGACTTGGACAGCAGTCACTGGGTACCTTGAAATGTCTTGCACATTGAGGCTGCTTAGAGTTTAACAATTAAAAATGTTATAGGAGACTGTTGAAATTAGGAAAGCAAGAGTTTGCCAAACTGCAGGCAGCTTTAAGTGTTTTCTGGGTGGCACTAGTGGTAATAAACCTGCCTGCCAATGCAGGAGATGTAAGAGACGTGGGTTCGATCCCTGGGTTGGGAAGATCCCCTGGAGGAGGGCATGGCAACCCACTCCAGTATTGTTGCCTGGAGAATCCCACTGACAGAGGAGCCTGGCGGGCTATAGTCCACGACTGAAGCGACTTAGCACGCCGGCAGCTCTAAATTCATAACCAATATGAGAAAGAAATTGTATATAAAAACTAAATATATTTGCAAATGTGCTTGTGCTATATACCTTTTCTGTATTCAGTTCTAATTACCTAGCAGCAGAGTGTGCCTGGCGCTTTTTGGTGTGATTATTGGTAGACGCCATCTAGTGGTGGAGAGTAGCCGCTGTTCTTAGAGCCATTCAACTTCTATGTTAACTATCATTACTTTTTTATTTCCTAAAGGTAGAATCCAAAACACTGCTTAAAGTCTCAAGTTAAGTCTCAAGTAGAAATAAAATTTGGAGGATTAGGTATAAACTTTGGGGACTTCTCCGACAGTCCAGTGCTTAAGACTCTGCTTGCCAATGTGAGGGGTGTGAGTTCTCTCCCTGGTGGGGGATCTAAGATCCCACAACCCACAAAAAATCAAAAACATAAAACAGAAGCAAAATTGTAACAAATTAAACAAAGCTTAAAAGAACTGTGTAATCCATTCACCTGCTCCTTTATTCATTCATCAGATATTCATCAAGCCCTTCCCCTGTGCTAGCTTTGGTATGAAGGACTCGAAGTAAAATCCCAGTGCCGACCTTAAACAGTAAGAGGAAATGGTAAACGTTGATGGTCCACTGTGTTTTTGGCACTCAATAATGCCCCACATCATATGGAATCATCACCATGGCCCTCTGAGGTATGACTATCTCCGTTTTTCAGATGAGGAAAATGGAACTTTGAGATATCACTTGTCTATAGTTCTGTATCTAAGAAGCTTGCGAATTAGATTTAGAGCCTGCGTTTTCTGACATCAAAGTGGGTGAGCTCCTAAAAATCAACAGTTCAGGCTACAAAAGACAGCACAAAGTGGGAGAGGTTTGTGAGTTACATACAGTTTAGGCCTTTTTTTGTTTCTTTTTTCTTGAAGTGAGATGAAGCAAAAAGGCAGAAGACCATTTTAAGGGTGGTAATGTTTGTGCAAGTCATTTAGCTGTGGGTCTGGACTAGAGAAGGTAAGGGTAGAAATATGAAGAGATGTGGCCAAGAGTTTGAATCATCAGAAAAGAAATAATCCATCTGTCTTGGACGATTCTTGGAGATACACTGGATTGGGAACATTACAACAGAGACCAACATATAGGAAGGATATTGGTCCCTAATCTTTGATCACTGCAGCCAGTATTGCTTTTCCAGATATCTATAGCACCTGTCTATACAACATGACATTTTTTAATGTGTTGCCTTTCCACTGTTCTTCAAATTGTTTCCTGTGTAAAAATCCCAGTTCAGCTCTCTCTTGAGGACAGTCTCATTTCTATGTAATGATCTTGTGTTGGAGAAGGAAATGGCAACCCATTCCAATATTCTTGCTGGACAATTCCATGGACAGAGGAGCCTGGCAGGCTGCAGTCCATGGGATCACAAAGAGTGGGACACGACTGAGCGACTAACACTACTACTAGTACAGGGCGGAACACAGTGGGCCTCGAAATATACTTGCAGAAATGAGGGTTCTTTTTTTTCCCTAATTATTAGATGGGTTTCTTCTTAGCTCCTGGGGATAATATGTGGCAACAGCACACTGTTTAATGACTCTTACTTTATTCTCCTGGGTTCCACTTGAAGAGGAACATGTGCTGTATTTTTATCAGCACTATTGGCATAGTCATGACCAGGATCAGTAACCCAGCTTTTTGAACTGCAGCTTAACTTTTCTGAAATTGCTGCAGAACTTGGCACTTCTTATTTTGCTTCACAAGGCCATATCCTACCAAGTTTCTGTTTCCATTTGGAAAGAAAGGAGAAGCATGCCCAGTGCGCGTCCACATGGGAGGGCTTCTCCTCTAAGAAAACAGGACTTGACGTGGACGAGGCACCCAATAAGTGTTTGTTACCGAAGTGAGTCAGCCTGTGCTAGACTTCAGGGCGCAGCTGTCTTCACAGCGTGCCTCGCATAGCCGTTTCCGGTGGGCTTGTCCTCCGTGCTTCCTCTTGCTGGGAGTGCACCCTTCTCCCCTCCTGGCTCAGCCAGTCTGACGGCGCGTGGTGGCCCAAGCTTTGTTACCTGCAGACAGTTGGCTCTCTTACCCTGCCTCTAGGTGCCTCTCATCGGTGGTCCTGGAGCAACCTCTCATGAACTTCACATGCTCCAGTGTACAGCCCTTTGGAGCCTTCCAGTCTAACATAATGGACTGAATGTAGCACGGAATTAATATATATTTGTTGCAAATTACGAATATTCATTTCACTTAAAAGAAATACTTAAAAAAGAGAGTTGACTTTAAAAGAAATACTTTTAAAAAAGTAGGGAAGGGAAAAAGAAATGAGGGTGGGACCCGAAAGCTTTACTTAACTTAGACTTAGGTATTCAGGTTTATTACAGAACATGCATATCATCTGTAAGTAGAATCTTTCTGGAGTGTGTCAAGGAAGTCAAACTCCCGTTCTGCTCAGTTCAAAGGTAAATAGATCCAAGTATCAGCCAAGGTCAGCCAACAAACTCACAATCTTGGAATGGGGTAGACAGCTGGTATGTCTTTGAACTCTGGGCTTCTTTACACCTTTTAGAGGAAGATAGGTAAGATTGATGTTGGAATTATTTCAGAGGGAGTTGATGTGCTAATTCAGAATTGTAAAGAGCACTACTCCCTTGAGTTTGTTGCTGTAGGTACTCTTAGGATATTATGAATTCATAGGAGAAAAAAGACTTGAAAGACAGAAATGAGGCTTAGAGAACAGGGAATCTTGACCTGAGGGAAGGTGGAGGTGAAGAGATGAAATTCAGGATTGTTCACTCTGGCTTTTATGCAAATACATTTTCATACTTCAGAGTTTATATTCTTCTTTAAAACGTCAGGGAAGTTTATAGCTTTAATAGAAAAAAGAGTTTTTTTCAGTAAGATATTCTAAGGCCAAAATGATGAGCTGATGTATTAATGCATGCATGCATGCAGGCTAAGTCGCTTCAGTCCTGTCTGACTCTTTGCGACCCTATGGACCATAGCCTGCCAGGCTCCTCTGTCCATGGCATGAATACTAGAGAGGGTTACCATGCCCTCCTCCAGGGGATCTTCCCAACCCAGGGATCAAACCCGCATCTCCTTGCAGCTCCTGTATTGCAGGCAGGTTCTTTACTGCTGAGCAAGTGGGGAAGCCCCGATATATTGAAAGATGCTATAGTTCCACAGGCTTTAGCTAAGTTTCCTTTCCCTGAAAAAGCAAGAAACAGATGGGCTGCAGGAAAGAAGACCAGGGAGGGGAGACACACACATTACATCCAGTAGGATTTCCAGAATATGTTCTTTGGTGAAGGAGATCCCAAATCATCCCTAGGCTTGGTCTCTTGAAGATCTCAAGGTCTGCCAGAAGGCGAACACCTTGTAGGTCTGGCCTTGGGTGGGATCACCACCATCCAGAATTGGCCAGGCCCGGCCAAGGGACTTTGTCATATTTGCTACGGCCTAGAATGTTCTGGAAGGCTGCATGTGACCTTGGTTCTGGGAATGCAAGAAACTCTGAAGGGCTTTCATAAATGCTCACAGCAGTTTACTGTCAACCATAAGCATTTTAAAAAATGCTGCCAAATTTGATAGTGGCCCAAGGGCTTGTGAAAGTGAAGTGAAAGTCGCTCAGTTGTGTCTGACTCTCTGCAACCCCATGGACTGTATAGTCCATGGAATTCTCCAGGCCAGAATACTGGAGTGGGTAGCCTTTCCTTTCTCCAGGGGATCGTCCCAACCCAGGGATCGAATCCAGGTCTCCTGTATTGCTGGCAGATTCTTTACCAGCTGAGCCACAAGGGAAGCCCAAGAATACTAGAGTGGGTAGCCTATCCCTTCTCCAGCAGATCTTTCTGACCTAGGAATTGAACCAGGGTCTCCTGCATTGCAGGCAGATTCTTTACCAACTGAGCTATGAGGGAAGCCCACTTAGGCTTTTTCAATTTGAGTTTGCAAGACTAATGACCAAATCACTTTGCTGTATACCTGAAACTAACACAACATTGTTAATCAACTATACTCCAATATATAAAAAAAACGTTAAAAACCAAACTAGCCTATGGCTAAGGTTTATATATATATATATATATATATGAAATTAACCACTGATGTCCTCTCGTAAGATTTTGGACACTCCTGGATTTCATATCTTTAATAGTTTAGTTATGCTTGATGCACTAATAAATTTTGTCTGTAGGCACTTTTCTTTAAACTTTCTGTAGACATATTTTAAACTAATGTATGTCAGAGCAGTCACCTCATCACTGGTTATATTTATAGCTTTTTCATAAGCATTGTTTATTTTCTATCAAAATATGTTTTGGTTGTTGATCAAAACTACAATAAAGGCTTCCTTATTAGATCACTATGGACATTCAGGAGTAAGTCAAGGCTTCTTCCTCATCTATCAGACAGTGGACAGTGCAGCCTCAGCACCAAGAGCCACCTTGGTGACAATCCATCAACTCACGCAGTCACTGCCTTAGGAGTCCAAAGGCTGAGGGGGGCGTGGCTCTTTTCCTCAAGGCCCTTAGAACAGTGGGAAAAATGACAACGCGAGCAGTTCTGTGAAGAGTGAGAAGAACTATGGTGTGAAGGGGGGGGGGGGGGTCTGTTCTCCCTTGGCTCCTGCAGGAAGCGTCCGTCCATGGCTGCTCCTGTGTCCACATCTCTAGTAGAATATCTGCCATGTGTGGGGATGGGCACAGGTGAGATGGAGAGATGATGAAGAGCAGGGCCTAGTCCTCTGAATGTTTATCCCCAGCACCTGTTGGAACATCACAGGGTCTCCACACGTTTGTTAATAAACTGCAAACTTGGTATATACTGCTAATGAGGTGACAGGAGAACACAGAAGTTCGGTCATGTCACAATATTGCTCTCTGGCATGTTTTATTAAACGCATTCCCATATTGTATAGCCCTCTTTTACAGAGATATAAAAGGCTGTACAATGTTTACATGCTGTAGATCACAGAGAAATATAGCATGGGAGGGACCGCCCCTAACTTTTAAGAGGGTTATGTTCTAGGGTGTGTTTGGGATGGGGAAGTACTGAGAACATTATCTCTCCAGGAAGAACCTCCAGAAAAGGAGGAACTGAAAAGAAAACTCTGAATTCAGTCTCAGGAAACACAATCCCAGCGGCTGGGCCACAGTGAAGCCGGCTCAGGAAACCCAACGGGGACTGGAAGGTATGGTATCGTCTACATGGCAGTCTATTCCTGTTACTGAACCTTTAGGCACAGTCAACTCCAATATAGCTTCAAAAGTCCTCAGAGATCCTTTAATCTTTTAGCAACCAATTCAAGTGTCGAGCAAATTACAGTTTCAAGATAGTTTCAGGTAAAGCTTCCTGGGTGATCAACATGTCCTAACAAAGTAGAAAAGGTGGGTAAAAAAAGTTCATTTTCTCTCCATCGAGATCAGGATCTAAGAGCAGTTCTCCTCTGGGTGGAGGGCGGCCTGGAGGCGGAGTGGGCGGGCCCGGGGGCTGGGCTGGGGCTCCCGGACCGCACGCCTTTCCCAGCCCCCTTCCAGACTCGGAACGCTCTGTTGGCAGCATTCCTGCGCGCTGGCATCGCCCGACCTCTTGCATGTTTCTCAGTGCATCCCCCCACTCCAGCTCCTGGGGGCAGAGGGCCGCCGGGGACGTCCGGGGAGCCCTGGGAGTGGGCACACAGTAGAGTTCGCCCCTCCTGCCGTCTTCCCGTGAACCAGCGATGCGGCAATCCTGGAGCAGGTGCCTGCGTAGGACCCGGCAGCTGTGTCGTCGGCCGGCGACGCTCAGGCTCTCCTGGGAGGTGTGTGTGTGGAGGGGGGTGGGGGGCGGGGACCCGGCGCCGTGGGGGTGGGGCGGGGTGGGGCGCGATTCCGGAGAGTGTAGGCCCGGCAGGGACACTGCCAGGGGGCGGCGCGGAGCCAGATCCGAGGGTGTGTATGCGTGTGTGTTTCTCCCTGACTCTTTGGTCAGGTCTTTATTCAAAATGAGCTGTCCAAAATGAGTTGACCTTCAGGGGATAAACAGACAAGTTTGTGCAGCAGGATTCTTCTCTTCCGTGGTGGGTTTTCTGCGGGGCTTCCCAGTGGTCGGTTTCTTGGTTTCTGCAGCCTCCCCCACCCCCACGCCTCCGCCGACCTCCCCCCCCCCCCCCCCCCCCCCCGCCAAAGACTTCTTCAGTTTCTTTACAAATACAGCCTCCTTTCCTTTCTTCCCTACTAAAGGCTTCTTGCCTGGAACCCCTCCCCATCTGATCTGGCTTCTAGATCCACTGCTGCCCTATCCTCCTGGAGGTTTGATTCTTAGCCTGCCCAGGTGCATGGCCTTTGCACGTGGGTTTAGTTAGATTCAACATAATTCTCAGGCTTCTCAGTGGATTCTTTTTCAGGACCCTGCGATAACTCTCCTTGCTTGGTGCTCTGGGACTTTTAAGAATTCTCCCAAGGTCTGTGTTGAGCATCTCGTGCATGGGAAGGTTGTAGTTACTCTTGAAAGAGGTGCCATACAGATCATCTCACTTGCTGAAAGCAAATTCGAAACGGTGCCCACCAGGAGCAAGTTTCAAAATGTTCAGTTTGTCTACATTAAGCAGAGTAATTCCTTTTAAGGGGAAGGGAGAATTAGGGAGCCAGCGATGTTCCTCAAGGCCTTGCTACCATCTTCCCAATGATACGAGATAAGGAGTCCCCTGCCCTGCGCACAGCCCACGCTCATCTGCTCAAAGGCGGAGACCTGCTGATATTATTCCAGGCCTTACGTTTCTGAAGAAGCCAAAGAGCCCCCTTGTTCCTCTCATCGCCTTCAACATCATCTTCAATCAACAAATGAAGTTCAGGACTTCCTCAATACGGTGACCTTTAGCCGTGACCAGCCCGGTAAGGCCGAGGCAGCCAGGGCAAAGCAGATGGCACACCACTGCCGGGCCAACGTTTGGTTGGCTCAACGTGCGGGCCCCACGACGCGTCAATTTCCCCAGTTAAGAATCACATTTCTCAAATTGTAGGAATTAAAAAAAGATTATGTCTTGCTCAGTAAGAATTTTCGGCAACTGTCGCTGAGAACCCAGTAAGACGCCAATTACGACATCACTGCAACAGATTTCGGGATTTTTAACTTATCGCTGCCAGAGGGGCGAAAACGAATCCCAAGGAGGACGGAGACAGCGTTCCCGCACCGCGGGTGCAGGTAGGCTGGCCCCCGCCTGAGGTCGCGGGCGCCGCGCCGCTCGCAGCCCCCTCCCCTCAGGAGGAGCGCCGAGCCCCTCTGGGCCGCGCCGCGCCAGTGCACCGCGGGGCCTGGGAACCGCGCACCGGCTGCGCGCGGAGTCCCGCGGGGCGGCGGGACGGACGGCGCCCGCTCCCAATCGCGGGGCGGGGCCGAGGGGGCCGGCGGGCGGTGGCCAATGGGAGGCGGCGGAGCGGACGGGGGGCGGGGCCGCCGGGCGGGCGGGCCGCGGCGTCGGGAGCCGGCGCTGCAGAGTGGGAGCCCGGGAGGAGCCGGCGGAGCCGGAGGAGGACGGAGGAGGAGGAGCAGCGCCGCGCCCCCGCCCCGACCGCTCGCCCGCCCGCTCTCTCAAGCGCAGGCCGATCGCTCCAGCCGCAGCCGGCGGGTCCCTGCCGCCTCCCGCCGGAGCCCGGCGCGGGCAGGGTCCGGGCCGATGGGCAGCCCCGGGCAGCGGCGGGTGGCGAGAAGGCGGCCCCGGTAGGCGCCGCCGCGAGCTCGCGGGCTGCAGCAGGTCGCGGCGGACTGCGTCTCCGAGGTGCGTTCGGGGCGACGAGCGACGGGAGGCGAGGCGGGGTCCGCTCGGGAGTCTCCGGATCGTGTCCCGGGACCGTCTCGAAGTGAGGGGCTGCCCTTGGGGGCACCTCAGGGGGCCGACCGCGCGGCCGGGGCGCGGGGCGGGGGTCCGACTGGCAGATGCGCCCGTGCTCCGGAGTCCGGGGTGAAAGAGGAGCCGTCGCCGTTCGTTCTCAAAGTTATCGATCGGCTGAAAGGTTATCCCGGTCTCTTTGACGCGAGCACTAAACGAGGACTCTCCGGGCGCGCAGCGACTCCTCCGTGACTAACCCGAGAAAAGAGAGAAAGGTTGCCCGGCGCGGCTCCCCGGCGCGCCGGGCGGGGTTACTTGCTGAACTTGCTGCAGGGTTTATTCCCCGGAAAGACGGTGTGCCCGGGGCGCGAGCCCTCGCAGCTCCCGCCCGTCTTTGTAAGGTCCCAAGCGGCCAGCGAGCTCCCTTCCTTGTGGCCCGACGGCTCCCCGGCTCCCCTGGGTCGGCAGCTCGCTCCATCCTCCGCTCCCGGTCCTGCTTGGGGGCCCGCGTATCCTTGAAGCTAGTTTGGCCAGGTCCTGGGAGTATCCCCTTGAGCACCTACAGATTAATTTCAACCGCGCCGCAAACCCAAAGAATCAATCTCGGTTCATCATCTGTGAGCGAGAGCCGATGCTTCTCGGGAAGAGAAAACAAGTTGGCATGGCCCCTCTGGGAGATATTTGTCATCATTAACCTGCTTCAGTTAAATTAATTCAGCCCAAGATGACTCCAGCGTGAGTACTGGAAACATCAAGTGCATTGGCCACGGAATTGTGGTCACCAAACAATCTGATTTTGGTCAAAACGCAATTGTAGACTTTTTGAATTTTGTTTAGACTTAGACATGGTTTTTGATAAGGATGGCCTTTTTTAAACAAAGAATTTTGGTGATTCTCATAGGTTTGCTCAGTAAGTTCCAAATAGTCACTTAGATTTTTCTTTTCTTTGCCTCTTTTGTCTGCAGTTTTCATTTCTAAATGTTAACACTAGATGGCTTTCTTATGACAGGCATTTAGTAAACTGTGCTTTTGAGTTGGCTGTCTGCAATCCAGGTAGTACTTTTTCCGGTTTTACAGTCAGTAATGGGAGAAAAAAAATCCCCAAAACTGTTGCTTTCTTTGAAATATATTATTTCCCTGTAAAACTAATATTTATGTAGGTGTCATAAAGTGGTCTGTTACTTCTGGTGTTTCTAAAGATGTATTTCAGGAGACAACTTGGTTACTGTTTTTAGTCACAAATTTAAAGATGTCTGTTTTTACTTGAAAAATTTAAAGTTCTACCATGAGACTTAAAAAAAAATTCTATTTATATAACATTTCTACTAAGGATGTTTTCTGCTTACCTTAGAAGCTAGTTGCTCGATTCAAAACAGTATAAAAGAATGTAATTCATGAGAAAGTGCAATCTTTCTTGAGTTTTTGGTATGCATAATATTGATTCTTTCTAAAGACTCTGTGGATGCATTTTGGGGAAGAGATGTTGTTGAAATATACGTGTATGAGTCAAACATTGTGTTGGGGCCATTTTTATTTCCGCAACTGATATTGGATTGGGTGTTTCATTTCTAAGCACAACCCTTTTTTTCAAAAGTACCATGACTTGTAGTTTGCCATTTAGGTAGCAGCAGGTTCTTAATTTTGTGTTTTCAGGACTTTTTCTCTAAAGTAAGACCATGGCAGCCTGTCCAAATCTTGCCTAGGTAGGCAGACTCATTGAGAAGCTGGAGAAATACCTCAGCATTTCTCATAGCTCTTACTTATTGTGTGTGTGTCTTACCCAGCTTAAAATATGATATGTTAAATTTGTTGGTTCTAAATTAGAGCATATTCACAAATAGCTGGGGGAAAAAAAAATAGACCTCTCTCGCAAACATCTGGAAAGTATGGAATGAAATGAAATCAGAAACAGCTTTTATCAGTACCCACATGCTACCTATAGATGGGGTGAAATGAACTTGGATAAGAAGCAGTGTAAGCATTTGGTGTAGAAAATAAACCAGGAGATAAATTGCAGGTGTGGAAGTGGAGCTTCTGGCTTTATAGTATGGGCTGCACATTTTCTGTAGTTGATTTAAGTGTAAATTTTCCATCAAGTGCTTTTGATGTGTTTAAATCTTAGCCTTTCTCAAAGAGCTATAATTTTCTGGAATGAAAGAAGGAAATTGTCAGCATCATGATTTGACTTTTATGGTACTTATTGTAGTTAAAGCTGTGTAATACCGTTTGTGAGTTTTCTTTTCTTTTGAGACTGGAATGGTATTTAGAAGGCTTCCCTGATACCTGAGCTTGATCAGCACCTGTCCACCTTGAGGCATCTCTTTACCTGAGGTCAAAGGGTTATTGGGTTATTCTTTTTGGAAATCTATCTATTCTTCAAAGTGAGGAAATAATAGTGAGGTATCTTGAAAGGGCAATGGGCTGGTAATTGAAACTGGTTTTAGAGTTCTGTGTTTAGTCATCAAAACTCATTTAAAGGGGTGCGTTTCCTGCATACTTTCCAGAGAACTGTGTGTTTATGTAGATACAGCCCCCTCGTCCCCAGTCGTAATTGATAGATGAAAAGGGTTTTTGTGTGTGTGTGTTTTTTTTTTTTGAGATTGAGGAAGGCATTGTGTCTTTGAACTTATGATCTGCTTAAGGTGGTGGTTTAGAATTACAAATCCCTTCAAAGACATGATGAATTTGAAGAAAATTTAGACTATTATTGTCAACTGAAAAGCAAAGTTTTTTTTTTTCCTGTTTTGAACTTGAATGAAATATGAAATACATGCCTAAAGAATATAGGGAACCATATTCCAGATTTTCTCCTTCTATTAATGAACCTGTTCCCTTACAGGGTGATGTGACAGGAACCTCTGGCTTCCTGCTTCTAGGGCCTGGCACAGAAGAGCTTGGATAAAGTTTTTTCATGATCCCTTTCAGCACCAAATTTTAGGTTTCTTTAATGTTTTAAATAAATGTATATATAGAGTAATGAACATGACTGATTGGGTTAGCTTATGTTTTTTCATGATTGTCTTTTCTTTCTTTGATTTATAATAAGTTGGTATGGTGGTTTAGTGCCTGCCAAGCAGGAGACCTAGGTTCGATCCCCCAGTTGGGATGACCCCCTGGAGAAGGAAATGGCAACCCACTCCAGTATTCTTGCCTGGGAAATACCAGGGACAGAGGAGCCTGGTGGGCTACAGTCCATGGGGTCACAAAGACATACCTGACTTAGCATCTAAACAGCAAAGCTGGCACGTGAACATTCATGAGAGTTACACCTGACTTAGTTTACACCTGGAAATCTGGGATTCAGAAATTGCTTTTCTGTTACAGTGACATTTAGCTGTGACCCCCTTTTGAAGGGAGGATAACAGTGCGATAGGAATTAAATGCCTCGTACATTCAGAGATAAATTATTTTGATCCTTTGTGAACTTGATTCATAAACTTTGGTTCCAAAGAGTGGTCCAAGGAAGCCAGATCTTACAGGAGAGGTTCTGTTTCTTGAGAGGTTTCACATTTAGTGTGACCCACTTCCTTTATATACGTGTGTATGTGCGCGTGCATGTGTGCTAAGTCGCCTCAGTCGTGTCTGACTTTTTCTGATGCTATGGACTGTAGCCCACCAGGCTCCTCTGTCTATGGGATTCTCCAGGCAAGAGCACTGGAGTGGGTTGCCATTCCCTTCTCCAGGGGATCTTCCCAACCCAGGGATCGAACCAGCCTCTCTTATGTCTCCTGCATTGGCAGCAGGTGGGAAGCCTCTGTGTGTGTGTGTGTGTGTAGTAGTAGTAGTAGTAGTAGTAGTAGTAGTAGTTGCTCAGTGTGTCCCAGCCCAGGGATCAGGCGAATTCTTTACTGTCTGAACCACCAGGCAAGCCCCACGTGTGTTATGTGTGTGTATGTGTGTGTGTGTGTGTGTGTGTGTGTATATAAAATCTCCCCCCCCCGACCATACAACATTGTATAGCTAATTTGGGTGATAGCAAAGAAGAAGATGTGCAGAAAGTTGAGTTTAGTTGTCAAAGCATCTCTTTACCACATAAATCCATAAGGTTATCCTTTCATGTCATTCCTATACTTTTTGTTTCTGTCTACTTCTAAAATTAAAAATCAGAGACAAAAATTAAATTTTATAGGTTGTCAGATTTGCCACTTTTTATGTTGCTACGTACATATATTGAAAATTAACAGCAGCAATTCCTGTCTATTGTCAAGGTTTTACATCAAGATACACTGATATACCAAGAAGAAATGAACAAAAAAAGGGAGGACATGTATGTATGTTTTCATTACTGATGTAGGGAAAGTTCTTCGTTCAGAGAGGGCATAGGTTAAAATTACTCCCACAGGTGTATATACCACCATACGCAGACACTTTTCCTTTTGCATAGATCAGTGAAAACTTCACTATGGACCAGGGTTTGGAAATCACTGACCAACTCAACTAACCCTTCTTTGATGTTGGGGTCCCTTTATATATCCACACGTGGCCTAGTAAGGGATGGAGAGTTCTACCCTTCTGATGTTTTGACCAGAAGGTGGTTTTTTCCCTGTCGAGTTGAAATCTAATTTTACTTGTTAATAGGAATTCTATCCCCTTGGTGGCCTCCAGAACTAAACCTTCTATAGAGGTGTTCTCGTTGCTCACTGGACAGTACCTGTCCAGGTACGGCCTGGAGCTGAAGTCTTCCTTCTCACGACCTGTGCAGAGTAGAGTAGGGGTGCCCTTCCTTCAACTTGCAGGTCCTGTCAAGTTCACATTCACGTTTTTACTCAAACTCAGAGAGTTTCCTGTTCACGCGAACCTCTAGTTCTCAGTCACACGCTGTCTTGAAGCCATGTCTTCCTGTCCTATGCTCATGCAAGACCAGCATTCATTGGACTTCTTCTAATTGTATTTTGGCTGATTCTTCCCATAGTGCTTTTGAGAATTTGATGCTATTATCAAAGCACCTTTGCCAGCCTTCCCAAATAAATGCTGTCTGCACATTAGATATCTTACCTAAGTTGCTGGCTACACTGTGAATGGTGTCTCTGGAAGTTTCCTTCTAGGATTGGTTGTGAAGTAAAAGTTGCTCAGTCGTGTCTTACTCTTTGTGACCCCATGGACTCTTCATGGAATTCTCCAGGCTAGAACACTGGAGTGGACAGATACCCTGAAAGATCATGTCAGGCCTTCTTTGTGGGTCCTGCTGACCAAGTTACTCCAAGAACTGAGTTCATTTCCAGTGTGTCCCTAGTAACTTGAACCATGCTCTGCATGGTGGGGAATTGAGAAATAGATGTTCAAAGATTGACTGAGGGAGGGACTGAGAAGCTAGGGCTGTACTGTGACCTGTGACCTCTGGAGGTCTTAAACACTAAAAAGATGGTGGGAAAAAGCAGAATGTTGTGGACTTTCTTAAACACATCTTGCAGTCTGGTACTGTCTCATTTTGAATGGCTTTCAGATATTTGGGGACAGGCACCATCTTTTCCCAATTCCCTGTGTCTTAATTAGTTGATACTCTTTTCTTCCTGTTTCATAAATAATCATTTAGCCGTAAGGGGTGTCTTGAGTGCTACCAATTGGATTACCCTATGCGTTTCACTTTTGTGTAGTTGCTAAATCTTCCAGGAGAAGCTCCCAGTTAGTTGAGCTGTTTAAGAAATCAGAGTAGTCTAAAGTAGGCTATTTAGTAATGTGTTCAAGTACTTTGAAGTGAAAGGAAAAAAAAAAATCCAGGTAAAGAGCCAGTGTTAAAAATGGTTACTGTGGAAAGTAATTATGCTTGGGTGAACACAAAATTATGTATGCTAAGATGAACCATCATGAAGACATTAAAAAAAATCTCTGACTGTAATGCTTAGGGCACAGTAGTGGGTGTGGTCTGCATGATTGCTTTCACTGTCTTCAGGGGACTTTGATAATTGTTGTACCCTTTGGAAGGACTTCCCTGGTGGCTCAGATGGTAAAGCGTCTGTCTACAATGCGGGAGACCCGGGTTCAATCCCTGGGTTGGGAAGATCCTCTGGAGAAGGAAATGGCAATCCACTCCAGTACTATTGCTTGGAAAATCCCATGGACAGAGGAGCCTGGTAGGCTGCAGTACATGAGGTCGCTAAGAGTCAGACACGACTGAGCGACTTCACTTTCTTTGGAACAGTGGATATTCACATGGTTCAGAAATAGGGTAGGGGTACAGTCCTCTTTGTATTGAGGTTTCTAATAAGTAATTTCAGGAATTATGCTTCTTCATACAGGGCACATGCTGTTGTTTAGAGTATTTAATGATTTAATCTAAAGAACAATGATGTCTTTGTAGTAGGGTCTCTAAACTTTTTCCAGTGTGCATCCCAACTATACAGAATTTCCTGTGCTTAATATACATATGTGCACATACACGTTTGTCTGTATGTGCTTGTGTGTGTGTATGTTTAATATAGTGTGTGTAAAGAAGTGAAAGTGTTAGTTGCTCAGTCGTGTCTGACTCTTTGCGACGTCATGGACTTTAGCTCACCAGGCTCCTCTGTCCGTGGAATTCTCCAGGCAAGAATACTGGAATGAACTGCCATGCCCTCCTCCAGAGGATCTTCCTGACCAAGGGATCAAATCCATGTCTCCTGCCAATATATATATGTATATATATAGCGCAAACAGTAAAGAATCTGCCTGCAATGCAGGAGACCAGGGTTCAATCCCTGGGTTGGGAAATTCCTCTGGAGAAAGGAATCCACTCCAGTATTCTTGCCTGGAGGATTCCATGGACAGAGAAACCTGGTGGGCTGTAGTCCGTGGGGTCGCAAAGAGTTGGACACGACTGAGCGACTCACACACACGCACACACACACACACACACACACACGTGTGTGTGTGTGTGTGTGTGTGTGTGTGTGTGTGTATATATAAAACTTTACATGTTAAATATAGACATTGTAAGTGCGTGCTCTGTTGCTCAGTCATGTTGACTCTTGCAACCCCATGGGCTATAGCCCACCAGGCTCCTCTATCCTTGGGATTTTCCCAGCAAGAATATTGAAGTGGGTTGCCATTTCCTCCTCCAGGGGATGGACATTATAAAACATAATAATATACATTTTAAGAAGTCTGATAATAAACCTAAATGAATATTGGAGTGTTTTGATTCTTAAGAGTTTGCTTGTTACCCTTTGAAATGTGTGGCCCGGGTCCTGAGACCACGGCTGTCTCACCCTCTCTGTTTATAGTTCAAGGTTGTTTGGAAACAGTTTCTCTGGGGCCTGCAGGGTCTTGTGAATGGAAGCATAAGACAGACTCTACCTTTCATAGGTCTTCTGTTTACTGTAATTGTTGTTTATTCTGAGGACAGTTTTTACTTTGGTCAGTTTTCTTCCAGAATTGGTTGTGGGTTGCTTAGTGAAGTCGTGAGTCATGTCCGACTCTTTGTGACTCCATGGACTACAGCCTACCAGACTCCTTTGTCCATGGAATTTTCCAGGCAAGGATACTGGAGTGGCTTGCCATTTCTTTTTCCAAGAGATCTTCCCAACCCAGGGATTGAATCTGGGTCTCCCTCCTTGCAGGCAGATTCTTCACTGTTTGAGCCACCAGGGAAGCACAATGGGTTGCTTAGCTTGAGGTTTCAACTTAGGAGTGGGGTGGGAGAGTGATGACATGGTGGAAGACACCATTCTCCTTGCAGAGTTTCTGGTTGAACTCAGCTGTCTGGGGAGCATCATATTATTGAAGCATAGAGGACACAGACCCGGAATGAGGATAGAAGGAAGTCACTAATCACGTGGTCATCTAGAAACTTCTAACTCAGAGAAAACCATAGTTCAGAAAGATACATCCACCCCAATATCTATTGCAGCACTGTTTACAATAGCCAAGATAAAAAAACAACCTAGATGTGTATCAACAGAGGAATGGATAAAGAGGAGGTATAACATAAATAAAAGTGGAATATTACTCAGCCATGTAAAGGAACAAAATTGGGTCATTTATAGAGACGTGGATGGACCTGGAGACAGTCATACAGAGTGAAGTAAGTTGGAAAGAGAAAAACAAATGTTGTATATTAACATGTGTGTAATCTGGAAAAATGGTGTAGATCATCGTATTTGGAAAGCAGAAATAGACACAGGTTCAGAGAACAGATGTATGGGCACCAAGGGGGAAAGGGAGGGGTGGGGGGAATTGGGAGTGGCGCATGTACAGTACTGATGTACACAACAGGTAGCTAATGAGAATACACTGCACGGCGCCAGGAACCAAAGCATTGTGGTGACCTGAATCGGAAGGAATTCCTAAAGGGAGCGTATACATGTGTGTGTATAGACGATTCACTTTGCTGTACAGTAGAAACCAATACAGCGTTGTAAAGCAACTATGCAAAGTGAAGAAGTGAGAAGCAACCATACTGCAATAAAAATTAACGGGAAAAAAAAAAGAGCAAGAACAGTTTTGAAAGTGTAGGTTAATATTGGCTAGGACAGTCACCCCAGGTGCACGACGGGCTAGGGTCCTAGCTTCTGGAGAGCATGTGGGCTGGAGCGGAGGAGGGGAGGGCCTGGTAGCCGCCAGCTCCGCCTGCACTGCCCACCCCACCCCGCCTCCCCGTGTGCTGAGCCATTTTACTCCATAGCGTTTACTCTATAGCCTGACATGATGTTGTACATTGGTTTTCCTGTGTTTATCTTCTGCCTCCCCTCCACAGAATGTAAGTGCCCTATGAGTAGGGACATTTCTGGTCATTACTGCTGTATTCCGTGTACCGCCCTGGTTTCTGGCACATAACAGCCTCTTAGCAAACAAATGTTTGATAAAGGCAGGATTGAAAGCCCCGGGTTTAAACACGAAAGCACTGTGTGTCTTGGCTTTTGTTGAACTAAGGAAGTGTTGCCTTGAGGTTCTCATTATTTCTATTGTAAATGATCTACCCAAACAGCCTTTTATGCCTCATTTTATATCTTTTCTGGGTCACTTGAAATGACCTGAATTGAACTCTGATATCAAAGTGCTGAAAATGGAGAAGTTGTTTCTGAAGAGGGTGACAGCGGAACTCCACCTGTTATACCATTATTGCCCCATTCCAAGGGGTGTGGTTCGGGGAGGGTGGGCACCCCAGGGTGAGAGGGTGTGCTTTACACCTTTCCCAGGTTTCAAAGTCTGATACCACCTCATAACTGCATGGCCTTGGCCTTACTGGGATCAGATGAAGCTGCAATTCACTTACAAGTCTGGTTTGGACTCCTTAATAAAGATAACTGGAAAGAGAGGATTTCTGAATTGTTCCGCATTATCTTTTCTCTCTCAATTGATGATAATTTCTACAGGAAATAAGGATTTTGTAAAACCGATCAGTAGTGTATGTATACCTTCTGCTAACGTAGTCCTTTTACTTGAGAATTGCAGAGTGTGTTGGAATATTACTTGTGCCTTAGGTGCAGTAGGTGCTTCCTAAGCATAGGTAGAAGCCTTCTATCTTAATATCCTGACCTGGTCCTAATTCCTATAGTGCATGAATTCAGGGGGATGCCATTGTAACTCCTGCTTGTTTAGATGTGTGTATTAAGGTTTGCTATAAGAGCTGAGGGCGAGGCTGAGAGATTAAATAATAGTAAAATCACCTAATCTGTCAGCAACTTTGTTATTTGAAGATCATTGGAAGTCATTTGCTTGGGATAATGGATCTGTTTAAAAGGTTTACTTTTTTTATTAAGAAAATAATTTTATTGGAGTTAAGTTGATTTCCAGTGTTGTGTTAGTTTCAGGTAT
Organism: Bos indicus x Bos taurus; assembly: GCF_003369695.1. Classification (NCBI taxonomy): domain Eukaryota; kingdom Metazoa; phylum Chordata; class Mammalia; order Artiodactyla; family Bovidae; genus Bos; species Bos indicus x Bos taurus. Next base: position 5,469,518 of record NC_040103.1, on the reverse strand, counting down.
ATAGCCACGTGAATCAGTTTTATATATACATATATCCGCTCTTTTTTAGAAGAAGTTTTAAGTGAGAGGAAGGAGCGAGGGAAGTTAATGCTTTTGACTTAGGAACAGGATAAAGAACTGGGGAGAGAGATTCCTGAAGGTAGATTTCAAAACAGCCATTGTGCTTGAACTTTTATTTGTGGTCTCCTGCAGACTGGAGAACCTTACAAGGCTGATGCGATTTATAACCCCCTGCCTGCTGCCCCACCAACGATGTGAAAACTGAGATTTCAGACAAGAACACACGTGATTTTCTGAATCTTAGCTCTTAAGAGTTTAAACTTGCCTTTCTGCTCCCATGTGGGACCCTAGGTACCTTGTGGGGTCCTATTGATCTCAATAAATCATAAAAAGAATGGGGGACATGGGCAAAGAAAGTGTATTCAGAGGAGAAAGCCAGAATTATGTCACTGCTGCCCCTGCAAGAGGGAAGTGGTAGCCAGGAACAGGCTTCAAAGCCATTGTTCTAGCCTAAAATCCTTTTATCAGCCAGTGGATCCTCTGTTATTCATGAGAAATTTTGTAGTTTAACAGTTCTGCTGATTGAACCAGGCTCTCTCCTCTCTGCTGGGAAGCAAGAGGGCTCTCCTGCGATCCTGCGGAGAACATTTCTTTCTCTCCTGAGTCTTTGCCAGGATGAAAAGAAGGATCAGAGGAAACCGATTTTCGTTTTGCATTTATACTTCGCTCGATTTGCATCATCTTTGTTTAAGTCAGTTGAATGTGAAGCCCTAAATAAATTTCAGGCATTTAAATATTTAAAAGGATTCCTCCACCATACTAAAGTACTCATTCAAAGAATGAGTACTTGCAACAAAGAAAATAACCCCCTTACAGACGTAGCCCATACAGGCTCTGCTCACCTTGTCACTGAATTATAAAACATTAATAGCGGAGTGAGAATGGAAACAGCCGCAGAAATGCTTGGCTGGCTCTGTTCCAAAATATTGTTTCCCTGGTAGAGAAAGCAGGACGATTTGTTTAAAACTGGCAGTCGGCCAGTCAGAAGAGCTCTGACGCCATCCGTGCAGTAACTACTCTGCTCCGACTGCTAATTTTAGGCTAGTTAAATCTGGGTGATGTCTGATGGCTGTTGTCGCTGTGTGTCTGGCTATGTGGAGCTTTCTAAATCTATCCTCTAGGCCTGGCATCACAGCATCACAGCTCACACTTCTTTCCCAGACGCGCCGTAGCACAGAGGGGATGTTGAGTTGGCCCAGGATATGTGGACAGAGTGAGGAGCAGGCCCTGGGAGGGTGTCAGGAGGCACTGCCTTTCATCTTACGATTTCCTTTGCTGCTTGGTCCACAAATGCTTATCGTGCTTGCCTTCTGCTGTGGGAAGCGTGGAGGAGGATGCAGAGAGGCCCAGCCTCCAGGCAGCAGTCTAGGGACAACATTTGCTTGTTTTCTACCTATTCCTGCAAGCTTTGGGGCTTTTCTGGTGGCTCAGATGGTAAAGAATCTGCCTGCAATATGGAAGACCCAGGTTCGGTCCGTGGGTCCGGAAGATTCCCTGGAGAAGGGAATGGCAACCCACTCCATTGTTATTGCCTGGAGAATTCCATGGACAGAGGAGCCTGGTGGACTAGAGTCCATGGGGTCGCAGAGTCAGACACGACTGAGTGACTAGCAGTTTCACTTCCACTGCAAGCTTCCACCTGTTTACCACGGGCCTTTCTGGGGAATTTGCTGATGGTCCAGTGGTTAAGACGTGGCACTTTCACTGCCATGGGCCTTGAGTTCAATCCCTGGTCAGGGAACTAAGATCCTACAAGCTATGTGGCGTGGCCAAAACAAAAAAAAGCAACGAACAAAAAACCTAAAAGCCCCCACCTGGACTTTCTGGAAAAGGTAAAACTAAGGAGAAAGATGAGAATTTTTAAAAAAGCATTTGGGACCTCCCTTGGAAGAGCAAAGTAGCATTTTTTTGCTGCTGCAGAAGACGGAGGTGGGATGAGGGCTTGGTGGAGTGGTTCAGTGTTGCTGGTTGCGCCTGATTCTTCTGAAGCCGTGGAGCCTGGCGGGCTCCTCTGTCCATGAATTTCGCCATTACCATGACTGGAGTAGGTTGCCATTCTCTTCTCCAGGGGGATCTTCCTGACCCAGGGACTGAACCACATTGTAGCTCAGATTCTTTACCACCTGAGCCACCAGGGCAGGCTGGAGTGGTTCGGTGTCTGTGTCTGGCTTACTTTGCTTCCAGGGCAGTGAGTAGGAGCCAGTTTTCAAATGGGGATGGCCACACAATCTTAGGTTCTCTTTAAACTCTGGCATCTGAGATTTCCAGGTTACCAGGGGGTGTCCTGGGGGTGAGGCCTTGAGAGCAGGGATCTGATAACTCCATCCCAGGCTTCTGGCCCAGGGAAGTACATGGCACAGTCAGCAAATGACCAGACTCAGCGTTTCAGGCCACAGGGGAACCTTGAGGTTATCTTGGAATCAGTCTTCCTCTTGGTACCAATTTATAAATAAGAGAATGTGAAGAGAGTGGTTTGCCACCTAGGCCCACTGTTTTTGGTAGAACAGGCTGCCCTGTTAGGTGACCTGGCCTGGCTGATGGCCATTCATCACATATATTAGAAGATTCCTATGTAAGAGGGACTCTTGGGTTGATGGGCACTGCAGCTTCTTTCAGAGTGAAGACTCTGGGTGATGGAGTGCATGGTGTTTGGGCATATAGTCAGGAGAACATTCAAGGAAAAGGTAGGATCCGGATTAGGCTTTGGAAAATGGTCAGGTTTGAATTTTTGTTGAAGGGCTCTTATATGCAAAGCCACTCATAGCTCTGTATGGAACAGCAGATACAAATTAAACCCTGTCTCTGCTAGCAGTTTCTCAGATCATAATACTGTCTCCATCAACGTACTCTGCCTAGGACCAAACTTAGATCCCAGCCTGGTTTGGGTTTTGCAACCTCTCGGAGAAGGCAATGGCAACCCACTCCCATACTCTTGCCTGGAAAATCCCATGGGCAAAGGAGCCTGGTAGGCTGCAGTCCATGGGGTCGCTAAGAGTCGGACACGACTGAGCTACTTCACTTTCACTTTTCACTTTCATGCATTGGAGAAGGAAATGGCAACCCACTCCAGTGTTCTTGCCTGGAGAATCCCAGGGACGGGGGAGCCTGGTGGGCTGCCGTCTATGGGGTCGCACAGAGTCGGACACGACTGATGCGACTTAGCAGCAGCAGCACAGCAGCAACTGGGTTTTATTAACAAAAACAGCTTTAAGAAAAGTGATGGACAGTATTTTCAGAGTGATTGATTAACTTATCTGTCATGTAAGATGGTCAATCTGATTCCCCTCCCCCATTGTAATTTGCTAAAGATTATAGAATGTATCTGTAAACCTAAAGCAGGAAATACTCTGGACTCATCAGAGATGAAAAGCCAACATTTTAAAACAAATTGAGATGTAATTGACATATAACATGATTCTAGTTTCAGGTATAGAACATGATTCAATACTTTTATGTATTGTCAAATGATTATCACAGTAAGTCTAGTTAACATAATCTATTGCCACATAGAGAGATACTGATTTTTTGGTCTTGGCATTATAACTTTTTATTTATTTTTTTTGGTTATTTATTTGGCCATGCTGGGTGTTTGTTGTGGCACTTAGGATCTTCGGTTGCGGCATGTGGGATCTGGTTTCCTGACCAGGGATTGATTGGACCCAGGCCCCGTGCATTGGGTGTGCAGTGTGTTAACCACCGGACCACCAAGGAAGTCCCAGAATTTTAAGATCTACTCCCTTGGCAATTTTCAAATACACCTTACACTGTTACCAACTACAGGTGCCATGCCGTACATTAATCACATCCCCTGGACGTAGCCATCTCACTGACTGAAAATGTGCACCTTTAGCCACATCATTTTGGTGTGAGGTCACTGACTTTGTTTCAGTCGTTTGTTCGGAGAATACCGCACAAGTATTATATTTGAAATTCAAGGTCACGTTGTTTTAAGACTTTATATTTAGAAACATGACTTTTGGTAATTCATGTACCAAAGTGATTTACTTTAAAATAGTTTTGAGCAATCAGTGTTCAACTGAGGCAGCCTTAGGAAGCATGGCTGTGGACAGTGAGAGCTTCGGTCGCTCAAACACCTCGTCCACCACTCCGGCATCCCTGGGACCAGCGTTCAGTTGCTATCCATGAGCTCTTTTTACATCCTGTGAAGTAGTAGTAAGTGCTGAGTAAGATTCGCGTACTCCTTTACACTCTAAAACAAGAGATATCAGCATAATTAGCATATACTTTCCCTCAGCCTATTTTCATGCCAAATTTCACATAGGTGAGGTTGGACTGTGAAGAAGGCTGAGCACTGAAGAATTGATGCTTTTGAACTGTTGGAGAAGACTCTTGAGAGTCCCTTGGACTGCAAGGAGATCCAACCAGTCCATTCTGAAGGAGACCAGCCCTGGGATTTCTTTGGAGGCAATGATGCTGAAGCTGAAATTCCAGTACTTTGGCCACCTCATGCGAAGAGTTGACTCATTGGAAAAGACTCTGATGCTGGGAGGGATTGGGGGCAGGAGGAGAAGGGGACGACAGAGGATGAGATGGCTGGATGGCATCACGGACTCGATGGACGTGAGTCTGAGTGAACTCCGGGAGTTGGTGATGGACAGGGAGGCCTGGCGTGCTGCAATTCATGGGGTTGCAAAGAGTCGGACACGACTGAGTGACTGAACTGAACTGAACTGAAGATTAAAGAAAGAATTATATAGTATCCTGGACACGTATACTCACCACTTAGATTCTACAGAATGTTAGCATTTTATTGTATTTGCTTTGTATATTCCTATCCATCTCTGTCTACCCATCAATGCTTTTTTGTGTGTGTGTGTGTGGAAGTGTTTGAAAATAAGTGGCACACGTCAGTATACTTCACTGCTAAGCACTTCAGCACACATGTCATAATTGAGTCTAAAACTTTAAAATTTTTTTGAGGCAAAGTTTATACAGGGAAATGCATTGTATAAGTGCATTTTGAGTGTATCATTCTAGGAGTTTAGGCAAATGCATGTAGCTAGTAGGGCTTCCCTGGTGGCTCAGATGGTAAAGAATCCATCTGCGATGCAGGAGACCTAGTAGTGGTAAAGAACATGCCTCCCAGTGCAGGAGACATAAGGGATGTGAGTTTGATCCCTGGGTCGATCCCAGGAAGATCCCCTGGAGGAGGGCCAGTATTCTTGCCTGTAGAATCCCATGGACAGAGGAGCCTGGAGGACTATGGTCCATAGGGTTGCAAAGAGCTGGACACGATTGAAGCAGCTTAGCATGCACTACACAGGTATCTGTGTAACCCATACTTCTTTTAAGACATACCTACCACCCCAGAAAGTTATCTCAGGTCCCTTCCCAGTGTTCCCTCCCTATACCCAGCCTAGGCAACCACTGTCCCTTTTTTCTGTTTGTTTTGAGTAAGTTTTGCCAGTTCTTGAACTTCGTATAAAGGGAATCCAGCCATATATACTCTTTTGTGTAAGGCTTCTGTGTCTCAGCAAAATAATTTCTGCTTCCCCACCCACTTTTAATTATATTATACCAGGCTGGCTTACCTTGGCCTTGGTCACATGGTCACATGCTCTTTTCAAGGATCCTATTGTCAAGTGATATCAGGAACAAGTTTCTCTTAGGTATTTGTATATTTTTCGTAAGTCTCATCTTTCCCAACAGTGGTGTGGTTTTCACATCTGAGATGGCCGTTTTCTGAGTGGGGCTCTTGAAAACCCAGCGCTGCTTCTTTCGGTTTGCCGGCGTGTGCTGCAGGGCTGCAGGCCAGCTCCAGGCATTCAGCCGGGCTCTCTGGCTTCTGAAGAGATGGACCCAGACCCTCCATACGCATCATCCCATTTATTGTGTTTGCTACTTGGAAACCTTTAGGTAAAAGAGAGCACGTCTCTTTATTTTTGCAAACCTATTCTTAGATTTGTGATAAACTTCTTAAAGAAGTTTGAAATAGAAAATAAGTTTTTGTAAGGCATCTTTGAGGAACAGAGTTGATCTTCTGTATTCATAGGGATTGTTTTCAGGACAATGCCCCCCACTCAGAAACCAAAACCCAGGGATGCTCAAGTGTTTTATATGAAATGGTGTAGTATTTGCATATAATTTACACACATCCTTCCGTATACTTTAAATCATCTCTAATTTACTTATACTACCTCACACAATGTAAATGCTATGTAAATATTTGCAGGTGTGTGGCAAATTCATGTTTTGATTCTTTGGAAATTTAAAAATGTGTTCAATCTGCGATTGGTTGAATCTGCACTTGTAGAGCCTGGGGAATGCAGAGGGCCATCTGTAATTTCTAGTTCAAATGCAAGAATTCTGAAGCCTAAAATTTCCTGACTTTTGTTTTATGACACTGTATAGAGGAAACTAACCAAGTAAGGCTGAAATATTAGGAGATTTTAAAATCATCTGTGCTGAGGAGATATTTGCTGGCAAAATAAAATCCTAGTTGACTTAAGAATAAAATGCCAGGATTAACTGCCCCCGTTGCTCTGCCCACTGTTATTGGAGTTTCAAGTTGCTAAACCTCTCCAGCTATGATCAAAACCAAGAAAAAAGTTCTCCTCAGTAGTACTGGTCTAATATTTATACAGAGTGTACACACATCCCCCCACACGGTGCTGTCAGTGTATGAAGACTTTCCTTTAAGACTGTGTTGGGTAGGGTAGTTCTCCCTGCTCTAAAAGAGACTCCAGAATGCAGTATCAAACGAGAGAGAGGCTGGCTCCTTTCTTGAGTGACAGCTTGAGGTCTGAGCAGGTGGGCTGCTGACACTCAGGGACCCGGGTTCCTTCCATCTTGTTTCTCTGCTTCCAGTCTTTGTCCTCACTGATTGGTGGGAATCCACTGGGCACATCTGCACTCAGGCTGGCCGAAGGGGAGGGGGCACTCAGGAAGTGGTCATCCGAAGACCCCAGAAAGAATCTGTATCACTTCTGCCCTTGTCCTCCGGAGAACTCAGTGACCTGATCATGGCTCACACTCAGGGGTTGCTGAGCAGTGTCCCCTTGATGCTGCAGAAGTGGCCTTGCCTTTGACATAGAGCATGCTCATGCAGAGTGACTTACTTGTCAGATACTTCCTGCCTACTCTGTCCTGCCAGGCACCATCCTAGGGAGGGACTCAGGTTCTAGGGTGGGTAGGCAGAGGGGGGGTGTTGCTCTTACGGCTTATTCATTCTGGAAGTAGAGTCGGTCTCCTGGTAGTATTTGCTCTTGGTGGAATTCTCTTTAAATTGGAGCCAGTGCTGTCTTCTTTTTTTATTTTCCACTTCTCAGGCAGTTATCTTTTTTTTTTTTAATAATTTATTTTTTTAATGGAGTATCATTGCTTTACAATGTTGTGTTAGTGTACCCCCTACAATGACATGAATCAGCCATGTGTATACATGTATCCCCTCCCTCTTGAGCCTCCTTCACATCCCTGCATCCCACCACTCTGGGTTGTCCCAGAGCACTGGACTGAGCTCCCTGTGCTATACAGCAGCTCAGTACTGGTCTTCTTGAAGTGCAGTCCTGGGTGGAGGATGGGAGGGATTAAGTCTGATAATAATGAGGTTGCAGGCAGATTCTGTAACTTGGAAAGAAATGTTCCTGGGGACATGGATTAGGGAATGTAATAAAGGACTAGTTCCCCGTTTAAAATTCAATCTCATAATAGAAGGCTTAAGAGACACTTGATGAATGGAACCCTGGTAATCATTTATTCAGGAGCCCGAGGGCTTCTGGGGAGCAGAAACCTCCCCAGCGAGTGCAGGAGCTCTGGCTTGTGTGTCATTCACAAGGCAGTTGCATGGGGTCCTGGGGCGTCTCCAACTCAGAGAGGAGCTGTGGGGTCTCGGGTGCAGCCTAAGGACGTGGCTATTCGTGTGATTCCCCCTCTTCTAAGGAGCTAACATCACACTGTGTGTGTGCGTGCACATGTTAGTTGCTCAGTCGTGTCCCAACTCTTTGAGACCCCATGGACTGCATTCCTCCAGGCTCCTCTGTCCATGGAATTCTCCAGGCAAGAATACTCCAGGCAAGAATACAAGAATTCCCTTCTCTGGGGGATCTTCCCAACCCAGGTATCGAACATGGGTCTGCTGTATTGCAGGCAGATTCTTTATCGTCTGAGCCACCAGGGAAGCCCTAACATCACACTAGTGAAGTGAAGTCACTCAGTAGTGTCTGACTCTTTGAGACACTGTGGACCGTAGCCCCACCGCTCCTCCATCCATGGGATTCTCCAGGCAAGAATACTGGACTGGGTTGCCATTCTCTTCTCCAGGAGATCTTCCTGACCCAGGGATCGAACCTGGGTCTCCCACATTGTAGGCAGACGCTTTACCATCTGAGCCACCAGCAAAGTCTTAATATCACACTGCTTTCCCCTAAAATAGCTGGTAGACTCTTTGCGAGCACCTTGAAAGGCTCTTGAAGTGATAATCTGATCGATGGGAGTGGCAGTCTGAGGGACCCAGGGGAGCAGATGTGAGTCTGTCTGGACTCCAGGGGCCAAGGTCACTGCCCCCTAGGTGCCAAGGGTGGTGATGGCAGGGAGTGGTCACCCTACATGGGCTCTGACTTCTGTGTTCTCTGGCCGTCCTGTGGGTTTCCAAGGATGTGCAGAGTGAGCCTGGTGGTACCAAACATGGCTGTTCCTTCCATGCGGTCACCTGGGACTGTGAGAAGTTCAGGGACTGCATCCAGCTTTGAGTTTATTCAAACTTCTGTTCTTTTCCTGGAAGTTGGAGTGTTCATGTTCTTGAATGACAATCTGAGTGATAGAATTGCCTGCGTCATTTTCCAGTAACCAATGAAAGGCGGGGAAGTGAAACTCCTGAAATAAATGATGCTTGACTTTTTAAGGCTGGAGAGGCTGAGCAGTTTATTCTTTCAGCAGGAACATCAGGGCCTCTTGACAATCTGGGAGTCGCCTCGGTTTCCTTTCACTGGCTGCTGTCTGTTCAGGCTGCGGTGCAGATGGCTTGTGCTGAGTTTGCTAGTTTTTGCCAATAACTTAAGCGTGGAAGGAATCAGGGAACCTCCCGAGCGATGAGAACACAGCTGCTGAGGATAACGTGGAGCGAAGGGGAGCGCTTCTCAAGCCTTTCACTGGCTTTGCGGGCAGTAGCTGTGGCTGAGCAGCTACAGATGGTGTGTTTGCAGCTCGCACTGTGGCAAGTTTGGGGTTTTTTTTTTAACATCTTTTTATTTGTAGTGAACAAAAGAGCCCCATGTGGAGCCTAATCAGCTAGATCAAGTGTATATAACTTCAGAGGACGGTGCCTCTCTCTTGACTGAAACATTAAACTCCTGTGTAAAGGAGGAAAACTAGCCTGGTGATTTATTGGCATCTGGCTAAACCTGACATGCCTCCAAAATGTGTGCACTTTGACTTTCAGTTAATGGGTAAACATTTGCATCTTTGCTCTTATAAGTCACTATTCTATCCGCCCAAATCCTTCATTTTTTTTCAGCCTGCGCTGTTGCACGAAGTATTTGGCAGCCCCTGTGGGGAGTGTGGGCCTGTATCTCATGTATTGAGTGAGTTTAATTTGTAGGCAGAATGATGTGAAGGAAAAGGGAATGCTTCTGGAGAGGGTGCTGGTGTCTCAGGGGTTATGTCTTTCATGGGAAGAGTGGGAGAAGATGCCAAAAAAATGGCAAATATCCTAATAATTCTCACAGAAGTGGCTTTTTTTTACCTACCACCTCCCACTTAGTTTCTTCTGTTATCTTTGGACTCAAAATAAAGACCTGTCATGCCCTGCTTTGAACCCTGGGGACAGTTCTTAGATTGTTGTGTCCCAAACCATCCTGGCTTCCTGGTGTTCACCTGCTGTGGATTGAACAGGCACACAGCACCCGAAAGATCCTATTCAGTGCACCCTTACTGGAAATGAACCAATTTGATCCCCATCAAGAATTATTTTTGCCATTATGTCTTTTCTGTTCTCTAAGTATAACTTCATTTGGAGGTGTTCAGATCCTTCTAATATTGTCTCTAAAGTGGTATCTTGATTTTGTTCACAGTTTTAAATCCTTGTTGCTTTCTTCTGAATGTTTATTTTTTATTTTATTTAAATTGTTTTTAAATCTTACTAATTTCTTAATATTTGATGACTTGTTAAAATTTTGGATGTATTAGGTTAAAATGACTATATTATTAAAATCAATTTGATCTTTTAATTTAAATAAGCAGGGTGACAATATACAGCCTTGACGTACTCCTTTTCCTATTTGGAAGCAGTCTGTTGTTCCATGTCCAGTTCTAACTGTTGCTTCCTGACCTGCATATAGGTTTCTCAAGAGGCAGGTCAGGTAGTCTGTTATTCCTATCTCTTTCAGAATTTTCCGCAGTTTATTGTGATCCACACAGTCAAAGGCTTTGGCATAGTCGATAAAGCAGAAATAGATGTTTTTCTGGAACTGTCTTGCTTTTTTGATGATCCAGCGGATGTTGGCAATTTGATCTTTGGTTCCTCTGCCTTTTCTAAGACCAGCTTGAACATCTGGAAGTTCACGGTTCATGTATTGCTAAAGCCTGGCTTGGAGAATTTTGAGCATTACTTTACTAGCGTGTGAGATGAATGCAATTGTGTGGTAGTTCGAGCATTCTTTGGCATTCCTTTCTTTGGGATTGGAATGAAAACTGACCTTTTCCAGTCCTGTGGCCACTGCTGAGTTTTCCAAATTTGCTGGCATATTGAGTGTAGCACTTTCACAGCATCATCTTTCAGGATTTGAAATAGCTTAACTGGAATTCCATCACCTCCCCTAGCTTTGTTTATAGTGGTGCTTCTTAAGGCTCATTTGACTTCACATTCCAGGATGTGTGGCTCTAGGTGAGTGATCACACCATCGTGATTATCTGGGTCGTGAAGATCTTTTTTGTACAGTTCTTCTGTGTATTCTTCTATATTCTTGTATATTGTGTGTATACTTGCATATTCTTATATGCAGAATACATCATGAGAAACGCTGGGCTGGAGGAAGCACAAGCTGGAATCAAGATTGCTGGGAGAACTATCAATAACCTCAGATATGTAGATGACACCACCCTTATGGCAGAAAGTGAAGAGGAACTAAAAAGCCTCTTGATGAAAATGAAGAAGGAGAATGAAAAAGTTGGCTTAAAGCTCAACATTCAGAAAACTAAGATCATTGGCATCTGGTTCCATCACTTCATGGGAAATAGGTGGGGAAACAGTGGAAACGGTGTCAGACTTTATTTTTTGGGGCTCCAAGATGGTGCAGATGGTGCAGCCATGAAATTAAAAGACGCTTACTCCTTGGAAGGAAAGTTATGACCAACCTAGATAGCATATTTAAAAGCAGAGACATTACTTTGCCAACAAAGGTCCATCTAGTCAAGGCTATGGTTTTTCCAGTGGTCGTGTATGGATGTGAGAGTTGGACTATAAAGAAAGCTGAGCACCGAAGAATTGATGCTTTTGAACTGTGGTGTTGGAGAGGACAATCTTGAGAGTCCCTTGGACTGCAAGGAGACCTAACCAGTCCATCCTAAAAGAGATCAGTCCTGGGTGTTCATTGGAAGGACTGATGCTGAAGCTGAAACTCCAATACTTTGGCCACCTCATACAAAGAGTTGACTCACTGGAAAAGACCTTAATGCTGGGAAGGATTGGGGGCAGGAGGAGAAGGGGACGACAGAGGATCAGACGACTGGATGGCATCATCAACTCAATGGACATGGGTTTGGGTAGACTCCGGGAGTTGGTGATGGACAGGGAGGCCTGGCTTGCTGCGATTCATGGGGTTGCAAAGAGACGGACGCGACTGAGTGACTGAACTGAACTGATCTTTTAATTTACTTAAAAATTAGTAAAATTTTAAACTTGGTCACACATTAGGGTCACACTGTATTTTTATGGACAGTGCAAGGCTAGGCCTGGTCATGATCAACAGTCGTGTCATCTCTGAATGTTTAGATTACAGGTAATTTCCAGAATTGTTGGAAGACGGTTCTATATTTGATGCCTCTGGAGAACATACAGACCCCTGTTAGACTTGGAGGTCATCCCCTTGACTCCATTGGAGGCGTGTGTGACTGCTAGAGACCACCTGTCACTTTGCTTTTTGCCTCTGATCTGGGACTTCTGAAGCCTTGATCAGCATACCTGTGAAAAAAATCTAGTATGAAGTCTTATAAAAATGATATATTTTCAGTATAATACCTTTTGGAATAGAGACCTTGTCAAGTTTATTGGAAAAGTACTGCTTACCATCCTGCTCATTCAGCTTCTCAGCTGAAGTTTAAGCTGAAGGTCAGAGAGCATCCTTGGCCCTCTGTGTTTTGGGTCTTATTTGTTAGCACATATAGCTTTTTTTAAAAACTCATTTTAGAAGTGTGAGTCAAAGTTGCTTTCTGGACAGAGGTGCTTCCTCCAGTTGTATTGCCTTTATTTCTCTTTATGTATTCACTTTATTCTGCTTTTATCAGACACTTGCCCTGGTGTTGTGATGAGTTCAAGCTTGTAGAGACTGGTGTTGGAGGTGGGGGGCTCCCATGCTGGGGGGGCCTGAGGCCTGAGCTGATCCTGGGACCTGGGATCCCATCCAGGTGCCAGGGGTGGTCCTTGTCAGGGTTGTGTGTGGAGTTGTGTGTGTGTGTGAGATTTGAAGGCAGACCCCAGAGAGCTTATAAATATTTTATTGTTTATTAAACTCAGTAGAATTTCTCATGTGTTGCATTTTAAAAAATCTGTAGATATAAGCAAATCTCTCTCCTTCCTGTCATCTTTGATAGTCCTTAGACTTAACCCAGAAAACGACACTCCTATGAATGCAATCATAATACACGTAGGAAGAAAGAAAGTCATTTAAAGAATTGTGCAGTTCATTCACTGAAACTGAGCATTAGGGGATTAAAATGATGAGTCACAGTTACACACGCAACATTGTCTTGTTCTGTAACTATGACCAAACAAAAGTAATGCAAAAAGGAGCAGTTTCCCATGTTAAGTGCAATTAATTTCAAACAAATACCACTCGTATCAGTATTTAAAGGTTGTAATGTGGTAAGTGAGCTTGCTTGCTTCTTGCTTATTAATTTATCTAGTCAGAGTCAGATTGATGACATGCTGTTTGCAGGAGATAATATATATCTAAATAGTTTCTGCTTTAAAAAAAAGATTTATCTACTTACTTATTTTTGTCTACACCGGGTCTTCCTTGCTGTGCGTGGACCTTCTTTAGTTGTACTGCACGGGCTTCTCATTGCGGTGGCTTCTCCTGTTGCAGAGGCAGGCTCTGGGTGCTCCGGCTTCAGTAGTTGTGGCTTTTGGGCTCTAGAGTGAGGGCTTAGTAGTTGCAGTGGATGGACTTAGTTCCCTGTGGCATGTGAAATCTTCCCCAGCCAGGGACTGAACCTGTGTCCCCTGTATTGGCAGGTGGATTTTCAACCTCTAGACCACTAGGGAAGCCCTCTGTTTTGTTATAGAGAGACCCTCTCATGGAAGACATGCATTTTTGCATTGATAGAAATGGAAGAAGAGATTTTAAAGCACTTTCAGTAAATTCAGTTTATTCACTTTAAACTTTTATGCAAAAAGTAAGCAAATTATGTATTTCACAGTTTATCTTTGAATCTGTCACTGGTGGCCAGTTTATTCTCTAAACTTATCGTACATTTGTCTTTTGGTGAACAAAACGGATTCTGGATTTTGTGTACTTCTGTGTCATAGTTGACAACTAACTATAAAATATCACAGTCCTAGTACTCGTAATGGTCATGATTAGTCATGAGTCTCACCATACCAGTCCAACAGCTTCCAAACTGCACTGCAGGTAGTTGATGTGGGTCATTACCCTGAGTTAGCTTTCAGAGAAGCGAAGTTAAATTGTGAAATACAAGCCATTAGAAAATGGATCACTTTATAATCAGCTTCCTCTTCTTAAAAGTGGGGGAATAGCATTAGGTAACATCTGACTTCATGAAGACAGATCTATAGTTGGTGGAGGGAGTAGTTGGTGGATAGGATGATCTTTGGAAGAGTTCTTTTTTTTTATTAAAAAAATTAAAAAAAAATATTTAGCTGTGGCTGCACTGTGTCTTCATTGCTGCACTGGGCTTTCTCTAGTTGCGGTGAGTGGGGCTACTCTGCATCGCAGTGCAAGCGCTTCTAATTGTAGTGATTTCTCTTGTTGCGGGGCGTGGCTTCTGGAGCATATGGGCTTCAGTAATTGTGGTGCACGGGCTTAGTTTTCCTGTGGCATGTGGGATCTTCCCCGACCAGGGGTTAAACCCCTGTCCCTTGCACTGGTGGGCGGGTTGTTAACTGAAGCACCAGGAAAGTCCTGGAAGAGTTCTTTTGTGCTGGGAAATGAAGGCAGGGCAGAGGGACGTCATAGCGCCTCTGGCCAGGTTGGCCTGCCTGGCCCGCCTGGCACTTGGTGGGTGTTTCTGCCTCGAGGGCTTGTCTTAACCAGGAGTGCTGGTCAACCCCTAACTCTACATGGACCTCCTCCTGTTTGCGATCTGTGCATGGAGATACAAATGTGCAGCAAATACAGAAAACCTTTATTAACTTGAGTCTTCTGACAGTACCCAAATGCAAAGATAATGTTTTAAGTAAGAGAAGGATCATATATAATTGGCTGAGGTTGTGTTAAGAGGGTAGGACAAGAGAGAGAATATTGAAAGCAGTGGACAGCCCATTTGTTTGCTTTCCAGGTGGTCTGTCCTCTGCGCCATCTCTTGCTGGACCTTTGTCCCCTTGTGAGAGTCTGTACCTGAGATTCTCTGTCTGTTCCTCTCCAGAGATGAAAGGTGGGGTCTGGGTGGGAGATGGAAACTTTACCAGGTAACCCTACACCTGTGCTGGAAGACTTCAAACAAAGCTGCTCCTCCAGGGCTCTGGGTCAAATGTTAACAGGCCAGAGGAAAAAAGGGACGATGTAGGTTTCCTGTATATTCCAGTCACGCCAGTCTGCTAGGCCAAGCTCTGTGCAGTTTCTAGTGAAGTAGGAGATTAATAATTGTGCAGGGATTTGAGGTGGGGAATTTACCCCAATGACATAATCACAGTTGCTCTAAAAGACATGTAGAAAGATGCTCATGCAGTATTAGTTATAGCGTGCGAAACTGAAAAAATATTGGCAGTAAGACATTAAATTATGATTCTCCATATGATCAAGTAATTTAAATCAATTAAATAGCTTGTTTTATAAGGCCGCTTAATGACATGGGAAAGTGTGCATAGAATATTAAATGAAAAAATTTATTGCTAAGCAGTATATATAATAGATCCCCATTTCACAGGAAAATTAAGTATGCATATGCATTAACAGAATAGGATACATTAAAAAATTTACGGTGGTTATTACTTATGATTGTGTTATGTCTAATTATCATTTTTTCTCTTTTGCACTTTTTCCAAGTTTTTTCTAAAATGAACATACTAATTTTATAACAGGAAACACATAATATTAAAATATTTGAATTATAGAGACAGGTATGGTGGTGGTGGTTTAGTTGCTAAGTCGTGTCTGACTCTTGTTAACCCATGGACTATAGCCCACCAGGCTTCTCTGTCCATCGAATTTTCCAGACAAGAATACTGGAGTGGTTGTTATTACCTTCTCCAGAGGATCTTCCTGATCCATGGATTGAACCCAGGTCTCCTGCATTGTGGGTGGTCTTCTGCATTGATGGTGGATTCTTTACTGACTGAGCCACTTGGGAAGCCCTCTGACAGATATATGTGTCCTTTACAACTATTAGTATGTTTCTGTATAGTTTTTTGGCTTAATATGTAAATTTGGTTTTATTTTATTAGGAATCTTTTTTGATTTGTATTTTTGAGTTATGTTTAACAGAAGTTTTCGAGACAAGTAATTAGCAAACATTTATTAGATACTTCTATGTCTAATAAATATGTTTTTAGTACATGTTCTTTACCATAAAGGCATTTATAATCTAAGTTAATATCATGTAGGTAGATGTCCTTTGCAAATTATTTGATCTTGTATGTTAGAGTTTAAGCATTAGATTCATTTAACCCTTTGACTGCCTTCTTTCATTTAAACTTGTTGCATGGGAAAAAATATGTATACTTTAAAGGCATTAAATTCATTCATGGAATTTACTTTTTAATATTAATAATGTAATTTATTTGTATGGCACTGAATGACTTGCGTTTATATACATTATTTAGTTCTCACAGCTATCTTTCCGTGGTTGTGGAGACATTTTCCCCAGTTGTTATTAAGAGTTAAATTAGAGAGTTTGGTGTTTACTTTAAAAATACCATTCATACTCTGCCTATTTTTGAGAGGGAGGCTCAGGAGGGAGGGGATATAAGTATACCTATGACTGATTCATGTTGATGTATGGCAGAAACCAACACAATATTGTAAAGCAATTATCCTTCAGTTAAAAATAAATTTAAAAAAAGCTCTGCCTATTTTTGAGAGTAGTGATACCTTGACTCAGATAACATGCATGTCTTTTTTAGCATTATATTAGTAATTACTGGCCCTTTGATATTATGCTTTTTGACATTTACATTAAAAATAAAAATTAGCTAATTTGTAAGTTATAAGGTCTCAAAAAAAATAGTTCATTCTTCTTGCATGCCTGTTAGTGCTCCTATTAAAATTCTGAAATGACTTATTAAATTAAGTGCAGTGTCAAAGGCTAATTGTCTCTCTGTGAATTAGTCTACATGACTTATGAGAGAATGATTTAAGAATTATGTTTGAATAGCAACTCTGGAGTCAGCTTTTAGTATCTATCAAATTGTAATGATTGTAGATGAAGAGTATTAATCAGTTATGAAGTCCATTCTCGTGCTGTTATGAAAGATGCCTCTAAAATACATGCAGTGTTAGTGTCCTTGAATTTATTTCAGTTGTGAGCATCCCACATCTGTGCCACAGATGTGTGGTCTGAACACGCTGTGTCTAGAGCAGCCTTCCCCAGCGGTCAGAACGCAGGAACCGTCTCTGGCTCTGAGAACGGTCAGTGCGTGTTTGTGTGTGTGGGTTGGGGGAGGTGATGGATTAGTAGAGAATCAGAGATCCTATATCTAAATTTTGTTTATAGTTTGTGAAATTGTATTTCATATGTCAGTGCGATCTTAGTGGGGTGAGTGTGAAGTGTGGCGCCGCCTTTCTTCAGCCTGTCTCTTGAGCACCTGCCACGGTGGTTTGGGCACTGTGGCAACCCTGAGTTCGAATCAGTGTTCACTGCCACCTTGGTAAGTTGCAACTTGCTTTACACGTCTCCTAATGCTTTTCTATGATTTTTGACCATGGCCATGGCATGTGGTCTTAGAGCTCCCTGACCAGGGAGTGAACCTGTGCCTCTTGTGTTGGGAGCATGCAGTCTTGACCACTGGACCGCCATGTCTCTAAATGTGATGGGACGTGGTGCCTGTTGGGAAAGCTGGTTGTGAGATCGCTGAGGATGCTTGTGCAAGTGCTTTGCCTGGCACATGGTGGGTGCCCAGTGACTTCAAGTCACTGTTCCTCATTGGCATTACTGAGCACCTAGTGTGAGCTGAGGCAGCTACCTCATGTGTGGGCATGCTAAAAGCACAGGAGAGGATGTTCTGGTGAGGAAACATACTACTGCCTGCCAGCTTAAGCCAAAACCCCAAAAATCAAGGATCTCTTCAAGGATTACTATTCCTTTCATGAGTGATTGGGTTCGATCCCTAGGTCGGGAAGCCCCTGGAGGAGGGCATGGCAACGCACTCCAGTATTCTTGCCTGGATAATCCCATGGACAGAGGAGCCTGGTGGGCTACAGTCCATAGGGTCTCAAAGAGTCTGACACAGCTGAATGACTTAGCACACACGAGTGATTGGAGGGTTGGAGACAAAGTTGATTGGAAGAAACTTGGCTGGAATCTTGCAGGGGAGGCTCCCTCAAGCTGAACAGCCTCGTGGGATCCTTTGAAGAATCCTGAACTTGGCTGAGGAAGCATTGTGCGCTGTGTTCTGCTGGCTGGAATTAAGCCCTATATGGAGTCAAGTCAGTTTGCTTGAGGAGTACCATTTCTCAGATGTAAAGAGAGAGTATGTAGCTGACAGGTATAGGATGACCAGAGACATTTTGTGGATGGAGTTTCATGTTCATTCCTGTTTAACTTCCTGGTCACTTAACTTCTTGGATTTCAGAGGTGTCTTTTGCCAGATACCCTTTTACTTCATGGGAAACAGGTAGCTACCTACCTTTCTGAATGCTTCTCTTAGGACCTAGAAGAGGAAGTTAGGCTGATAAGAGTGGTGAGGTAGTCTTGTGGCTGGTGTTAGGGTGGGCCTGAGGGCCTGGCTGCATCTGAATGTCGCTGTGACCTCCCGTGTGACCGGCCGCGCTCCTGGCCTGCACGAGCGCTCCCATCCTTCTGGTCCTTCCCATCCAGCATCTGTCCTCCCCCAACACTCTGCAGCTCCTGGCCTCATGAGCAGTCCCCAGCTTACCCTCAGGCCTGTCCTTGTGCTTCCACTGCTTGACGCCGATGGACACGCCCACGTGTTGGAACACCTTCATCTCCCTCCCCGCAGCTTCCTTGGGACCCCTTTCTTCCCTTGCTCCTCTGGGTGCGTCTGGTCATTTTCCCTCTGCCATCCATGCGCTCTCCTGCCCTCGGTACCTTTGAAGTGTTGGGAGTCCTTTGGTCTTCTCCCTCTGGGTGACCCCACCTTCCTGGTAGCCTGTCTTACTGTCTCTGTGATAGAGACCTCTACAGAGTTACCTGTCTGATGTTTTTCTTGCCACCTTCTTGCCATCTTCCCTGGATAATCTTGATACATTTCAAAGTAGATGAGCCCATTCTGGAGCTTTTATCTCCCCCATAAATCCCTTGTATACTCTCTTCTTCCCAGTATGATGCTATCAGCACCAGCCTAGTCTTCTGGTTAGACCAACCTTGCTGTCCACTCTAACTTAGTCCTCACGCCAGTCAGTCCAGTCGGTCACCATCATCTTCTGCTTCAGAAATAATTCTTGAATCTCTTTCACCTCCAGTGCTCCTGCCTTACTTCTGGATGAATTTTCCTTCTTAGAAATAGCTCCTTAGCCTCTGTGTCTGTGTGGTACTCAGTAGTCACATGTCCCCTTTTACACTGAAATTAGTTAAAATTGAAAATGGAAATTCAGCTCCCCAGCCTCACGAGCCGTATGTCAGGTGTTGGGGAGCCGCGTGTGGCTGGTGGCTGCCGTACTGGAGAGCACAGCAGGACACTCCCAGCTGTGTTGGACGTCACTGCCCAGCTGATGGATGGTTCTCTTGGACATCACTGTCCAACAACTGACCTCTCTGTTGTGAGTTCTCTCCTTCTTCATCTCATCCTTCTTATGGTTGCCCGGTGCTTGCTTTGTAGAAACAGGGAGTCAGTTACGACACACTCCTGCCTGAAAATGTCTGCTGGATACTGACATGTGGTCTGTGCCCCTCAGCACAGCACATGAGTCCTTCACTGCTCACTCCCCCACTCCGCCCTGACCTGCCCTCCAAGCTCAGAGACCCCTGCTTCTCTCCCTTGCCTCATCCCTCTCTGCTTGCAGTAGCCCCCTTCATCTCCTTCAGACTTACAGGCTTATCATCTTTTTCTGGAAGTGACACTTCCCCACTGCCCTGCAACCTGTGTTTGCTGCCCTGACCCCCTCATTTGGGGGGTGTCTCTAGGGCACCATCTTCCAATGTTCTTATCCATGTACCTTCTGAAATAATCTTTTATAAACTATGCACTCCTTCCCTTGGGAGTGCATATGTGCCTTACATTTTATGTAAGGTGATGTCAACTTACATTTTCAGTTGATTTCTGACCTTTTTTTAAAAATCAAAAGTTCAAGTGATTTATTTTTGTGAACAAGAAATAGAAAACATTAAATATCAAATAAGATGAAAATAATATGAGAGTTGACTTAGTTGGGATACATCTTTGGCAGTATGACTTGAAAGAATTTTTGCATTTTGATTTTAACCACCTTATATAGGTGATTGGAGAAGGCAATGGCACCCCACTCCAGTACTCTTGCCTGGCAAACCCCATGGATGGAGGAGCCTGGTGGGCTGCAGTCCATGGGGTCTCGAAGAGTCGGACATGACTGAGTGACTTCACTTTCACTTTTCACTTTTATGCATTGGAGAAGGACATGGCAACCCACTCCAGTGTTCTTGCCTGGAGAATCCCAGGGATGGGGGAGCCTGGTGGGCTGCCGTCTATGGGGTCGCACAGAGTCGGACACGACTGAAGCGACTTAGTAGTAGTAGTAGTATACAGGTGATTAACCACCACTTGCATATAGTTCACGTATGTTTGTTATCTGTGCTGTATCTCTAGCTTGGCTTGAACAGTTTGGCATTTGGGGAAAAAATTCCAGGTATTTTCAAGAGAATTTGTATCGTTAACCTACTCTTCTCATTTATTTTCTCTGAATCCAGAACATCTCCAAATGGGCCAAGTTTTGCTCCTAACGGAAAAATGCTTAGGCATAAAACTGGAAACCTTTCTGAGTTTAAGCAGTCATGGTTAATCAGTAAGGAGACTCCCTGATAATCATTATTTTGAATTACCCCCTTTGTTTGGTGTCTCAGAGGTTTCCGAACTTTGGAACAATGCATCAGGGTAAGATTTCAGTGAAAGGGGAGCTTTTGGGAAGATAGGCATGTCCTTTCATTGGCAGGTGGAGATCTGGAAATTGATTCCTTAAATCAGCCTTCAGTTTAGTTCAGTTCAGTCACTCAGTCGTGTCTGACTCTTTGCGACCCCATGAACCACAGCATGCCAGGCCTCCCTGTCCATCACCAACTCCTGGAGTCCACCCAAACCCATGTCCGTTGAGTCGATGATGCCATCCAACCATCTCATCCTCTGTCGTCCCCGTCTCCTCCTGCCCTCAATCTTTCCCAGCATCAGGGTCTTTTCCAATGACTCAGCTCTTCACATCAGGTGGCCAAAGTAGTGGAGTTTCAGCTTCAGCATCAGTCCTTCCAATGAACACCCAGGACTGATCTCTTTTAGGATGGACTGGTTAGGTCTCCTTGCAGTCCAAGGGACTCTCAAGAGTCTTCTCCAACACCACAGTTCAAAAGCATCAATTCTTCGGTGCTCAGCTTTCTTCACCATCCAGGTCTCACATCCGTACACGACCACTGGAAAAACCATAGCCTTGACTAGATGGACCTTTGTTGGCAAAGTAATGTTTCTACTTTTGAATATGCTATCTAGATTGGTCATAAGTTTCCTTCCAAGGAGTAAGCGTCTTTTAATTTCATGGCTGCAGTCACCATCTGCAGTGATTTTGGAGCCCCCAAAAATAAAGTCAGCCACTGTTTCCACTGTTTCCCCATCTATTTCCCATGAAGTGATGGGACCGTATGCCATGATCTTCGTTTTCTGAATGTTGAGCTTTAAGCCAACTTTTTCACTCTCCTCTTTGACTTTCATCAAGAGGCTCTTTAGTTCTTCTTCACTTCCTGCCATAAGGGTGGTGTCATCTGCATATCTGAGGTTATTGATATTTCTGCCGGCAATCTTGATACCAGCTTGTGCTTCCTCCAGCCCAGTGTTTCTCATGATGTACTCTGCATATAAGTTAAATAAACAGGGTGACAATATACAGCCTTGATGTACTCCTTTTCCTATTTGGAACCAGTCTGTTGTCCCATTTCCAGTTCTTACTGTTGCTTCCTGACCTGTATACAGGTTTCTCAAGAGGCAGGTCAGGTGGTCTGGTATTCCCATCTCTTTCAGAATTTTCCAGTTTATTGTGGTTCACACAGTCAAAGGCTTTGGAAAAGTCAATAAAGCAGAAATAGATGTTTTCCTGGAACTCTCTTGCTTTTTCGATGATCCATTGGATGTTGGCAATTTGATCTCTGGTTGCTCTGCCTTTTCTAAAACCAGCTTGAACATCTGGAACTTCATGGTTCACGTATTGCTGAAGCCTGGATGGAGAATTTTAAGCATTGCTTTACTAGTGTGTGAGATGAGTGCAACGGTGTGGTAGTTTGAGCATTCTTTGGCATTGCCTTTCTTTGGGATTGGAATGAAAACTGACCTTTTCCAGTCCTGTGGCCACTGCTGAGTTTTCCATATTTGCTGGTATATTGAGTGCAGCACTTTCACAGCATCATGTTTCAGGATTTGAAATCACCCTTCAAGCTACTCCTTGAACTTTGCTCATGGACTCCTGAGAGTCTCTGGGGCCCTTGGGGCTTTGCACCTTGCTTGGAAGACCGCAGCCACGGGGCAGGCTGGTCTCCATCATGCCTGGCCTTGGCAGGGCAGCCTGGTGTTCAGATGTGGCTGAATCCCATTTTCACTGGCTTTGGCCTGCCCTGGGCTCTGCTGTTTTGCTTGGAGGTGCTGCTGGGGACCGCAGCTGAAGCCCTCTTACTCCTTGTGGGTTTGTCTCGGCCACCGCCAGCCACAGGAAGCAGGTTCCTTGCCTTATGCTCAGGGAGGAATGGAAGTATTTTTGTCGTTGAAAACAACTGTTTTTATAGAGGCCTACACGATTCTGTGGAACATTACATAACCAGCCTGAGAGGCCTGGGAGGATGATCGTGTTCCCTCTGGCTGGCTGCAGGGCTGTGGCGTGTCCTGAGGCTTCTGTTCCTTCCTGATGTGACCCTGGGCCTCCTGTTCTGGCACCAGCAGGAGTCCAGGACCAGCCTCTGCTTGCTGCCTGGCCAGCTCAAACCTTGCCGTGTCAGCCAGCAGTCTCTCTTGTTAACATAGATTGTCATCTCTTTTAGGAAATTATATAAACACACACCCCCAGGCGATAGAGAAAAAGAAAAAGTCAGTTTCAGGCAGTGAGAGTTTGATGCCGTCATCCTAGCAACTCACCCCCTCACCCCTTCCCACCCACAGCTTCCACCTCACCAGGGGTCGGGCATGTGCCAGGATGAGGGGGTCTTGCCCTTACAAGCATGAAGTAACCAGAATACGTTAGAAATGCCTGATTGAAAATAAAAGGGCGTGTTGATTTTGGCCCTACCTTATTAGGGAGGGTAAACTTAATTGTATGCTTTGTGTTTTCAGATTGTGCCTTCTAATTCTGATTAATACAGCACCTCACAGATAGGCAAAGAGATGTTGGCTTTTTTTGAGGTGGGGGATAACCATCACCAACACTGAAAACTCAAAGTCGCTTTCCTGCTTATAGTTCCTTCCAGAGCTGAGCTTAAAGTTCTCAGCATCCCTGGCAAGGCTGATGAGGGATTATTGTCTTGCTTTCAGAGTCAGTGTAGGCCAGGAGAGGCGATAAACTCTGGCCTGGATTATTGCCATGGTTCAGGCAAGAGCCTTGCACAGATGCAAGCAAAGCCCAAGCGTTTGCTTTCTAATGCCTAGTGCAGTTTGTTGTTAAATTTTTCATCCAATACATCTAACATACCTTCAGGAAGGTGCTTCTCATCTCAGACAGGAGGTGCCAGTGTAAAGATGGGATTACTGCATGGTTTGGGGAGGACTTTTCGGGGGTGCATTTCTGCAGAGCCTGCTGAGCTTGTGCTGTGGCCTCCCTCCAGCCCTGGTGCATGTGGTGATATTCATTTTCGTGGGACACTTAGGCCTGGCACAAAGAAAGCTGTTTTGCCTGGATCTGCTGGGAGTCCAAGAGGGGGTTTATGTTAGAGCCCAAAGGGATCAGTGCAGCCACCCTTACCAAACAAAAAGCCATCAAGGCTACTTCTTGCTAGGGAGCCACTCAGGGTGGGCACCCAGGGGTGCACACCATGGATTGTGGGTCCCCCCAGACCTGCCAGCACGTTGTGATCTGATAACGTACAGAAGGGCTTCCCTGGTGGCTCAGTGGGTAAAGAATCTGCCTGCAATGCAGGAGACTCAGGTTCGATCCCTGGATTGGGAATATCCCCTGAAGGAGGAAATGGCAACCCACTACAGTATTCTTGCCTGGAGCTTCCCGTGGACAGAGGAGCCTGGTGGGCTACAGTCCAAGGGGTCGCAAAGAGTCGGACACAGCTGAGCACACACGCGTTCATTCAGTGTACAGAAGGTGATGCAACTTCCAGCAACAGGTAAAATTTGCCCTTGGCTAGAATTCTTCTTGGCAGAGTTTTGCTGAAAAACTGTCTGCAATTCTGTTGTCCTGAATCCTCCTGCCAAGTGGTGCAGTTTGTGGGAGATACAAGGTGTCAGGAAACAGCCATTGGATGAGGTCCACCATGGAACGTGGAGCTCTTACTGGCTTTGGCAGAATAGGTACCTTTGCAGCCTGCTGTGTTCCAGGCGACCAATCGCAGCTCCCTGGGTATTTTAAAAAAGAATGTATCTGTAATCCAGGTCCAGAATCCCTACCCCACCCACATTCTGTTGCAGTCCAGGTATTAAAGCCTGTGACCTTGTGCTGTTCGCCCAGCAGACAGCTTGTACCTCTTGTTTGTTCAGGGAAGTGACGTTATAGGATCTGATAGACTTCAGGTCATCCAGGAAATTGCCCAATCAGCAATTGTTGAATTAAATTTAAATGAGTGTATTAAAAAGCAGAGATATTACTTTGCCAACAAAGGTCTGCCTAGTCAAGGCTATGGTTTTTCCAGTGGTCATGTATGGATGTGAGAGTTGGACTGTGAAGAAAGCTATGCACTGAAGAATTGGCTTTTGAACTGTGGTGCTGGAGAACTCTTGAGAGTCCCTTGGACTGCAAGAAGATTCAACCAGTCCATCCTAAAGGCCCTGGGTGTTCATTGGAAGGACTGATGCTGAGGCTGAAACTCCAATATTTTGGCCACCTCATGCGAAGAGTTGACTCGTTGAAAAGACTCTGATGCTGGGAGGGATTGGGGGCAGGAGGAGAAGGGGACGACAGAGGATGAGATGGCTGGATGGCACCACCGGCTCGATGCACATGAGTTTGAGTGAACTCCGGGAGTTGGTGATGGACAGGGAGGCCTGGCGTGCTGCGATTCATGGGGTCGCAAAGAGTCGGACACGAGTGAGTGAGTGCACTGAACTGAACTGAGCAGGCTAAAAATCCCAAGGCTGAGAAGTCTTTTATTTGGGGTGGGCATGTCACGTAACTCAGGGACCAGCTTCTAGCCAGAGAATAAACTTGTTTTACCGAATGCATCACACTGACCACCTTTGTCCCAAGAGGTCAGGGACAGTTTCAGGGTTGAGATGCTTCTGAGGCCTGATTGTCTTGGTTCATCTCTGAGTCTGGCTCACCGGTCTCTACTGATGCCTTCTGGATGAACCAAAGAACAACAGATGTCTTTCAGTTGGGCGCAAGTTGTCTTTTAAAGGGACAGTGACACAAAAGAGCAGCAGGTCTCTTACCCTTTGAGAGCCAGGAAAGGACAGCTGGGAGTTCAGGGCCAGGCTGAGGATGAAGGGGCAGTGATCAGAAAGCCTTGTCAATTTTAGGACCAGCTGCAGTGCAGAAGCTATGGGTCTGGCTTTAAGAAAATTGAGGGGACTTCTTTGTCCTTCCAGTGGTTAAGATTTGACCTTCCTATGCAGGGGATGCGGGTTCAGTCCCTGGCTGGGGAGTAAGATCCTACATGTCTGTAAAAAACATCCCACATCCCATGTGTCTCCAGAAAACCCAAACATAAAACAGAAACATATTGCGACATATTCAATAAAAAACTTTTACAGTGGTCCATAAAAAACAAACAAAAAAACCCCAAGAAAATAGAGATGTGAAGATCTTATTGCAGAGAACAGTTTTGTGAAATGAGGTGTTTTTTGCCTTACAAAAGTTTTCTTTCAGATACCCCAGATGTAGCCTGTCTGGAGGGAATTCATTTTGGGGTTCTCCTCAAATTTCTAACGTCTTCACTGCTGCTACAAAGCCAAGAGGTTATCTCTCTTGCCTGGATGGCTGTATCAGTATCTTGAATTGTTTTGCCTCCCAGATCAACTCTTGAAGTCCAGACCCCTCCAGGCCAACACAGAGGCTGTTGTCACCTGGCTTCTGCTGAATCCACCATCCGTACTTGCACCTTCTCACCCAGACCGTTTGTCCTGCAGCACTTCTCCCTGGGGGTGGCCACTTCCCTGACTTTTCACTCTGTGCTTGCTTGCTTGGTCATCTCTGCTCATCCTTCAGTTCTCCAGTGACACCAGTGCCGAGCACACTTTCCTGACCACGCTTTTCTGATCCCCTTCCATCCTGCCCTCACCACGCATTCTCGTCTTCCTCACCTGGTACATAACTGCAGCTCACTGTGCCTGCCTGGGGCTTGCCTCTCTTCCCAGGTGGGCAGCAGCACCTGCAGAGACCAGGTGACCTCCTCACTGGCCTGGTTGTCAGTACAGTTCTTAGACCTCACAGTCAGGTTTGTGGAATGAATGAGGATATAAGTATGTCTTTAAAATTGTAACCTTTTCTAATATATTTTAAAGCCAACTTGCAAATAAACCAACTGTGATGCAAATTCAGTTATCCTGATGGAGGGGTGTGCGTGTGTATAGATACCACATGTTAATTTTAGCTGTGTTCCAAGACTCAAGAATGTTAGATCGCAGTGTCCTTTTTGGAAAGTGGACTTGATGCTGTCACACATTCACAGATGTCGGGGTCTCTGACAGACTCAGTAAGTGGTGCCCTCTTCTCCTGCCCAGGCTTTGATGGAATTGGGAGCTATACACAAAGTAATAAATAGTACAGGCCAAAATACTCATTTGTCACTGGTGGAGGTTAAGTTGGAGGGCTCAGCTTGGGGTGAAAAGCGAGCGGTTCTGCTGAGAGAGTCTCAGGGTTAGGCCATGTCCCCGCAGAGCATGGGGCTCACCTGGGGCCCTGGGTCTGGAGAAGCCGCTGCCCCATCTGATCAGCTGCTCCATCTCAGGAGGGGAACAATTCCAGACCCATATGGAAGACACCCCCCTCACTAACAGAGGGCTCCTTCCAAACTCTCCTTCCCTCTATTGATTGTTTTACTATCTTGAAAGAAAATGTTAGTCTCTGAGTTGTGTCCTACTCTTTAAAACCCCATGGACTGTAGCCCTCCAGGCTCCTCTGTCCATGGGATTCTCCAGGCAAGAATACTGGAGTGGGTTGCCCTGCCCTCCTCCAGGGGATCTTCCTGACCCAGGGATCGAACCCAGGTCTCCTGCATTGCAGGCAGATTTTTACCATCTGAGCCACCAGAGAAGCTCTTTGATATCGTGTTTTTCCAAACAGATAAACGGTGTTTCATAGGTGTTTGTTGAAGTCAAATAGTAAAGCAGCATTCCCTTTCTCCATATGAACATAGCTACTTTTAGTTGACCCCAAAAAGAGGAAACAAGCGATGTTTTTTATTTATTTGTTTTTGGCTGTGCTGGGTCTTCGTTGCTGCGTGCAGGCTTTCTCTGGTTGGAGAGGCTTCTCTTGTTGTAGGGCGGGAGCTCTAGGCACACCGGCTTAGTTGCTCCTCAGCATCTGAGATCTTCCCAGACCAGGGATCGAACCCATGTCCCCTGCATTTGCTCTCATATTCTTAACCATTCAACCACCAAGGAAGACCAACAAGCAATGCTTTAACAGTTTATTTTTCTGGGACCAATTTTAAATGTTTCATGTTAGCATGAATAAGTTCAGTGACCAAAGAATTATGTTAGGGTCCTTCCTGGTTTGCGATTTGGGACCCAGCTGTAGTCTGCTTAGGTCCAGTGCTGAGTTTGAGTTACTCTTAGCAAACCAGGCAGCGGTGGCTGTGGAAATATAGAGTTCATTTCACGTAGTAAACACGTGGGGCAGTTTTCCTGGGGCCATGAGAATGTAGGAAGACTGTTCCCAGGAATGCTGTTCATGTTTGGTGCTCTGTCATTAGGGAAGGCAGGTGAGTAAGACAGAAAGAGGTGAACTCAGAACATTGCGCTGTGTTCTGAGGTTGTCTGAACGGAGTATGAGTAGATCTGCTTCCAGACTCGCCCCTTGACTGGCTGGAATCTGGTTGGTGTTAAGGAAGACCTTTCTGGCTTTTCTGCCCCGCTGCTTCTGTGTACAGGCACCTCCCTCACCCCCCACCCCCAGCTTAAGACCTGGTTGGTGTTATAAATAACTTTTCTTCATAAAGGTGGCCCTCTGAGGGCATCATTAGGGAATCAGAGCAGTTGTAAAGGAGCAGTGAAAGTTGCAGGTCGTGGGATGTGCCAGCCCCCACAGAAGGCAGCATGCACATTTACACTGACTGAGTCAGTGCTGAGGTTGCTGGTATTTGTGGATCCATTCATAATGAAACTAGGATTTTTCCTTTGAATTTTTAAAAAGAATACAACTCAAATTTCAAATGTCTCTGAAAGTCAGATGTTCCTCTTTTATTTTGAGAGCATGTTATTTGAGGGGGGAAAAGGTCGTTGCTACACAAACTCTAGTCCGATGGATGGAAATATATATGAACATAGTCCCTCCCCATCCCCCAGCCCCTCAAGGAAAACTTAGACAGTGTATATGAAAGTCAGGATTCTGACAGCCCCTATTGTGGTGGGAGCACAATAGATTACTCTGGAAACCTCAAGTCCAGTTTGAGTTGGAGAGAATGAGATTAGTTAGCTTGCAGGGAAAGTGTCCAGGCCACCCGCCCTCTCTCCTTTATGAGGAAGGTGACAGCTGAAAAGAGCCAGGATCCGCCCTGTGGCAGCAGTGACAGTTGAGCACAAAGAGGGTGTGCTCCTGACCTCTGCCTGTCCTTGGTCCCTGCTCCTCCACGCGGTGGGGGTGGGGCTGGAGCAGTAGGGGGTGGGGGTAGGGAGGTGGGGGTGGGGGTAGGGAGGTGGGGGTGGGGTGGGGGGTGGTTGTTGCAGGTTGAAACTTTTCACTACGTCTTCAGTTGTGCTTAGGGACCCAGACTTGGGCATTTTTCTCTTGGATGGTTTAATGTTCTTTGCCAGTTGATCAGAGGAAGTCTTTGGCTGCCCCAAGGCTTTGTGTTCTCTGGAAATTAAATGCAGGCGGGGTAGTAGTCTTTGTATGAATGAAAGGGAAGGACCCTGAGATCCAGCCTGACCCCTCCCTAGCCGGTCAAGCAGTGATTTCCACCAGCATGTTGGATTTATACGAAGTGAAAAGTGGTCAGTGAGGTGACGCAGTGATGGACAGTGTGAGCGCCCAGCAGGAACCTGTTGCTTTCAGGTCGGAACTGGGCTTTGCTCATGTTTCTTTCGTGGGATCACACTTGGCCGCACACTGGAAGCATGAGTGGGGTGCCCAGGCCCTGCCCCAGAGACTTTGATTAAATGGGATGAACCCCGTTCTGGCCCCAAGGGCCGCACCGCACCAGGACTGCCTGCGGGAGCTCTGGGCTGTCTTGTTCTGAGCATCCTGGCTCATTGCCTCTCTTCCTGGTTTTCAGACTTGAAGGTTTTCTAAAAGTTAAATGCTATTAGGTAATTTCAGGAGGCATTCTGACTAGCTCTGAGAGAGAGCTTATTTGGGACTGTCCTGGTGACCCAGCCGTTAAGGATCCATGCTTAACAGAGCCCACTCCAGTACTCTTGCCTGGAAAATCCCATGGATGGAGGAGCCTGGTCGGCTGCAGTCCATGGGGTTGCTAAGGGTCGGGCACGACTGAGTGACTTCACTTTCACTTTCATGCATTGGAGAAGGAAATGGCAACCCACTCCAGTATTCTTGCCTGGAGAATCCCAGGGACAGGGGAGCCTGGTGGGCTGCAGTCCATGGGGCCGCTAAGAGTCAGACACAACTGAGTGACTTCACTTTCACTTTTCACTTTCATGCATTGGAGAAGGAAATGGCAACTCGCTTCAGTGTTCTTGCCTGGAGAATCTCAGGGACAGAGGAGCCTGGTGGGCTGCTGTCTGTGGGGTCGCACAGAGTTGGACACAACTGAAGCGACTTAGCAGCAGTAGCAGCTTAACAGAGCAATCTGTTTGGCAGAGGGCACAGGTTCAATCCATGGTCTGGGAACTAAGATCCCACATGCTGTGCAATGTGGTTAAAAAAAAAAAAAGAGGGCGCCTATTAAATTGAGGTGACTTAGGGCGTTTAGGGTCGTCAGCCTGGGAGGAACTGGGGCTGTTGATACAGTGGGCTTGATGTCCATGGGCTCTGTGCGTGTGGGGCTCAGTGGGTATGGGGCACTGTCTGTGAGGGCCTTGAGCATCCATGGATTTGGGCATTCTGGGCAGGGGACTTCCTTGAACCTGCACCCCATGGTATGAGGGGTGACTCGTTAGAGCAAAGCTGGGAAACGGGGATTTGAACTCCACTCCCTTCAGCACTGCTCCAAGGTGGTTCGTCCTGGAGGAGACTGAGGATGGAATCTGGGGGAGCAGCAGTTAGTTATACTGCACTGTCTCCAGACAGAGCTGTTGGGGTGTGTGGCCCCGGAGCTCAGCGTGGGGTTGCCATGGGAATCCCTGCCCTGCTCCTCCGAGTGCTGGCCAGTGTTTCCCCCGATCTGTGATCTTGGACGCCAGCTCTGTACTCAGCTTCATGGGTTTTCGTTCTCTTCTGAGACCAGCTACTCAGTTTTATTCATTCACTTTACCCCTGTGGCCCACTTCACGGACTTTGCCGCTTTGGGCTCTGGCTATGATTCCTTTTCCGTCTCCTTTGGTTCGTGTTTTATACTCTTTTTTGTGTAGGTACGGGGAGGTCGTGGGAGGGGGCGATGGAGTGAGGGGGTTCGAAAACCAGAGGGGAGTGAGGTATTGAGAAATAACGGGACTGGAACCAGGCCGGTGCTTGATGGGAGGCTGGGGCCAGAGGGCAGAGGTCCCGCCCTTGGGCAGAGGGTCAGTCAGGGCAGCAGCTGAGCAGGGTTGACAGAGGGGCCTGAGTTTGCCTGTGTACGCTGGCACTGACCATTCCCATGAGCTCAATGTGCCTGCCTAGGCAGGGTCTCTGCCCTTGAAGTATCCACAGAGAGAAGACACCCCTTGGGTCAGGTGGTCCAGATATTTGCTTGCTGAAAATCAGGTTTTCTAAAGCTCATCCTTCTTGCTCTGTGAATATTGCTTATTTCACAGGGAGGAGTCTTTTTTTTTTTTTTTCCTTAATGAGATATCTTTATGTTGTTCTCTGTTTGGCTGAGAATTTCTATCTTTTCCTTTTATTTTGACAACTTGTTGGAAAATTCTTGCCACTCTGCTAACTTTCAAGATGCCTAGAAACATTTTATAGACAGTATGGAACGTTGCTCTCTGATCAGTTTAGTGAAACCATAAGAAATCATTTTATGAAAAGCACCCTAGAGACAGTAAATCTTTCCTAAGAGTTATTTTAGAATTCCTTAGTTTGCAGAGCTACTTTTTTAAAAACTATAATGTAGTCTGTGGGTCAGACCTTGAAAAGAACACCCCTAGTTAACGTCCTGCTGATGCTCAGAATATCTCAAAAGGAGGGCTGACGTTTTAGCCATAGGCTGAATGCATAGCCTGGCTCAGGCCACAGCATGGACCCGGTGTACTCAGCCATCATTAGTGCTGCCATTAAGCAAACGTGCATTTCTTGACTGTCATATGGGAGTTTGACCAGATAATTCAGCGTGGCATTTTACAGACATCTTAATGAGAGAGTGGAGTGTTTGATTTTAAACTTTTTAGAAAGCCATCACCTTGTTTTTCTTAAACAAGGTGCTTTTGTATTTGTTATGAATGTGTGAGATGAAATGTGATCATCTAAGTAGCCCCAGAGAAGACACGTCTTCAGAGTCATTTTGGAACTGGTGTCTGATTTTCCGAAGTCAATTTAGATTTACCTGTGTAAGTTCAGGCCTAGGATTGGGCCACTATCCTGAAAGTCTGAAGTCTTCAAGAAACTGAAAGTCTCTTGACATTAATAGAATTAAATTAATAATAGAATTAAAAGGACTTGGGTCTTTCCCCATGGTCCAGTGGTTAAAACTTTGCCTTCTGAAGCAGAGATGTAGGTTCGATCCCTGGTCAGGGAGCTAAGATCCACATGCCTCACAGCCAAAAATCCAAAACATAAAACAGAGACAATATTATAACACGTTCAATTTAAAAATGGTCCACATTAAAAAAAAATCTTAAAAAAATTACAAGAAACTTATTTTATTAGTAACTGTCTTTGTTTCCTCTTCTGTTTTTCTGGTTGTAAAACAACAGAGAAGTCTGAAATACATGATTTAAGGAGAGAGGCATTTTCATTTCAGTTTTTTTTTTCCCTTCTTTTGCTCAGAACATATGGAAAGGATAAACTCAAGTTTGAAATATTAGTGCTCATTTTTATTTTATATCAGAAATTAGTTGTTGCTAGTTTCCTAAGGTTCTTTAAGGAATAGTTGGAAAGGTTCTGAAAAATAACATTTTTTCCCTAAATTCTAGAAGACTTATCAATTGACCAAGCTTTCGGTCAACAATAAACATTCCTTTCTTTGATGATTCAGAGTTTTTCTTAGTCTTCTGATGCCATAGGGCCAGAAGTGCCGAGACAGCTTGCTGAACCAGCTTTTGTTTTACTTTCACATATAAACCAAAGGCTATTTTGATTTCAGGTCAGCAGTCTCGATTTATAATAGAATATGACTTACTTTTTAGACGTGAGCATTTTAGGTGGCCCACAGTTGTTTTGGAAAACAAGTGGCAGGTGGTCCCATTCAGCTTTACCCGTTGAGATGCGTTTACCTCCCCGAGATGGAGCGAAAGTAATTGTATCTGGCAGAGAGCAGAGTCAGATTGTCTTCACTGCTAATTATTCACCGACTTCCATCTCTGCAGCTTCCCATTTTAATTCAGACAGTAAGTGTCTGCAAATGTCTGTGCTAAATATTCTCTTGCTATCAGACAGCCTCGAAGAGTGTGTGTGCACGTCTGTGGCTAAGAATTGATAATTTTACTTCTTTTCCTTCTCTTTCTCTGCTGGTTTATTTGTAGTAAGTTAGTGGAAATAGATAATCACGTCATCTTTTCCCCCCAATTCTGGTGGCCACTTTCCAGCACTGATTAGTCCACTGAATTAGGAGGATGTCCCTCTTCCAGAAGCACCCATGGAAGGCGGGGCTTGGAGACCTCAGCTGTTACCATTTCAACTGTGTTTATTTTCTCAAAGAAGAGTCTCACTTAATATATTCTAGAAATGAAATTCTCATGTGACTTTGGATCCTCTGGAGTAAGGATCATTTAGATTTGTAGCCCAGGCCCATCGGTTGTTTAAATAGAAATCACCTCCGTCACTGACTTCCTGGTCAGCTTGGAGTCTTGGTGCAAGGATCCTGAAGCATTTGCTCATCTCATGTCTATCAGGGACCATCCCTTTTTGACTTTCTTAGACTCAGTCCTGTTGTGGCCTCACTGGGGAGGCTTGAAGGCTGAGAGAGAGCCACGCCAGTGGATAAACTGCACTGAGACGGCTTAAGGCCAAAAGGCAGAGGTGCCAGACAGCCAGGCAGGGCCAGGTTAAAGGTTAAGCTGGTGTCTGTCTGGAGAACCAGCTGGAGGCAGCCACAGCCTTGTGGGCTGGGAGCGCCTTCGTGGCAGGTCCCTGCATGCCTTGCTGTCCTGTCTGGGCCAGTGGGAGCCCCTGGCCCCCACCCGTCCCCCGGTCCCCTGTGCCTGGGCAGACCTGGGGTAGAGAAAGAGGTGACAGGCAGCACAGGGCCAACTTGTCCCCTTGCTTAGGACTGATTCCAGCCCCATGCTGACCAGCATGGAAAATTTCAGCTCTTCTTTTTTCCTTTTTTTTTAAACCACCTCCCTGAAATGTAAACAGTTGAATTATTTTCCAGTTTGGTCAGGGAAGCAGAGAATCACGTGTGTAATATTTTTGTAATAGGCAGAGTTACTCATTTTTGTTTTACTAAGTCTTTCCCTTCAAATAACCCTTGGCTGTTTTCTCATCCTTCCCGTTTGGGCTGAAACCTTCACACAGGACACCGGAGGGGCCAGCACGTCCAGGAGAGATGGAGACCACTCTGCCACCAGCTCTGAAAACAACCCCAGTCCTTTAAGTACCATGTTCTGACTCACCGGCTTTGCCTTTAAGTAGACTTTCGGCTTGTTCAAGGGTTAGTACCTCTTGTTTGTGAACTGTATTGAGGACACAACAGCACAGCTGTTCCTGTTTGTATTGTTGTGGTTTAAATGATGCATTTCAGTTCTCTCTTTCAGGGGTTACTTCTCTCTCTACTCTGCTTCCTCTAGTGCCTGGTAATGAATTTGCTGTTTGATACTGTGATTTTGGTATGCTGTTATTTGGAAGAGAGTTTTTCCTCTTTTGTGATGGTGCACGTGTAGGAGGGAAGGCAGCCATGACCTTGTGTGTGACAACTTCTGTGACCTGGGCCCAACCCTGCCAGCTTCGGGGAGCCAGGCTCCTTTTCAGGAAGTTGGTAGGGCTGGGCTCTGAATTAGCATCTGACATCAAATCCATTGTGTTTTTTCTCTATACCTTCCTCTTTCTAGAAAGGAATGTGTATGAACTCAAAATGTCCCTCTTCCTCCAGTAGTTTCGTTGATACTGATGCTTTCGCTGAGTTGTGTTTCTTTTCCTTCTTCTTTCTCTTTCTTTAGGTTTTGAACTGTGGCTTAAATCATTTACACTCTCCACCCTCCTCTTGGGCACAAAAGTAAATCGAGCCTTATGGAATCTCACTGCTCAAACTGGTGACAGCCACATTTTAGAGAACTCAAGAAGAGCCACGATGGGCATTCTTGAGATAAATTGTTGGGGCTGTGAGTAGCAGGCCTGATGGAACCCCTGAGATGGGGGTGGGCGAGTGTCAGGCCATGAGGACAGCGTCGTGTCCCACTGTGTGGTCCCATAAGGTGTCGGGGGACCTTATTTCCTTGGCGTGAGGGGATGGAGAGGTGATGTCCCAGGCATGCACAGGGCTGGCATCCCTGGATTGCAGATGCTTTCACGTGGGCTTTAGAGACCTGCAGAGGAAGCCTCTGCCTGTGCAGTGATGACCTTACTGTATTGCTTGAGGTGCTCAATCCTAAAGTAGTGAGTCTTGAGCTGCTGCAAGAATGTCCACTTAGCTGTGAAAGTATTTCAAGAATGCTTTCCTGTGTGTGTGTGTGTGTTCAGTCGCTCAGTCGTGTCCGACTCTTTGTGACCCCATGGACTGGAGCCCATTAGACTCCTCTGTCCGTGGGATTCTCTAGGCAAGAATACTGGAGTGGGTTGCCATTTCCTTCTCCAGAGTATCTTCCTGATCCCCCACCAGGGATCAAACCCGAATCTCCTACACTGGCAGGAGGATTCTTTACCATTGAGCCACCAGGGAAGCCATGCTTTCCTAAGATAATGAATGTTCTTTGTTAATCTTCATGGACTTAAAGCATTCCACTTTTACCAGTGAAAATATAGGAATATGCTTGTAGTCTTGGGCTGAGTTTAGTACAGCGGATTCATTCTAAGATCCCATAGTGATGTTGTTGAATTGTCAGAGAACTGAGAAAAGACCTAAGTGAAAAACAGCCAAGTCTGAAATCCAGTGGAAAATAGATTCTTTGCCCAGTTAAGTATCTGATAACTGAGTTATTTATTAGTTATTCAACGATATTTTTAGGAGTCAGTATCTATCTCATCCTTAGGTTTCCAGTTATTTTGATTCTTCAACAGACGCTAAAGGATACAAGGACCATGGTACTGGAAAAAAATTTTTTTCTACAGAGATTAGACTAACTGAATCTTACTATGGTAATTAATTGGCAGAAAATCAATAATTCATCAAGAAGTCTCTCAGCCAGTGGTGGCAAAAGACAGTGCAGTGAATGCTGGTGAATTTAGGAGAATGTACAAGTGTCAGTGAGCTAATTGGGTGAATTTACATACAGTGTACTGTATTGTCAGACAAGACTAGTCATTTGGGAAATTTGTAGGAGGTTACTGGAGACCGAAATGTTAAAATACTTTAACTATTTGTCTGTCCCTAAAGAGAAGCTTGGACTGCAAGGAGATCCAACCAGTCCATTCTGAAGGAGATCAGCCCTGGGATTTCTTTGGAAGGAATGATGCTAAAGCTGAAACTCCAGTACTTTGGCCACCTCATGTGAAGAGTTGACTCATTGGAAAAGACTCTGATGCTGGGAGGGATTGGGGGCAGGAGGAGAAGGGGACGACAGAGGATGAGATGGCGGGATGGCATCACTGACTCGATGGATATGAGTCTGAGTGAACTCTGGGAGTTGGTGATGGACAGGGAGGCCTGGCGTGCTGCGATTCATGGGGTCGCAAAGAGTCGGACATGACTGAGCGACTGAACTGAACTGAAAGAGAAGCCTCAAGAAGTGCATATTTGGCTAAATGAGTAAAGTGAAACTGCCGTTTTTGCATTGTCCTCTGATTAAGAAATGTTAATTTATTTGTTTTAAAGAAAGCAAGTAAATTTTTTTCTCAAATTTGTTTTCTTGTGTGAGTTGCTATCTAAAAGTTACTTTTTTTTTTAAGAAAATTTAAAGAATCATTTATTTTTGGTGGCACTGGGTCTTCTTTGCTACGTGCAGGTTTTCTCTAGTTGCAGCCACTGGGGCTCCTCTTCACTGCAGTGCGCGGGCTTCTCAATGCCGGGGCTTCTCTTCCTGCAGAACTCAGGCTCTGGGCGCGTGGGCTTCAGTAGAGGTGGCTCTTGGGCTCTAGAGGGTGGGCTCAGTAGTTGTGACACACAGGCCTAGTTGCTTCGAGACATGAGGAATCTGTCTGGACCAGGGGTAGAACCCGTGTCCCTAGCACTGGCAGGTGGATTCTTATCCACTATGCTGCCAGGGAAGTCTTAAAAGTTCTTTTTAAAATGTTTTAGTCTTAGAATCTTTTCATACTCTTAAAAATTATTGAGAGCTTTAAGGAGCTTTTATGTATGTAACAAATATCTTTTGATATTTATTCTGTTAGGAATAAAATCCAAGAAAAAATTTAAAAGGTCATTATTAAATTTAAAAAATAACAAACCAACTGCTTGTTAACGTAAATACCAGTTTTATGAGAAGTAACCATTTTCTGAAACGAAAGAAACCTGGTTGAGAAGAGTGCTTTATAATTTTTTGCAAACATTGCTAATATCTGGCTTAACGGAAGACAGCTGCATTATCTCATCTTATACCTACATTCATTCTGATATAATGATTGTTTTGGTTTTCATGTATGAAGAAAATCCAGCCCCACACAATAATGTAGATGCACAGGGGGAGTGTTTTAATACCTTTTTAGAGTAATGTGGATTCTTTAATGCTGTGCTAAACGAGTGATACTTTCTTAAAGGTTGGTTGAGATATAAATTTTGAAACCTGATCTATGAACTTTTAAAACCCTATTCCATATATGATTGTGAATATCATGCGTTGGTCATTTGGAAAATCTCCCAAATGTTGATATACATAATTTTTCATAAATTTGCAAAAATATCATTTTGCAAAAGTTATCTCACCAGTGAGAAAATATATATAGGGAAGTTGTCAGTTCAGTTCAGTTCAGTTTTTCAGTTGTGTCCGACTCTTTATGACCCCATGATCCACAGCACGCCAGGCCTCCCTGTCCATCACCAACTCCCGGAGTCCACCCAAACCCATGTCCATCGAGTTGGTGATGCCATCCAACCATCTCATCCTCTGTCGTCCCCTTCTCCTCCTGCCCTCAATCCCTCCCAGCATCAGGGTCTTTTCCAATGAGTCAGCTCTTCGCATGAGGTGGCCGAAGGATTGGAGTTTCAGCTTCAACATCAGTCCTTTCAATGAACACCCAGGACTGATCTCCTTCAGAATGGACTGGTTGGATCTGCTTGCAGCCCAAGGGACTCTCAAGAGTCTTCTCCAACACCACAGTTCAAAAGCGTCAATTCTTCGGTGCTCAGCTTTCTTTGTAGTCCAGCTGTCACATCCATACATGACCACTGGAAAAACCATAGCCTTAACTAGACGGACCTTTGTTGGCAAAGTAATGTCTCTGTTTTTTAATATGCTGTCTAGGTTGGTCATAGCTTTGCTTCCAAGGAGTAAGCGTCTTTTAATTTAATGGCTGCAGTCACCATCTGCAGTGATTTTGGAGCCCAGAAAGATAAAGTCAGCTACTGTTTCCACTGTTTCCCCATCTATTTGCCGTGAAGTGATGGGACCGGATGCCATGATCTTCGTTTTTTTAATGTTGAGCTTTAAGCCAACTTTTTCACTCTCCTCTTTCACTTTCATCAAGAGGTTTTTTAGTTCCTCTTCACTTTCTGCCATAAGGGTGATGTCATCTGCATATCTGAGGTTACTGATATTTCTCCCGGCAATCTTTATTCCAGCTGGTGCTTCCTCCACCTCCATGTTTTTTTACCTTTTGGCTGTACACACGGAATGTGGGATCTTAGTTCCCAGACCAGGGATCAAACCTGTGCCCCATGCATTGGCAGCAAGGAGTCTTAACCACTGGACCACCAGGGAAGTCCCCCTGGTTTCGTTTCTTTTCTATAAAATGTCTTCCAAAGAGCCATGTCTGAATCACCCCGGTTTGTATATCATGCCTTCAAGTAAAAGTGGATGTTTCATGAAAAAGTGGCTCATTTGCCCCTCCGTATGGTCTCCCAGGTGTTTTTCCTGGAAACCCCTGCTGCCTGTGGCATGTAGCTTTTGCTGTGTGCTGCCCTTTCATGCACAGAATGTTGAAAAGCTTGCACTCCAGGACTGAGCTTTGATAAAATTATTTTTCTTCTTTATCAAGAAGACCCTCCTTTTACCTGATCATTTTAGCTGCCGCTGTGCAGCACAGTTACCGGCACAGTTTGGACCACTGCCTTGTGCTAACATGCTGGCAGTTTTACATACGGTTACTTCTGTACTGTGGATGCAGCCAAACAGGCAAATAGTGTCTGAGGGTCATCATGAAAGTATTTTGACCTCACAGATCTCTTGGACGAGCCTGTAGGATGCCAGCAGGGCCATGCTGCTGCTGCTAAGTCGCTTCAGTCATGTCCGACTCTGTGCGACCCCATAGACGGCAGCCCACCAGGCTCCCCCGTCCCTGGGATTCTCCAGGCAAGAACACTGGAGTGGGTTGCCATTTCCTTCTCCAATGCATGAAAGTGAAAAGTGAAAGTGAAGTCGCTCTGTCGTGCCCGACTCTTAGCAACCCCATGGACTGCAGCCTTCCAGGCTCTTCCATCCATGGGATTTTCCAGGCAAGAGTACTGGAGTGGGGTGCCATTGCCTTCTCCGAGCAGGGCCATAGTTTACACTTTTGAGGGTTGTTGCTTTAAGACCTTTGGGGAAATTGCCAAAGGCAGCAGGAGCTAGACCTGGCTTGTCCTAATTGAGGATTCCAGAAATGAGATGGATCACATACAGTGTGCTGGGTGGTGTAGGGGCAGGCGAGGGGTGCAGATTGCTGGAAAGTGGAGCTTTTGTTGTGGACATCACTTCATGCACCCTGAATATCTAAGTCAGTGCCTGGTATGTTATGCAAGAAATATAGGTAGTCCTTTGAATAATTAGACTAAGAGTGAATAGTAGCTGACTTTATTTTCTGGGCTCCAAAATCACTGCAGATGGTGACTGCAGCCATGACATTAAAAGCCACTTACTCCTTGGAAGCAAAGTTATGGCCAACCTAGACAGCATATTAAAAAGCAGAGACGTTACTTTGCCAATAAAGGTCCGTGTAGTCAAGGCTATGGTTTTTTCAGTAGTCATGTATGGATGTGAGAGTTGGACTATAAAGAAAGCTGAGCACCGAAGAATTGATGCTTTTAAACTGTGGTCTTGGAGAAGACTCTTGAGAGTCCCTTGGACTGCAAGGAAATCCAACCAGTCCATTTTGAAGGAGATCAGCCCTGAGTGTTCACTGGAAGGACTGATGTTGAAGCTGAAACTGCAGTACTCTGGCTACCTGATGCGAAGAGCTGACTGATTGAAAAAGACCCTGATGCTGGGAGGGATTGAGGGCAGGAGGAGAAGGGGATGACAGAGTATGAGATGGCTGGATTGCATCACTGACTCAATGGACATGAGTTTGAGTGGACTCCGGGAGTTGGTGATGGACAGGGAGGCCTTGCGTGCTGTGGTCCATGGGGTCGCAAAGAGTCGGACACTACTGAGTGACTGAACTGAAATTGAATGGGATCATAAATTCAGTGTTTTTTTTTTTAAATCAAGTTTATTAAAGTATGCACATACATGCTAAGTTGCTTTAGTCATGTCCAACTCTGTGCAACCCTAAGAACTGTAGCCCACCAGTCTCATCTGTCCATGGGATTCTCCAGGCAAGAATTCTAGAGTGGGTAGCTGTTCCCTTCTCCAGGTCATCTTCCCAACTCAGGGATTGAACCCATGTCTCTTACATGTCCTGCCTTGGCAGGCAGGTTCTTTACCACTAGCACCACCTGGGAAGCCCTATCAAAGTACGTCTTTTACTTGTATATTTTATAGGTAACAAAAAAGTTGAGAAATATTAGTTGCACGCCCTTCCCATCCCAGGCTCTGCTGTGATACCATAATCTTACTTCGTCCTCTGGCCTTTGCGGTCTGTCTCCTGCTCTATGGAGGTCCCCATCCCAGCTGTGCAGACCCACCTCAGCAGTGATAACTGCAGCCCTGGTCGATTTTACCTAAAAGAGCTGACAGTGGTTTTTCCCGATTGGGGGATGCACCCCAGCGTAAAGGCTGGGTCAGGTTGCTCGTGAAGTCGGTTTTGCTGTGTTGCAGTGCCCTTCACGCTCTGTTCCCGGTGTTCTTGCTCTGTGGCTAGGTGGTTTGGCAGTTTCCTTTGTTTTCTATGTGTGAGGTATCAGAAGTTTGTTGTTCCTGGGTGTTTCCAGAAGAGAGGGATTTCCCTGCCCAGAAGAATGCCTTGTTGTGTCTGTCAATGCTTTTCTTTGTTCTCCCTTTAAGGAAGTTTATCTTGGTGATAGTGAGGACTAATTTATACTCACGTGGGTTAGAATTACTGCCTTTGGAAGGTTATGTGTGTATGCATGCATGTGTGCTAAGTCGCTGCATGAAGCGAAGTGAAGTGAAGTCGCTCAGTCGTGTCCAACTCTTCGCAACTCCATGGACTGTAGTCCACCAGGCTCCTTGGTCCATGGGATTTTCCAGGCGTGAATACTGGAGTGGGTTGCCATTTCCTTCTCTAGGGGATCTTCCCAACCCAGGGATTGAACCCAGGTCTCCCACATTGTAGGCAGACGCTTTACCATCTGAGCTACCAGGGAAGCCCGCTAAGTCACTCCAGTCGTGTCTAACTCTTTGTGACCCGGTGGACTGTAGCCTGCCAGGCTCCTCTGTCTGTGGGATTCTCCAGGCAAGAATGCTGGAGTGGGTAGCCATGCCCTCCTCCAGGGGATCTTCCTGACACGGACTGAACATGTCTCCTGCATTGGCAAACAGGTTCTTTACCCAGTGAGCCACCTGAGAAGCCCTGTGTGTGATTATATACATAAACACACATATATGTATGCATATGTATATATGTATGTTGTTGTTTAGTCGCTAAGTCATGTTTGAATCTTTAGGACCCCCTGGACTGTAGCCTGCCAGACTCCTCTGTGCATGGGATTTTCCAGGCATTCTTGGAATGGGTTGCCATTTCCTTCTCCAAGGGATCTTCCCAACACAGGGATTGAACCTGTCTCATGCATTGGCAGGTGGATTCTTTACCTCTGAATCACTTGGGAAGCCCAATGTATGTATGTATATATAAACAAATAAATTTAAATTATCCAGGATAGCTGGTTATTAGTGAGTTGGTATTTTGCTCCATTTTATTTTTCTCTCCAGTTTTCTGATTTTGTGTGATGATTTGGGGTGCTCTTCCTGTGAACCAGGAATACTCAGGTTGGAGTGAGTCTTTTAGAGCCTGTTGAGATAAGGCCCCATTTCCGTCTGCTCTTCCTATTAGGAATCCCCAGTCAGAGAGGCATCATGAGGTGATGCAGTTGTCTAGATAAAATTAAAATATCCAATGAAATATGAATGAGTACCTTATGGGACATCTGCTCCTGAAGATGTGTACAAGAGAAACCTAGAGACATGCTGTGTTATGACTGTCTTTTTGGTTGATTTCACTGTGATAAAGACAGGACCCAAGTGATGGAGAAAGAAGCAGAGGACAGTGTGGACAGAACTGCATCCATCCCCACTGTCCTGTCTCCTCATTGTCCTAAGCAAACAGACAAGGTTTTCAGGAGGAATCAACTCTTGTGTTTTTCTTTCATGTGAAATTTTTCTGAATTAGCTGATGAAGCCAAGCTCAGTAAATATTATCTTCATTTTGGGTTGTTCTTTTGTTTTGAAATGTCATTCCAACTCTATTCCCTATGTAGTTTTCTCTTTATTACTATTATTATTTTTATAGATTAGAGGTACTACCTTTTTCAGTCTTGCTTACCACATTTTTCTTCCTTTGATCCCATAAAATGTTTCATTCAGTTCAGCGGACCTATGTGAAGTGTGTACAAGTCAATAGCTATGTATGACCAAGCCTCACATCTTTGTGTTCCACTGCAAGCCCTGAGATTTGCATGTTCAGTACCAGCACCCCTTTGTCTGTGCTTTTTTCCCTCATTTGGTTATTGGGATGAAGGGAACCTTGTTGTAGAGAATGAGTCTCTGAGGACAGTTTCTTCCTGCTTGTCCCTTTGTCTTGTTTCATTGATGTAGTTATTTACTCTTTTGTTTGCACACAGGGTCTCAGTTATCAAGTTGTTGGCTCCTTTGGAGTAGAAAGACATTTTGGAGGTGAGAGAAATAGTACAGAAGGGAGAGGAGGAGAAGGGATATTAGAGAAAAAAGATTATTCCTCCTTGACCAGTTTCCATTTATGCAAAATTCTCAACCTTTGGCCTGTCTCTCCCCAGCCCCCATCCCACTTAACTTAGAAACTGTACCTCTTCATCTCTGCTTGTATAATAAAGCCTATATTGTTCTGTGATGATATATAATATCATGATGATTTCCCTAGATACGCTTGTAAAATAACTCCTTTATTGGAGAAAATAGAGACTTAGCTAGAAAATAAGCATTAGCCTCTAGAAAAGCACAGTTTGCTGACTGTTCTAGAGCTGTCACCTAAATATTGGACTGAGAAAACTGATAGATGTTAGGTTTTCTTGAAACCAGGGGATAAACTAAGTGGATGGTTAGAGGGTAGTCGCTTTTGTTACATTTCAAGTGGTTTCATTGGATGTTTTTCTCGAAATTGTGTATCAGTTACAGGAGTTAGCTTTGCATTTTCTGTTTTTATGTATATAAAATAAAGATCTATATCTTGGTTGAATAGATACATAATTGTTTAAAATCTGGACAATTTGAAGTAATGGGGCTTTAAGGAAATACATCCTTATCACTTAGTAAATATTTGATACATATCAGCTATAATACCTTCCTTTTCTCTCCCAAACATGACAGCATAGTTATTATGTAACTTAGCACTGACAGATTTATTTCTTCTGCCCTAGATGTGGCCAAACCTGTAACAGATACATCCATACCAATTTATTTTCCCTCCCTCATTTTCCTTCTGTCTGGCTTGCCCAGCTCATCATAGATTTCCATCTTGTGTATTGTGTTAGTAACAATTTAAATGTGATTCAAGAAATTTATCTGAGAATGGGTTCTGTCCCTTTCAATGTAGGAGAATAGAGACAACACTCCTAGCAAAGTTACCATTTGGGACATTTTTATCTTTTATGGATGCCTGTAGTCTTTTGTTTGAATGTAGACTTTCTTAGCTTATTAATGCTTGCTAACTGTATCTGTTTTCAAAAATAGAGGATGTACTTGAATTGTACAGATTTGTTTAATCCTTTCCTCCTGGCTTCGCAGGTGGTGCAGTGGTAGAGAACCTGCCTGCCAGTGCAGGAGATGCAGGAGACGCAGGTTTGATCCCTGGGTTAGGAAGATCTCCTGGAGAAGGAAATGGCAGCCCACTCCAGTATTCTTGCTTGGAGAATTCCATGGACGGAGGAGCCTGGCGGGCTACAGTCGATGGGGGCTCACTGAGCTGGACACAACGGAGCACACAAGAGTGTGCTTTACCAAGACACCAAGTGTTCATAATAGAGGATCCCCCAGTCTTAAAATCACATCCTAACATCATTAATGAGAACTGTGTTCTACCTGTAGAGAGTGTGGGAAGTCACGGGACTGT
This sequence comes from Bos indicus x Bos taurus, assembly GCF_003369695.1. Lineage (NCBI taxonomy): Eukaryota > Metazoa > Chordata > Mammalia > Artiodactyla > Bovidae > Bos > Bos indicus x Bos taurus. The sequence goes on along the minus strand of NC_040103.1, from coordinate 5,425,482 downwards.
GAGTAGGCTTCATTTGGTAATGGGTGCTCCTAAAATTGGATCAATCTTTAACTCCTAAAATAACTAACATAATTCATAGCAGCACTATTCACAATAGCAAGACAGGGAAGCAACCTGAATGTTCATCAACAGATGTATGGAGATGTGGTAAGGGCTTTCTGGAGGTCCAGAGTTAAGACTGTGCCTTCCAGTGCAGGGGGTGCAGGTTTGATCCCTGGACAGGGAGCTAAGACCCCACAAATCTTGAGGCCCAAGTGAAACATAAAACAGAAGCAGTACTGTAACAGACTCAGTAAAGACTTTAAAAGTAGTCCGTGTTAAAAAAAAATCTTAAAAAAAGATGTGATATGTATGTATGTATATATGTGTATACACAAGAGAATATTCAGTTCAGTTCAGTTCAGTCTCTCAGTCATGTCGGACTCTTTGTGACCCCATGAATCACAGCACGCCAGGCCTCCCTGTCCATCACCAACTCCCGGAGTTCACTCAAACTCATGTCCATCGAATTGGTGATGCCATCCCGCCATCTCATCCTCTGTCGTCCCCTTCTCCTCCTGCCCCCAATCCCTCCCAGCATCAGGGTCTTTTCCAGTGAGTCAACTCTTGGCATGAGGTGGCCAAAGTATTGGAGTTTCAGCTTCAACATCAGTCCTTCCAATGAACACTCAGGGCTGATCTCCTTTAGGATGGACTGGTTGGATCTCCTTGCAGTCCAAGGGACTCTCAAGAGTCTTCTCCAACACCACAGTTCAAAAGCATCAATTCTTTAGCGCTCAGCTTTCTTCACAGTCCAACTCTCACATCCATACATGACTACTGGAAAAACCATAGCCTTGACTAGACGGACCTTTGTTGGCAAAGTAATGTCTCTGCTTTTCAATATGCTATCTAGGTTGATCATAACTTTCCTTCCAAGGAGTAAGTGTCTTTTAATTTCATGGCTGCAATCACCATCTGCAGAGAATATTACTCAGCCATAAAAAACAATGAAATAATGCCATTTTCAGCAACATGAACGGACCTAGAGATTATCATACTAAGCAAAATAAGCTAGACAGCCTAATACCTTATGATATAAAGTATATCTAAGTTATCTATAAGTGCAATCTAAGTTATGTTAGAAATAAATGTATCTACAAAACAAAAATAGACTCACAGATATAGAGAATAGACTGTGGTTGGTGATGGGGAAGGGATGGATTTGGAGTTAGGGATTAGCATATGCAAACTACTATGTATAGGATGTATAAACAAGATCCTGCTGTATAGCCCAGGGAACTATATTCAGTATCCTGTGATAAACAATAATGGAAAAGAATATGAAAATTTATATATATTTACAACTGAATCACTTTGCTGTCCTGCAGAAATTAAACAACACTGTACATTATACTTCTGTAAAATTAAGTTTAACAAAAAGATAATGAACATAAAACACCACCTTAAGAAATGATGTTTTCTTATTTGTAATGTCTTGCTTGTCTTCATGCAGATGATACTGCATACTAGCCAGTGATGGAACAAGAATCTGTTTCAGTTGAACATACCGAGTTCAGTGTCCTGTTTTCCTGAATAGGTATCCTTATGGGGATGCACATGAATTCATCATGTACGTCTTTCTGATAGTAAAATTGTTGCTGGTTCCCATGTTAATATTATCTTATTATTCATTATGTTTTACACACTGGGTAAAGGAGAGCAGTGTTCACCGAAAAGTGTCAGGACTTTCCGCTGCTCCACCCTCTACCTAAGCAATCGGAAAACAATTCTCTGGGTGTATGAGCAAGGGTGGAAGTGCAGGGACCTGGAAGGCTGGCTGGAGAGATTGTTGGTGGCTTGGTTGCCTTGGCTGAGAGTTTGGACTTTGTGGTGCTGGAGCAGTTCAAGCTTTTTAGCTTTAATTAGCAGGAGGTATATTGGCTCCCAGGCATCTTCGTTATTTATCTTATTTGTGAGAAATATTGAAAGATCCCAGAGTATTTCCTCCACCATATCAAGGCCATTCTAATAGTCATGGTAATTTTTTCTTCAACGTTACAGAAAAATTAATGTAATAAATGTATGGCAAGGGATACAGACTTTGAATTAATTGTACCATCATCCTCAGCAAATGTAAGCTTATCCACTTTTGAGTATTCGTTTCACCAACTGTTCATTGATTACCTGCTGTGCCTAAGGCTTCTGCTCATTAAATTGACTTTTTTGTAAATAAATCACATATGAGACAGACTGAAAAATGTTAAGAGCAAAAGCAGAAGCTACAAGTAATGATCTTCTGGGGGCATAGAGAGGAAGCATTGTCTAGAAAGTTTTCTTGGAAACTTTCCCCCCTAGAGATGTCTGAAGAAGTTCTATGAGAGTGAAGGCTGCTGGTAGTTTGGGTGATGGGAACAGTTTGATAAAAGGGGCAGAAACAGGAGACCTCAGGACATATTTGTTTGGGAAAGGTCATTTACTGCAGGCTATGACTGTCAGATCAAAGGTGCTTGGGTCCACCTTATATAATTATTTGAAGGTTGTTTTGAGGTTGAAGTTATGCATGGTGCAGTTGTGAGCAGGTACACTCATCTGGACTATTGGTTATGAATGACAGAAACCCAATTTATACCATCTTAGGCAGAAAAGGAAAGGTTTTACTCAAGTGATTGGGATGGTTTGGGAGCAGCATATTTTAGATGCTGCTGGATCCAGGGGTCCAGCATTGGCCTGGAAACTCTCTCTCTGTTGTATCTTGACTCCCCTCCTCTGTTTTGCCGGGTCTTGAGTGCTTTCCATGGGATCAGCAGGATGGCGGCCAGCAACTCACATCCTCCTGGCTTAGCTTCCTCAGTGGAAACTGACTTCCATGTCCCAAGATCTCTGCATTATCCCAGAAAACATGTAGACAGCTTGCTTTGGTTCTCCACCCTGATCTAGCCGCTGAGGTGAAGGGGAGAGGTTGTTCCCTGAGTGGCCCAGGGGCAGGGGTCCCTTTTGGTGCTAGAAGATGGGGTGCTGGGCAGACAGAGCCTGCGAGCCTAGTGTCGGTGGTGCGGGCAGGCATGTGAGGGACAGTAGGCTGATACCCAGGTTGTGAGCAGGGATGGAGCAAGGGCTTGTGGGAAGGGTGTGAGCTCTTTTCTAAGTAGAGTTAGGGGTACCGGTGGGTCTTCCATGTGGCAGCTGACTGATGGGACTCAGAGAGACGGGAATGGCTGGTGTGGTCCCCAAATAAGCCACTGATGAAAGACATAGATGTAGAGTAGGCAAGCCCACTGGGGAGGAGCAGATACTAGGTAGAATCATGTGCAGCCTTTTCAGGTTGCCGTGTTGGTGATTTCCTGTGGCTTAGCCTGTCCTGTGGGAATTCCATTTGAAAATGCCCAGTGTTTTCCCTGGGCACACACCTACCCCTGTTCTTACTCTCCCTGGCGCTCAAGCCAGTAACTTTTTCCTTTCCTCTTTCCTGCTTCTTCTCTTCTTTACCCCTCCTACTCCTCTTCCCTTCTTTCTTCTCTTTCTGGAAAATACTTACCAGGTGCTTCTAAAGTGAAAAATACGGTGCTTAGTACTGCCTATGCTGTCATGAACCAGACCTGGTCCCTGCCCTCCTGAGGGCTTCCCAGATGGCGCTAGTGGTAAAGAACCTGCTTGCCAATGCGGGAGACCTAAGAGACTCAGGTTTGACCCCTGGGGAGGAAATGGCAACCCACTCCAGTTTTTTTTTTTTGCCTGGAGAATCCTATGGACAGAGAAGCTTGCTAGGCTATGGTCCATTGGGTTGAAAAGAGTCAGATACGACTGAAGTGACTTAGCACGTATGCCAGTCTCCTGAAGTCTAGACTCAGAAGCGAGTGTTTAGGGCTTGATGGAGTTCTCTGTGAGCAGTGGTGTTGGTGTTGTGGGGTTTGTTTGGGATTTTCCATGAGGTTTGCAGAGGCATCCAAGTCCTAAATTCTTCCTCACTCACCCTTGGGCTGGGATGGGGGGGAGGAGAAGGCCTGCATGGGTGTTGGATACACGTGTACAAATTTTCCTGACAAAATGAGGGAGGGGACAGAGCTCCCCTGACTCCCCACACCCTTGCTGTGTTCCAGCTGCTCCAGTGTTACCTACTTTCTCCACGTCTCTCCTCCCAGCTGAAGTTTGGCCTCCTCCTCAGTCCTCTCACAGTACCTCCCAGAGACTCTTCCATTATATTCTGTTGACACTTGGTCCCCATCTTCTATGGAGTGGTTGGCTTGCTCCATCAGGCAGAAAGCTTCATGTGGCAACAGCTCCTAATAGTGCTGAGGAAAGGGTTTGAGTGCTGAGGTGTTAAAGGAATAGTGTTAAATGTTAGAGTAACTGCAAAGGGATTCTGTTTCCAGTTTCTTTCTCTGTTCTTATCTCTACCCAACTTAGAAAAAAACCCAAAAAACTGGGGTAAATATGCAGTGGAATATTATTCAGCCTTAAAAAATGAGGTCATCCTGTCCTGTGACCACATGGATGAGCCTAGAGGACATCATGCTCCCGGAGGATAAGAACTGCGTGAATCCACTTAAAATAATCAGACTCAGAGAAGCAGAGCAGGATGGTGGTTGCCAGGGGCTGGGTAGGAGAGGAAACGGGCAGTTACAGTCCAGTGGGTCTAACGTTTCAGTCACATACATAACAAGGAATAAGTTCTAGAGTCTGCTGTGCAGTGTTACGCTTGTAATTCAGTATTGAATTGTGCACTTAAATGTGTTATGATGGTGGATCTCATGTTAAGTCTTCTTTTGTTGTTTAGTCGCCAAGTCGTGTCCAACTCTTTGTGACTCCATGGACTGCAGCACACCAGACCTCCCTGTCCCTCACTATCTCTCCATTGAGTTGGTAATACCATCCAACCATCTAATCCTCTGTCAACCTCTTCTCCTGCCTTTAATCTTGCCCAGCATCGGGGTCTTTTCCAATGAGTCGGCATTCTTAGCACAGTTAGGAAAAAAAAAAGTGTGTGTCTGTGTGCGTCTGTGTGTGTGTGTGTGTGTGTGTGTGTGTGTGTATAAGCAGCCACCAAAGGGGGAAAATAAGAACAGTCCCTGAGCGACAGCAGTGCTTTGTGTTGGGCACACTGAAATCACAGTGTGACTTGAGGGGTGAGGAAATGTCTCGGGTTGAGAGTCTCATTGCACTGACCTGATTCACAGTGAAAACAGACTCCTCTGACTGGCCAGTTATTTGCTCAAAGTTTGTAGCATATGTTTTAACACTGAGCTGACATCGTGTTCGTGATTTAGACATCGCTGTGGCCTGGACACTGGTGTTAGAGAGCACTGGGGCTGTGTGTGTGTGTGTGTACAAATATTGAGACAGGCCTGGTTACTGGTGCTGCTGAGTGGTCACTAGTGTTGAATGCTGGACACTGACAGGTGAGCTGATGTCCAGAATGCATTTCCGGGAGCAAGTGGCATCATCTGACATTTATCTACAGAATCCCCCATGATTCAGAAGTTCTCTCCCTGTGTGATTGGCTGTTTGAATCTGGGCCTGGGTGCATATCCATGTGGACTGTGCTTCTGGAGTGGGTGAGGTTTGGGTTCGGGTTCTTGGCCTACTGATGATGGGGAGGTGTGACCGTGGCTCATGGCCTTGACAGAGGTTCACCGACTGGCCCCCGGGCCCTGATGCAGGGCAGTAAGAGGCGGGAACCCTGCTGCTCAAGACCAAAGGTCGCAGGTGCATGGATAGAAATCCGCGTTGATGACTTGGACCCTCGAAGGCATCTCATTATTTTGAGAGGAGTTTTTATTTTTAGTTAAAAATGCAAGAATAAAACTTGGCCATTCTCTGATGCTGGCTGGCTTGCTTGCCCTGGAGTACTAACAAGCATGTCCTTATAGTCAATGGAGAGATGGTGATTTTTGAGCCGGAGGGAATATTTGTATTCTTCACAGTGGAAAGAAAATATTTGCCTTCACTTTCTCAGAACCTGGTTTCACTAGGGAAACAGCTGAAGAACCTGCTGGTGGAGACAAAGGGCCGGGCTGCCCTGCGCCTGCAGACACAGTTTTCTGGCAGAGCTTCTGGCTGAGGTGTGAGGGGCCTCTCTGGGCAGCGGGTGGAGGAGGAAGGTCCCTCTTCCTGATCCTCTGTGACGGCCCCCGCCGAGGTCTGCGGCTTGGGAAGGCCGCGCTGCAAGAAAAATGTCCTTCTTTTTTTCTCCAGAGCCAAAACAATAGCTAGTTCCCTCATATAAACCACCTGCTTGGTAGGAAATGGAGCACAACTCTCAAGTCCCCAGTGCCACTCAGAGGATTTGTGGTTTCCCTTCCTGTCTGTAAACAAAAGCAGCTGGTTACAAGAGCCGGGCATTAATTGTTTACAGGATGTTTGCTGTACCAAAGGAAGGAAAAGTGCCTTTTACAGAGTTGCAGTCATTGTGTGTGGGGTATTAGCACATAATTTAAGGGTGAAGAGAAATTAACTACATGATACTTAGTCATGAAACACAGATGGTTTAATCAGGAGGATTTTTGAAGACTTATTTTGTACACTAAAGTTGAGGGTTTTATAGTGAATCAGCATAAAAAATGTAGAGCCTCTGTAGAGGAAAAAAAAAAGATTCTTAAAAGTTTGAAAAATCGTGAGGCTTGGAGACTTGAAAATTTTTGCTATTGTACAAGTTCGTGCTTTGTTAGCAAGAAATTGTTAGCTTTTGTAGTTCAGTTGTGTCTCCCATGTAGGCTGCCTTTGGGTGCTTTGTGGTATAAGGACGGCTGTGCCTGGGTGCCGTGGTATGTGTGTGTGTGTGCGCGCGCGCGCGCACGTGTGCAAGGGGTAGACTGACTGTCTCCTTCTCCAGCTCCTACCTAGCATGGGAACTCATAACCAGGAGATGGGTGGTTGAACATTTGCTGAGTGGATGAATGCATGGATGGGTTTAATACATTAGTGAAGATCGAAACCATGTGATACCCATGAATACATTGTTTTCTGATTATCTGGTGTGAGGAAGCCTTTTTGATGAATGCTATTTTTGTTTTAAATTTATATGTATAAATTCCTTTATTTATTTAGGCTGTGCTGGGTCTTTGTTGCTGTGCACGCATTCTCCAGTTGCGGGGAGTGGGGGCTACTCTTTACTTGCAGGGCTCCGGCTTCTCATTGCGGTGGCTTCTGTTGCTGTGGATCATGGGCTCTAGGGAGCACGAGCAGCCGTATTTTCTGCACGTGGGCTCAGTAATTGCAGCTCCCGGGCTCTGGAGCACAAGCTCAGTAGCTGTGGTGCATGGATTTAGTTGCTCCTTGGCACATGGGATTTTCCTCAATCAGAGATTGAAACTGTGTCTTCTGCGTTGGCAGGTGGATTCTTCACCACTGAGCCACCAGGGAAGCCTGACAAATGGTATTTTTTGGATTGTGGTGAAATAGATATGATATTTTACCATTTTAAGTGTACAATTCAGTGGCATTAATTTATATTCACCTTGTTGTACAACCGTCACCACCATCCGTCTTTGGAGCATTTTCACCTTACCAAACAGAAAATTTGTATTTATTAAACACGAACTCCCCATCCTCCGTCCCCAGCTTCTGGCAACCACCGTTCTCCTTCCTGAGTCTGGAAATTTGACTCCTGGTTACCTCGTATAAGTGAAATCATACAGTACTTGTCCTTTTGTGCCTGGTTTATTTTATTTAATAGAATGTCCTCAAAATTCAACCATATTTTGGTGTATGTCTCAATTCCCTTCCTTTAAAAGGCTGAATAATGCTCTGTTGTATGGATAAAGCATAGTCTGATGGTCACTTGGATTGTTTTTACTTTTTAGCTGTTGTGAATAGTATTGCAATGAACCTGGGGAATAAATATCTGTTTTAGTCTCTGTTTTCAATTCTTTTGCGTACATATCCATATATGTCCAGAAGTGGAATTGCTGGATCATATGGTAATTCTATTCTTTTTTTTTTTTTTTAAGAAACTTTCCATACCGTGCTTTAGATTTTTAAACTCAGAATTGGCTATATTGGCTGCATAAGTTATGTCAATGAGAATTTCTTTCCTCCCTCTTCCTCTTGCACATAATCTTCAATTCAGCTGCAACTGAAGGACAAGTAATAGTACCTCTTCACCCACTGTTTCAATTCTTCATGCAAATTGAGGCAGGTTAGAAAAGGAGGCTTTCAGAAGCTGAGACCTATCATAGCGTTTTTGATAGGTGACCCTAAAATGTGTTAGGGGCGCCATTCATACTGAATGGGGACAACAGATGTAAAGCTGGCATGGAGCGGGCGTCCTGCCAGCAGCAGAGAAGCCCGGTCAGTAGTGCTTCATCCAGGCTGTGCTCACCTCGTTGCATATGGAGTCCGTTCAGTGTCATGTGGGAGAGTGGGCCCCAGCCACTTTGCTCCAGTTTAGTTTGCAGAAATTCTCATGCTTCCTTTTTTTTAAAAAAAAATTATGTATAATAAGAGATCATGGTCTTAGCAGCCAGGCTGACTTGAGTTCGTACCCTGTTCTTTGTGACTTGCTTTGGGTGCTTTGGGCAAGTAGCCAGTCTTTAGAGCACCAGTCTCCACTCCAGGGCTGAGGCGGGAAGGCTGGGTTTTTTTTTTCTTTTTTAATTAAAGTGTATTTGATTAACAATGTTGTGTTAATTCCTGCTGTACAGCCACATATCTCAGCTATACATATATATTTATTCTTTTTTATATTCTTTTCCATTATGGTGTAACACAGAATATTAAATATGGTTCTCTTGGGTTTTTTTTTTTAAGATGATTGTGAATTTGTAAGTGACACATATTTAGTAGGGTGCCTGGCACATAGTGCTGTGTACTGACCACTGCTGTTCTTCAAAGCAGATACTATTTAATAGAAAGTGCAAAAAGTGAAAATGTTAGTTGCTCAGTTGTGTCTGACTCTGTGACCCCTAGGACTGTAGTCCGCCAGGCTCCTCTGTCCATGGAGTTCTCCAGGCAACAATACTGGAGTGGGTTTCCACCTCCTTCCTCAGGGGATCTTCCTGACCCAGAGATCGAACTGGGGTCTCCTGCATTGCAGGCGTCCGAGCCACTAGGGAAACCTGTTGTTTAATGGAAGTTGGCACCAAAATAGCCACCTGGAGCAGCAGTTCTCAAAGGTTTGGTCTTAGGCCCCCTTTACCCTTAAAAATGACTCGGGATCCCAAGGAGCTTTTGATTACACAATCAAAATCTTATCTCTGTTTATACTTATCTCTACTGATACTCACAGTATTGGAACTAAAGTCAAGACATTTAAAAATATTTCTTAATTTATTTGAAATGGCAATAAGCCCTGTACTTTTTATTCTAAATAATGTGTCTCATGAAATCACTGTTTTCCAAAACAAGAGACATCAGTGAGCAGATGACCTTTAGATTTTTTGCAAATCTCATACATATCTGGCATCAGAAAATAAGCCAAATACCCCTCTCTTTACACCATGATGTGTCTGCCTCTAGGAGACTGCACTATATTTTGTGTCCTGGTTTTGGTTTGGCTCTGAATTTGGCTTTTGGATTTGGATTTGAAAATGGCTTTGACCTGCAAACCTCTGGAAGGGTCTTGGGAAGCCCAGGGTCCTCAGATCACACTCTGAAAACTTCAGAGCAGGAGTTTCTCTGTGAGTCTGAGCTGGGTCTCTTTCTTCTCTTGCAGGATCTTGCTCTTGGCCGTGTGAGCAGGAGCCCACCACCCCAGCCAGGTAAGCCTGCCAGCAGGCCGGACCTGCGAAGCCGTCCTTACCTCCACAGCTGCTTCCGGTTTGAAAGTGTGCTTTTCAAAAAAGATGCTTTCTGTTCCCCTTGGCTTGCAGATTGAATGTTCTGATTTGTCCCTCCTCCTGGGCAGGCAGACAGGACTGCCCAGGTGGCTCAGTGGTAAAGAACCCACCAGCCATTGAAGGAGACATAGGAGACATGAGACTCGGGTTCAGTCCCTGGGTCAGGAAGATCCCCTGGAGGAGGGCATGGCAACCCACTCCAGTATTCCTGCCTGGAGAATTCCATGAACAGAGGAGCCTGGTGGGCTATAGTCCAAGGGGTAGCAAAGACTCAGACATGACTGAAGCGACTTAGCACACACGTACAGCAGACAGGGGTGAGCATTCCTCTGAGAAGCCTCTTTGGTTTGGAGTTGCCTACATTGGGGGCCTCAGGAGGAGTCTCTTGCAAGTTCCAATTATTAGTTTTCTTTCCTTCCTTCTTCACTTCTTCTTTCCTTTTCCTTCCTTCCTTTCTTTTCTTTCTTTCTTCCTTTCTTTCAGCTATTCAGCTATCATGTGGATGCAGTTAGAAAAGTCTGTGTTGAAATCCTCATAGGGTTGTTTTAACATGGGTTATCATTATACCCAATTCAAGGCAACATCAAAATCTATTCAACAAACCTGTTGTTTAAAAAAAATATGAGTGGAGTTCATTTATTTTGATTCTTTCTTTTCTCTTCTGCAAAGCCTTTTATTCTCACACATTTATGTGTAATGAGAACATTGTAATTGATGAGCTGCTTTGCTGTTGTTCTGTTGCTAAGTCGTGTCTAACTCTTTTGCAGCCCCATGGACTGTAGCCTGCCAAGCTCCTCTGTCCATGGAATTTTCCAGGCTAGAATATTAGAGTGGGTTGCCGTTTCCTTCTCCAGGGGATCTTCCCGACCCAGGGATAGAACCTGCATCTCCTGCATTGCAGGCAGACTCTTTACTGCTGAGCCACAAGGGAAGGGTTGCATAATCCTGTATAGATCATTTTATCATTCCATGTCCTCCTTTCGCATTGATGAAGTTAGGACTTATTTAACCCTCATCCAGGCTTAGAAGCCTGTTTATCAGAGGATTAGAAGACTTGTTATGTGGGATAAGTCAATTATGATCATTAAGGGATTACTTAGAAAAATTTGGGCTGAGCTCCAAATTGTTATTCTTACGAAGATGAATAAAATTCTCCGAGACAGCCGGTACCATGGTGTGATAGTGGTGTGCATTTCATTCGTCCTTCAGATTTCTAGTAAAAAATTTTTAACTCCTTTGGCGTCTTCTTATCAGAAAGCAGCTGTTTTGATGCCTGGACTATTATCTTGTTCTTCCTTTCTCTGCTCTCAGCTTCACATTCAACCTCCTGCCTTTCTGGAAGGAAAATAAATATTGTCAGGGTGGTGCTAGGCTTCCTTGTGAGCCTGTCCTTTTTTCTTTTTGGCCAGTTTTGTTAAGGTCAATAGAATTCTAGGACTCCATGGACGTCCAGAGCGACCATCATTTGTCTCCATTTACTTAAAATATTCTCAGACTGTTAAGTTCCTCATGGTCTTGCCCAAGTTTCTGAGTCAAAAGCCTAGTTTCTGAATTTGATCTATTAGGAAACAGCACCATTGAGTGTGGGGTGTGGGGGCGGGGGTCATTTGCTTGCTGACGGCAGCAACAATACCATATGTTGTCAGGACCCAGATGTCAAGAGTGAGGTGGAGACTGTGCTGCTTGGGCATCAGGAAATGCATTAGCTTATATGGAAGACTAATCTCATCCTCAGGTTCGTCTTTTTTGCTCCTATATTCATGAAAGTTAAAGGGGCATTAACATTTTCCAGATTGTGTTTAAAAACATTTATATGCCACTAGCAGCCAGACTTAGAAAGGCTGACCCACCTCAGGGAGACAGTCTTAAAATCTGAAGACCTAAGGGGAGAGAAACCCTGGATCCTCCGGTTATACGTGTCCTGGAGCGGGGTTGGGTTCAGTAATTGCTTATTAGATACTTTCTATAAGTGGAACCCTCTGGTAAGTGCCAAGGGGAAGAAGATGATTAAAATGCAGCCCTTCCCTTTCAAGAGTTTACAATCTTAACGGGAAGGAAAAAAGTATATACAAGTAGCTCTAATACAGGGCTCACATCCTGTAGGCATCAGATGCTGAGATAATGCTAGTGAGCTGAGATGACCCCTCCACGATGCCTGGCATGTCCTGGGCACTTAATACACACATTTCAGTGGACAAATGAATGCATTTAGACATGTCCATTTTGGTGTACTTTATTCACAGCAAAGAAAAAAAAGGATGTGCAGAAAGAGAGGATTTGAGAGATTTCATGGGACCCAGAGATTATGAGAATTTGGTGAGGTCTCCAAGGGCTTAAGGCAGGCGAGTCAAAGTCCCCCACGTAAGATGCCTTTCTGCTGTGTCCCAGGACAGTCCTACTGGTTCCTGGCCTCCTCTTCCCAAGCCTGGGAGAACGCTTATTAGTTTTCTGTTTTCCCTGAACCCATCACTTGTTTTCAAGTGATGGCTTGACCAGAATAGGATTTGGTCCTTAATTTGATAGGTCTAGTACCTTGGTTTCTCATGGACTGGTTCAGTGTAATCAGATTTAAAACACAAAACCAGAACCTGCAAGCCGCAGCTGGGCCCTTCCAACCCACCCGCCCCACCGGAGCCCAGGTAGGCCCGGCAGCCGCGGGTCGCGGCGCCCTTGCAGCGTGCCGCAGGGCCGCCCCGGGAGAGAGAGCCTGGAGCTTCATCGCACCAGAAAAAAAAAAAAAAAACCAATCCTGCTTTGTACTAGGAATTCTTTTTCTTAAAAAAAAAATCAGTCAATTAAGTAAGTAATTTCTGGCTGTGGTGGGTCTTTGTTGCTGCCTGGGTTTTTCTGCAGTTGCTGCAGCGTGGGGGCACTCACTAGTCAGTGTGCGGGCCGCTCAGTGGTGGGTTCTCCTGCTGTGCAGCACAGACTCTAGGGTGTGTGGACTTGAGCAGTTGCGGCACACGTACATGGGCTCAGTCGCGGCAGCCCCCCGGCTCTGGAGCACAAGCTCGGTAGTGGTGGCACACGTGTGGTTGCTCTGCAGCATGTGGGGTCTTCCCGGAGCGGGGATCAAGCCCACGTCTCCTGCCTTGGCAGGCAGCACTGAGCCACCAGGGAAGCCCCTTGGAACTATTTTGTTTAACGGACGAAATGACACCACTAGGGATTTCTTTCTTTTCCCTCTTTTCCAGTTTCTTGTTCTTCCCATTAATTTCTGTCTGGTTGACTACGTGACAGTGTGCTCATTATATTACAAATGATTTTTTCCCCCCTAAAATGTAATTCTGATCAATTTGATCACATGAGGGGGACTTCATGATCAAATAGTCTTACTGTATCTGCAGCCCATTCCCTTTTTCTTCTAATAATTATGGTTGTACATTATTGCAGCTTTCTCTGCTTTCTCTTTACTGTATGGTAGGTACTGTTGAGTACTCATTTCATGTTCCAACAGCACTGAGGTAGGTATTACCATTCCCCTTGTAGAAATAAGGGAACTGGGTCCAAGGGAGCAAAATGGTTTGTTCAAGGTCACAGAACTAGCCATTTATGGAGCCCTGAGGACCTGGGCTGTCCCAACTCACTATGACCGTGGCCCCAGGGAAGGGTGTCCAGTTGAAGGCTGAGTCATCCCATTAGTCTTATAGAGATGTCCCAGTGTGATCTCTTCTGCAGGCAGCTATGAGAAGAACAGAAAGAAGAGTTTGTACAATCAGATTGATAAGATGGCCATATATTGATCATCCATAAAGATAAGCCTACTGATACTGTGTAAAACCGCATGGAATCCTAACATCACTTTAAGGATGTGTGGTGGGATGACACTGAACAATTACTGCATATTCTGAAACTGCAGTGAATGCTGAGTGAATGACCCACCCACAGCCTGAAGACCTACTTGTATCAAGCCTCTTAAAACACACTTGTCCTTAAGGGTTATGAGTAGTAGATCTTTGACAGCTTTGTGGGTGTTTTGGTGGCTTCTCAGTTTAAATGATAATTTGGCACGATTTCTGAAGGGTGAATGTGACCATTATGAATATCAGCGTATTAGGGATTATCATTGGGAAATATTTAAAATGCGTTATGTCAGACATTGTGTATGCTATCTGCAGCGTTACCATTCATAAAACGCCCACAGTTCTGTGCTGTAAAGACTGCATTCCCTTGGTGACAGGCTGCTCACACCCATCTTGGTTCAGGAACCTGAGAGTCAACACAGCTTTTTTAGAGAACATGTAGTTTTGTAAGTTTTCTTTCCGTTGTTTATTAAAAAAAATTTTTTTGAATTTATTTATTTGGCTGTGTCTGGTCTTGTTTGTGGCACACAAGCTTCTCTCTAGCTGTGGCTCACAGGCTAGGTGTGGGATCTTAGTTCCCTGACCAGGGATCGAACTCACATCCCCTGCATCGTAAGGTGAATTCTTCACCACTGGACCACCTCCTTTGCTTTCATTAAACATTACTCTTTGGAGAAAATATCAGTGGAAGATTTCAATGGAAGCGTTCCACATTGGAACAGTGGATGGTGTTAAGATCTGGATTCTGAGGTAAAATATTGTTTTTCCTTGATAAAAACACCTTTCCCTGGGAATTAGTTGAGTGTCTGATAGAAGCAGAGAAGCAAAGCAAGTGTCCCCTCTGAGAATCACTCCAAATTCTGCAGTCCTCCTGCCCTGCGTTTTCTATGACCTGGGAGGCTGTAGATGAGGCTCCTTTGTCCCCTTTACACCTTGAGACACAGTAGGAGTCAAGGCATGGCAGCCTTCCTTTCTGGAAGGTTGTTTAGAGAAAGGAGTAGAGTCCACCCGTTTGGTGAAATGTCCCAAGTATCTGTATTTAATAACCTGCTAACAAATGTGAACATGTTTTTTTTTTGGCTGCTGTGGCACTGAAGCTTCTCTCTAGTTGTGATGCTCTGGCTTCTCTAGTTGTGGCGTGCAGGCTTAGCTGCCCTGTGTGGCATATGGGATCTTGGTTCCCTGACCAGGGATTGAACCTATGTCCCTTGCACTGGAAGGTGGATTCTTAAACACTGGACCACCGGAGAAGCCCCTAAACACATTGTAAAAATCAGATTCCTCGATTCTGTCTTCTCCTCAATGTATAGAGGCAGCTGCCAACCCTTTCTGTTTCAAGCTTCTCTTTCCTTCAGTGGGAACAACTCTGAGGTCGTCTTCCCACTGTGCCGCTGAGAGTACTCCAAGGACAGAGGTGACCCAGACACTTCAGGAGAGTCGAGCTCTCAGTTGCCTGAGCCAACTCCCATGTATTTGCAGACAAACATCTGGAAAATGGAAAAACATAGTTTAGTGACAAGAACATTAAAGAACCTTCATTTTAAGGTTGGACAATAACAGGGTTTACTCTCCAGGTGGTGAGATTATTAACTTAATGTCACTGTTGCTGAAAAGAGAGTGGGTCAGGAGGATGGTCAGGTCCCAGGCCATGTCAGAGTCCCTGGGACGGCTGCCAAGTGTGGTTTCTTGGCTTTGTGCAGGAACGAATTCAAGAGTGAGCTGTATTAACGTGAAAGAAGATTTATTCAGGGAGGAAACACACTGCATAGACAAAGGTGGGCCACCTCAGAAGGTGAGAGTGGCGTGGGGTTGTCAGTTTTTATAGGGGTGGCTGATTTCATAGGCTAATGAATGGGGGAAGTATTCCTGCTATTTTGAGGAAGGAGTGGGGATTTCCAGCAGTTGGGCCACTACTCACTTTTTGCCCTTTTATGGCAGGCCTTAGAGCTGTCATGGCACCGATGGGGTGTCCCTTAGCTTGCTGATGGGTTACAGAGAGCATGTACTGAGGCTCTAGGTCTAGTGGGAGTCAGCTCATCTGCCATCTTGGACCTGCTTGGTTCTAATCAGTTTGTGTTTCCTTGGGTTAGGTCATGCTTTTAAAGGTTGTGCCCTGCTCTTTCCTGTCTTATTACCTTGGGCAATTCACTTAACCTTTTATGTGTCACAGTTTGGATATTGGCAAAATGGAGATGATAACTTATCATAAAATTTTTATTTGAATTCAGAGAGGCAGTGTTTGTTATAACCGATCTAGCTATTTTATTAATTTCATTTTGATTTTACCTGATAAATGTACTTAAGTCCCTTTGTAAAACACTATTATTTATTTTCCCCCTCTCAGCTTTATCATCCCCACAATAAAACTCTATGGTTGTTGTTGCTCAGTGTGAGACCCCATGGATCGTAGCCTGCCAGGCTCCTCTGTCCATGAGATTTTCCAGGCAAGAATACCGGAGTGGGTTGCCATGCCCTCCTCCAGGAGATCTTCCAGACCTAGGGATTGAACCTGCGTTTCCTTCACTGCAGGTGGATTCTTTATGGTCTGAGCCACAAGGAAGCCCTTGTAGAATCCCCTTTTTATAAGTATATTGAGAGAAAGGAATAAGAAAGCAAATGCCAAATTAAAATCGGAGATTAAGGAGAATTAAAATTTGGATTTTAGTTGTTTCATTTTCTCACGATCTTACCGGAGTTTTTGGAAGCTGCCTGTGGTGCCTTGATTTTTATTCTGTCCAGCAGTGGTTTCTGGAAGAGCAGCACTCGTGACCTCTGGGTGGCCCATCCTTGGCAGGCTTCATCCCTGGTGCTCATGTAAGCAGATGGGTTAGGGGTCCCTGGAGAAAGAGTTCTCGACATGAGTGCCCATTTTTGCCTAACCTATTTTGTGATCTAAGCCTGGCCACAATGCTTGCCCTTGAACAGGCCTCAGTGATTAAGGGAGGAGATGCAGAAACTAGGGAGGAGCAGTCAGAAAACAATCGTGTAGGACTTCCCTCTTGGTCCAGTGTTCAAGGATTTGCCTCACAATGCAGGGGACATGGGTTCCACTCCTGGTCCTGGAGGATCCCACATGCCGTGGAGCCACTTGGTGTGCCCAAACCACCGAGGCCGCCCGCTTAAGAGCCCGCGCTCGGCAACCAGAGAAGCCACCACGATGAGGAGCCCACTTGTCACAACCAGGGAAAGCCTGCACGCAGCAGTGCAGACCCAGCGCAGCCCAAAACAAATACATAAAATTTTTTAAAAAGAAAAGAAACAGTCGTCCTCCCCGGGGCAGGGTCCTGGTTCCTTACACCTTTGAGTTCTGCAGAAACTAAGGCCCATCCAGTTGGAGGGTGGAATGCCGATGCTGACCCTTCAGACTTCAGTCAGTTAAAGCTTGGACTCTGTTGACTTTTGCCCCCAATTCTATGCTGAATTCTCCTCTACTCAAGCCCCTTCATGAACTTGCATGTACCCTTGGCTTAAAATTTCTCAAATTTTCTCTTCAGGGAGACACTGGTTTGGGAAGGATCCCAGTGTTCTCTTTACTTCTTGTGAGTAATTATAAATCCTTCCTTCTCCCATGCTTTGACTTGATTGTGTCTGTACCCACCAAGAGGTGAGCCCAGTTTGGGGATCACACTTACCCCCACCCTCTAGGTTTCTGTTGGCTTCCCCTCACCTTGACTGGCTTCCCTGGTGTCTCAGTGGTAAAGAATATGCCTGCTAATGCAGGAGACACGGGTTCAATCCCTGGGTTGGGAAGATCCCCTGGAGAAGGAAATGGCAACCCACTCCAGTATTCTTGCCTGGGAAATCCCATGGACAGAGGAGCCTGGCGGGCAATGGACCTGACTTGGCATAAAAACTTTGTTGTCTTAAGCAGTGGTTCTTAGCCTCATCAGAGAAGCTTTTAAAATTGTGAGGTATTTAACACTGATACTTAAAAACTGAGTTGGAAACTAAATTTCTGCTATCTATATCTTTCAGAACTTCCCCAGGGGAAGACTGAGAACTCTGCTTTAGTGTAAGGGACTGTGAAAGCAGTACAGGCAATAATCGCTATGATGTGGTCCTCACTTTCCTGTTTATGTGGGGAAAAAAGATCTCCGAAAGGTGACAGGTGGTGCAGTGGTAAAGAATCTGCCTTCCAGCGTAGGAAATGCAGAGAGACACAGGTTGAATCACTGGGTCGGAAAGATGCCCTGGAGTAGGAAATGGCAACTCACCTCAGTATTCCTGCCTGGAAAATCCTATGAACAGAGGAACCTGCCTGGCTACAGTCCATGGGGTCACAGAGCCAGACACGACTGAGCGACTGCACACACGTAAAGGTGACTGTGAATATTAGAGAAATGGGGGCCTCAGCACCACCCCCCACCACCACGAAAGGTGACAGTGAATATTAGAGAAATGGGGGCCTCAGCACCACCACCCCCCCCACCACCATTTTCTTGTAAAGGCTGTTGGGCTAAATTGGCTTGCTGGGTGTTCAGCCGAGGTGGGGAACCCAGGGAGGGGGGCAGCCGCGGGGACTTGTACTGCCCCCGAGTGCATTTGGTGTTCTTTCCACCGCTTTGTCTATTGTTTGGAAGTTGAATGTGTAGAGGTGATTCCTCCGTGTGATCTGCTTGCTGAACTGTACTATTTTTAGGCACTAACCCACACAATAGCTTTATAAAAAGGCTATTGAACCTTTTGAGGCTGCTGGATTTTGTCTGACAAGGGCTGAGTTACAAGTAGGCTCTCCCGCCTCCCAGTTCAGGCATGTTGGATTTTTTTTTTTGGTTTCTTCTTTAGAAAGCTGCTAAATAGCTTCAGAATACAGTGGTTTGGCAGCCTGACAGGTGAGGCCAGATGTCTGTGCAGTTCTCCTCCCTGCCCCTGCTCTCCAGACATAGAGTTTCATAGGTGTGTGTTGGGTTGCTAATTTTTATTTTGTCTCCTTTTCCTTTTAAAATGTGCTAAAATATGCATAGTTCATAGTGCTGGGGGGAAAAGTGAACTCATGAAGCATTTTCTTATTTTTGAGCCTCTGCCCTCCGTCTAAAAAGATGTGTTTTCCTCCGTCGAGGGGATCCCCTTGTCTGGGTCTGCTTAACAAGTGGGATTAAACAGCAAGCCAGTATGATGTTATTGTAAATTCGTTTTAAAAATGATAGTCAGACCTTACTGGTTCCTAATCCAGGCTCAGTCTATGCATCCATCCGTTAGGAGGCAGAAGCAAGAGTTACTAGTAGTTGTAGTGGAAAAACAATTGCTCGTTGTGAAATAATGTGATCCCCTTAATGTGCCCACATAATAGAGTAGATATTGTTTGTGATTCTCTTCTTCCTTTTCTCTATCTCTCTTCATTGAAGTCCTGTAATAGGCAGTGTATTAGAGTTGCCCCTAGATGGCTTTGACTTTTTAAAGTATGTGTCTTCATAAAGTTCACTCCCATACTCAGTTTCCACCAGGCGGTTAGCCAAGTGAAGATTCCCTTCCCTGGTGCTTGGTGATGGGTAGACTCCAGCTTATCTATGACAACATGCATGATTAATAGGGATGGTGTTAACTCCTTTGTGTCAGTGTTATAAATGTGTGATTCTCCTTGGCTCTTGAACTGTGCTGTTAGGATCCATGTCCTAGGTCCTATCCATGTCCTATCCGTAGGGATATGCCTGGCCTGTCTTGATAAGGGGAACATTTTGGTTTTCCCCAGATACATGTGGGTCACTTCCCCTATTGCGTCTCATTAGTATTTCTCTAGGATCTGATACCCTTCAAACCGCCTTGGGGGTTGTTGCCGATTTGAGCAGCTCATCCCTGTTGCTGCCATGGTTATTCTGTCAGAGTCTCTGGAGAAGTAGGAACACTGGGACTTCTGCAGGGGCTGACTTTCTGGCGCCCTTTTGCCTCCATCCCTGAAGGAGCCTGCCCGCCTGCTAAGTCGCTTCAGTCATGTTGACTCTCTGCAACCCTGTGGACCATAGTCCACCAGGCTCCTTTGTCCATGGGATTCTTCAGGTGAGAATCCTGGGGTGGGTTGCCGTGCCCTCCTCTAGGGGATATTCCTGAACCAGGGATTGAATCCATGACTCTTAGGTCTCCTGCATTGGCAGGCAAATTCTTTAGCACGAGTGCCACCTGGGAAGCCCCTGAAGGAGTCTAGTCATTTCCAAACCTGCTCACTACTTGAAGTCTTTTTTTGGTCTGTGACATGCAGGGTCTTAGTTCCTGACCAGGGATTGAACCCGTGTATGCCCCCTGCAGTGGAAGTGCAGAGTCTTAACCCCTGGACCCTGGGGAAGTCCCATCTGACATCTGTTTTGAACTAGCCATTCCCAGGCCCCCTCCACACACTTCCCCATGTCCCTTTATCTCCTGACCCTGGATTCTGGTTGAGAAGGTTAAGATGGAGGCTCCTGTTGTAAATAGGATCCTTCTCCTGCAGTCGTCCGAGTGGACCTTGCATGTTTGGGAATCGTCTTGTCATTCAGAGTGCCATTGTATAGTCGAGGCCTTCCAAACCCAGCATGATAAGGAACCTAGTCAGGGTCCCATCTAAGATGTGCCAGTCACGAGTGAGGACTGTCCTCTGTGTCTGTGTCATATTGTAAATACGGCAGAAATAACCAGCAGGATCACTGGGCCGTTTCTCCTGGATGCACGCAAATTGCCTTCCTGCTCATTTTCCATCTCTGACAAGACGGGGCCGTGGGATGACTATGTGATCTCTGTATTCAGCCAACCTAGGGCCAAACTCAAAGGTAACCAGTGTAAGATCCAGCTTGGATTCCTTGTACAATGAGAGACTTACTGTTAAGCGTATCACTTTGTCATTGTTGTGGTCTCATGTTTGTGTTGAGTGGGGATTTCGGTTACTTTGCATGCTGATGAGTTCATTTGCTAAGTCGTGTCCAACTCTTTGCGATTCCCGTGGACTACAGCACACCAGGCTTCCCTGTCCTTCACCATCTCTCAGAGGTCGTTAGCAAGTTTTATACAACAAAGCAGGATCATAACAGGGGCCCTTTGGAGTCCAGCCAGTCAAGGCCTAAATGTAGTCCTTATTCTGATGACATAGTGACAGACCAGTGCATATTTAGAAATTCACTTAAAATAAGCAAAGCTCACTTCTTGAAATTTATGTGAAATTTCTATTTCCTTTACCCTGATAGACTATGATGTGGAGTTGGGAAGACAGTCTAGGAGGACAAGGTGGTCATTTATGTTATTAAAAGGTGAAAGAAAGGTCCAGGAACTTGTATTTACCTGACTTGACCTTGGTAACAAGGAGATTGCGATGTAGCTCCTAGAGACTTGGTCCATATAGGAAATGTCTGTATCAGCTGACTCCTTATACGTGTGAGCAAACGTGTAAGACTCACAAGGTATTTTTTATTTTATTTTCGCTGCACTGGGTCTTCATTGTGGTGGGCTTCTTTTGTTGTGGAACAGGGGTTCTGGAGTGCACAGGCTGTCTAGTTGCGGCTCAGGCTCAGTAATTGTGGTGCGTGGGCTTGGTTGCTCCACTGCATGTAGGATCTTAGTTCTTTGGGGATTGAACCTGTGGCTCCTGCAGTGGATGTGCAGAGTCTTAAATGCTGGGCCACCAGGAATGTCCCAGGGTTGTACTTCCTACCAGGCTTGTGCATTTGGCTGTGGAATGCAAAGCACTCTGCACCTATTGCATCCGGCTGAGCTGAGTTTATCTCATTATTTGCCTGTATCTGGAACATCCCTTTTGTATGAAGATGTTGAGGAAAAGTTTATCAAATGAGATGCTGGTGCCCAGTGATGGTGCTTTGCATAATGAAGTACTTTTCCTCACTGGGCTGATTTCTGTGTCACCTTTTCATCCCCTGTGGGCTGGCAGGAGGGAAGCTGGGCTCTGACTCCCTGTGGGGCTTGGACAGCTGATGTTGCAGATGTCCAGAAATTTGTGTGAATTCAGGTACTCCCCTACTTTGCATACTGGAGATCACCAACATCCCTCTCCACTCGCCTCCCCTCTCCAGCCCCTGCCCCCCACTGGTAGGATGAGGACTCTAGAGTGTGAAATTAACACATCAAGGGAATTTATATCATGGTAGCCTTGGGCTGGGTTTTGCAAATTAAATTTTTTGCAGACATTAGCCTCAGCTCAGCCCCAGCCACTATTAATTTCATACTGGGGAAGCCAAACTTGTTTCAGTGACGTTTCTACCCTGAGAGGTGAAGAATCTGGTTTACATTAGGATGGTGAGTCTTGCTGAGTAGATTGTTGTCTCTTTTGTAAAAACTACTGTTCACCGAGAGAGTGATTACCCTCAGTAAAACTCCTATGACACGGTGTGGCACTTTGAGGAGAACATGCGTAAGTATCCAGAATGGTGCGTCAGCCAGCCAAAGTGCCAGCCAACTCTTTCAGAAGACTCGTGTGGGTAATATTCATTATTTGGCATTCAGGAAAAAGAAAAACAATTTTCCCAGCACACTCTCAGACCCAATTTTTTCATTATCTCTGAGACCCATAATCACATTAACCGTGTTCACTAAGCTGAGTATGCACCAGAGATGCCCGATTAGTAATTTACAAAAATAAATATAACCAGCATGGGATCCTGAACACTGACCTCTTCTCGGTCCCCATGTTCACTGCCTCCAGGTAGGCAGAGGTCAGAAGGTTGCTGGGCACCTTTGCAGTGGGAAAAGGGGAGAGGGGTGAATTGAAGGATTGCTGGATCCTGTAGTAACAATTAAGAGGAGATACCCTGCCTAGTGGGCTTCCCTGGTGTCTCAGATGGTAAAGAATCTGCCTGCATGTAGGAGACCTATGTTTGATCTCTGGGTCAGAAAGACCCCCTGGAGAAGGGAATGGCAACCCACTCCAGTATTCTTGCCTGGAGAATCCCATGGACAGAAGAGTCTGGTGGGATACAGTCCATGGGGTCGCAAAGAGTCAGACACCACTGAGCGCCTAACCCTTTCCACCCTGGTTAGGGGTCCTTTGCCCATGGATGCTTGAATTTGCTATAGGTTTCTTCTTTCGCCATACCTCCATTCCCTGACCAAAATGCTTTCTTTAATTATATTTTGACATTATTTAGGCCTTTAACGGAGAAGGCAATGGCACCCCATTCCAGTACTCTTGCCTGGAAAATCACATGGACGGAGGAGCCTGGTAGGCTGCAGTCCATGGGGTTGCTAAGAGTCGGACATGGCTGAGCGACTTCACTTTCACTTTTCACTTTCATGCATTGGAGAAAGAGATGGCAACCCACTCCAGTGTTCTTGCCTGGAGAATCCCAGGGACGGGGGAGCCTGGTGGGCTGCCGTCTGTGGGGTCGCATAGAGTCAGACACAACTGAAGCGACTTAGCAGCAGCAGCAGACCTTTAACAGTTAAATTTTACAGGCCTCAAGGCTTCTTGTTCTTTTAAGTTTGAATCTTGGTGGTGGTGGTGGTGGTGGGGTGATGGATCCCCTTGCTTCTCATGTCCCTGGGGAAGGTTCTCTGTTACAGATGAAAGCCCATGACCGCCAGTTTCCAGGTAGGGTTCTGTTTGAACAACATTGTTACGACGTGCCACTTTTCCAGTAGGGCTGTGTCTTTGTTTTGGCTTACTCTCTATACCAACATTGCTTCATTGATGTGGATGGAACAGTTTATATAAAACCATTCTGCCTGAACGTTTTAAATGTGGGATTTATCTGTCATCTGGTCACGTGGCACTTGGTCTCATGCTGGTACAGGGTGTTGGGCATGGTGACACTTGCTAGCTCTGGGCTGCCTGGCATTGTTTCATTTAGCTGACAGTTTTTTGTTTGTTGGTTTTTGTTTTGCATTTTCACTGTGCCAGGTACCTTGTTAGGCACAGTGAGAGAATATGAAATTGAATAACTTTCTCTGCTTTTTGGATTCTTAGTCTAGCAGGAGGACAGACAACATGTAAATAAATAAGTAATGATATTGGGTAGTGTTTGCCAGGATACAAAGCGGGTGAGAGCCATGGTCCCAGAGGTGGTAAGAACACAGGAAAGACTCATTGCCTGGAGAGAAACTGTTCTTGCCGAATTTAGGGAAGTCTGTAGTGCCTAGGGTTTGGGATAACCAGGGCTCAGTGGTAGCAAATGGAAATTCTTTTTTAAAAAAATATTTATACTTATTTATTTACTTGGCTGTGCCAGGCCTTAGTTGCAGCATGCGAGATCTTTAGTTGTGGCACGTGGGATCTAGTTCCCTGACCAGGGATCGAACTTGGGCCCCCTGCATTGGACATGCAGAGTCCTAACCACTGGACCACCAGGGAAATCCCTGGGATTGGAACTTCTGGTTGAAGTCATCGTCTTGTAGGGTCTAGCATCCTGTGGGGTTAGGAGAGTCAATGGCATGCATATTGAAGAAACACACAGGAAGAATTTTATAGACCCTAGACTAAAATTAAACACCTACCCCTGGAGTATAGTATGTTGCTTCCACAGCTGAAAAGCTGACTAAACTCTCTGAGTCCCGTATCTCACATTTAACAGGGATGTTGATAACCACGTCATTGGACGTCCTACCCTAAGTTGAATGCCTCAAGTGGAGCCTGGCCCGAAGCTGGCATTCAGTGTGCTGTGTCCTCCTGTCCATCTGTAAGCCTCCTGAGTCTGTTCAGTGCACTTTTCCACCAGCACCTCTGGTGGACTTGACAGGCACTGACCTTGCCAGCCTCTCACCTCCTTCTGCCCTTTTTCTTTATTTAGCGGTCGTCTTTAGTATTTGTTCATCTTTTGCTGATGGAGCACAGGTGAAAATTTACGTTTGTTGGATGTAGGATTTTCTCTCCATTCTTGTCTGTGGTCCCAGAATGGTCATAAGTGTCTCTCTTGTATCTCTCTTGGCTATTCTGATTTCCTCCATTCTGTACTCTTTGAAATTTGGTATCTGGATCTAAACAATGGAAATGAAGTGGACTTTAAAAAAAAATTATTTGTTAATTTTATTTGGAGGATAATCACTTTGCAATACTGTGGTGGTTTCTGCCGTAACATCCGTATGAATTGGCCATGAGGTACATATGTGTCCCCTCCATCCTGAATCCTTCTCCCCTGAAATGAACTTTTAAAAAGAAGCGTACTTTGAGTTTTTTGGGTAGATCATCTTATTTGTTGCTTTGCAGACCAGAGTCTGAGCCTCGTGTTCATTAGCTCGGAGCCTCTCAGTCTTCTTCTATTTTTAAAACACTGTTTGTAGAAGAGACGGTAAAATGTTTTACAAAGCAGAAGTTCAAGATTCTCAAGTGTGATTGAAAATAGCTCCTGGTGACACATCCTTTCTCTGGACTTTATCTTGTTCTGTCTCTGAACTATACGCTTACCTGTCCAGTTTTTCCATATCTGCATGAAGTTTGTGTCCCATTTATAGCTGCCTCCTAAGTGGCAGGGGTCATATTCCTGTTAGGGTCTGCAGCACATTTACAGAATTTATTTTCACCGGGTGCCGTTAAAACTGCACTGTGGCCCTCCCTATCACTGAAGGGAGGGAAGGGAAGTTTTGGATTTCAGTCTTTCTTTTAAACAGTAAGCCGAGGAACTTCCTAGTGGTCCAGTGATGCAGACTCCACACTGCCTTTGCAGAGGGCCTGGGTTTGATCCCTGGTTGGGGGAACTAAAGATCCCACATGCCGTGGGGATGGCCAAAAAAGTAAAACTAAATTAAAAACAAAAGTGAGTGATGTTCACCAATTGGATATCTCTGCTTGAGCAACAGTGGCAGCCACACCACCTACAAAAAGCCCTGCGGCCCCGACACTGACATGGGGCCGACACTGAAATCCATTTGGAGGAGTTTGGCGGGTCTACCAGCATAAGCCTTGATGACAGAGACTGGGTTTGGTTGAGTTCAGTTCATTCTTTTGTTGGTACAGTGGTAAAGAATCCACCTGCCAGGGCAGGAGATACAGGAGATGTGAGTTTGATCCCTGGTTTGGGAAAATCCTCTGGAGAGGAAATGGCAGCCCATTCCAGTATTCTTACCTGAAAAAATGCCATGGACAGAGAAGTCTGGCAGGCTGCAGTCCACGGGGTCACAAAGAGTTGGACACGACCGAGTGACTGAGCACACACACATTCCTTTGTTAGTTTCTAGAACAGGCAAAGTTATCAGCTTTAATCACAGTCTGCGCACGAAACATCGTTGAACAGCGCAGCGGACCCTGAATTCCTGAGGCCAGCACTTCAGACTGAGCGCTTGAGCTATCTTTGGTTGGAATGTCGTGTCTCAGAAATCCCATGTTAGCTCCTCAGGGACTCTCACCATGTGGAGGCGATCCTTGACCTGTTGACAGTCCTCTGCTCTTACTTGGGCTAGTCACTGCTTCAGAATGCTGTTCAAGGACATCGTTGCCAGGGAAGCAGGTTTTCAATTAATACCCTTGTGATGGATGAACACACCCCCCCGCCCCCACCCCAACTCTTCTACAATGGAGAATTCACAGAATGGCTTCATTTAGAAATGGTTTTTGGTGTTTTCTAGGACTGAGACCGTGGTTCAAAATCTCTCCTGCTGTTTCGTCCTTTTCATCCATTCATTTATTTGGAATTCCCAAAGACCCAGTGGGCTAGTTGGTGCTTTTCGAATCTGCTGATTTTCTGTGAGGCTGATGTCATGGTCTAGAGCTTTACCCTTACATATGCTAATTATTAGATTACATTGGCAGTTGGGGGGCTTTGTTGGAGGGCCTTGAAAAAGGTGGATTATATGTGGCTGTCTTCTCTGTCTTGGAGATATTTCCGTGAGAGCCTGTGTATGGCAGAGCAGCGGTGGGATCTGCGGACTGTGGCATGTGGTTAGAGCCAGTCTTTAGGACGTGGGCTGAGTGGGGGTCTCTGTGCTCACCCTCATTGGGGTGTTAAGTTTGGAGAGTGTTCTGTGGCTTCTCTAGCCCCAGGTTAGCGCCAGGTTAGGGTTAGGGTCAGGGTCACTGTGAGTCAGGTTACCTCCAGACTTGCCTCCAGGAATGCCTGCTTTCCAGATCTGGCCTACACACTGTAGGGGTGTGTTTTTCAGTCTAAACACTTTCCTGTTTAACTCTGTCTTGGGGCTACCACAACCACAAGACAACACAACACATTTCTCTGGACAATTTCCTTTGTTCAGTGCAAGTGTTGCCTGTTTCCCTAGTCCTAATGAGCACATGCTCTGTGATTTAGAGCCTTGAGTAGAGTTTGTGTTATATCTGACTTGCAAGTAAAAGCCTCGGCCAGAATTGACTAATGAGTATACATCCATTCGTTTTGTTTTGGGCCACACCTCAGGGCATGTGGGGTCTTAGATCCTCCATCAGTGACTGAACCCTCACCCACTGCAGTGGAAGCCCAGAGTCTTAATCACTGGACTGCCAGGGAAGTCCCTGTGCATCCGTTTGTAAATGCAGTTTCTGGTTTAACCTCTGTGCTTTTCTTTCATAGGCACTTATTATAAGGATGCAAGTCAAATCCTTAATAGGGAGAGAAAAGAGGAGTTTTGGTTTTGTTAATTACAGACACTCGCGGACGGTTCGCAGCCTCGCTCACATAGACACTCATTGTTGGAAATTATTTCCCCATTGTTAGTTTAATAAAAATAAGTGAAACTTTTTTAGTCTGTTAGTTAAAATTAAACCGATGAACCCTGTGGAATTCCTGGGAACAGTGTCCAGCTCGCTGTGACAGCTGCGGGGCCAGGGTGCACCTCAAACACGCCTGGCTGCAGATCCCGTTTCTAGAAAGAAAAACATCCCTTCGTGTGCCATAGTGTCAAAATATGTCTGCGTTACATAAATGGCACACTCCTTGAAATAAGGAATCGTTTCATTCTTCCTTAGACTAGCCTTCTTGCAAAAGCAAACTGCAGGGAACTCGAAACAGTATCCTGAGAAAGAATAAAGGAAACGGATTTGAGGTAAGCTTTGTGGAAAGGGTTTTCCTATTGAAGTCTTCCTTATTTGAGAGGTTGGATTAAGGTAAATTTGTTAAAAATAGAACTTTGTAAATATTCTATTTCGTAATCCCTTCTTTTAGCAAAACTCCTTCCTGTGACGTTTCCTATGTGAGCCAGTCTCTCACTGGAACATATTTGTCTTGTTACTGAAGTTCCAAAGCAATCTTGCCACTGATGTGCTTTATTTCACTTACGAGATTTCTCCTTCTTTTCTGACTTTCTCTGATAACTGCATTTAAATAATTTTTGCATTTGTTAACATCTGTCACCCAGAAGTACAGACTGATAATCAAGATAGAAATTTAAAATCGAATGTATCCATTTTGATCCTCAATAGTTACTCTGTTGGGGAAAAAAAATAAAAACAAAAACAAACCCATATTCTCTAGAGAAGAAATTGAAAGCAGTGTTGTGGGAAGATTCCTTTGTTCATCTTGCCTGCTTGAGTGGATTGTAAGTTTCCTTAAGTCAGAGCTTTTGGTTTATGTATCTTTCACTGCTTGCCATGGGGCCTTGCCCATTAGTAAATGCTTAATGAATGCCTGATTCAGGAATGAAGAGGTTAGTGGAAGTTTGGCTTTGTTGATGCCTTATCTGTTCTTAATCAGAAAATTTTTATTGCGGTCACTCATTGATGGCTCCAGCTCCATAGTCAATGGAAATGTTATGTGTATGCTAGGAATTCAGAGTCTGGTAACAGAGAGAGGAGATATTCACAAAGGTCAAATTTTAAAATGAGTTTTATAGTTGAAGAGGATTTAAACGTATATATTCTCTAATATTCAAGAAAATCAGAGATACCAAGGGGCCATTTCATGCAAAGATGGGCATAATAAAGGAAAAAAATGGTATGGACCTAACAGAAGCAGAAGATATTAAGACGAGGTGTCAATAATACACAGAAGAACTAAACAAAAAAGATCTTCATGACCCAGATAATCACAATGGTGTGATCACTCACCTAGAGCCAGACATCTTGGAATGGGAAGTCAAGTGGGCCTTAGGAAGCATCACTATGAACAAAGCTAGTGGAGGTGATGGAATTCCAGTTGAGCTATTTCAGATCCTAAAAGATGATGCTGTGAAAGTGCTTCACTCGATATGCTAGCAAATTTGGAAGACTCAGCAGTGGCCACAGGACTGGAAAAGGTCAGTTTTCATTCCAATTCCAAAGAAAGGCAATGCCAAAGAATGCTCAAACTGCTGCACAATTGCACTCATCTCACATGCTAGCAAAGTGATGCTCAAAATTCTCTAAGTCAGGCTTCAGCAGTACATGAACTGTGAACTTCCAGATGTTGAAGCTGGATTTAGAAAAGGCAAAGGAACCAGAGATCAAATTGCCAACATCCTCTGGATCATCGAAAAGGCAAGAGAGTTCCAGAAAAAACACCTACTTCTGCTTTATTGACTAAGATCACAACAAACTGTGGAAAGTTCTCCCAGAGATGAGAACACCAAACTATGTGACCTGCCTCTGAGAAATCTGTAGGCAGGTCAAGAAGCAACAGAACTGTACATGGAACAACAAACTGGTTCCAAATCAGGAAAGGAGTACGCCAAGACTGTATATTGTCACCATGCTTATTTAACTTATATGCAGAGTACATCATGCGAAATGCTGGGCTGGATGAAGCACAAGCTTGAATCAAGATTGCCAGGAGAAATGTCAATAACCTCAGATATGCAGATGACACCACCCTTATGACAGAAAGTGAAGAAGAACTAAAGAGCCTCTTGATGAAAGTGAAAGAGGAGAGTGAAAAATTTGGCTTAAAACCCAACATTCAGAAAACTAAGATCATGGCATCTGGTCCCATCACTTCATGGCAAATCAATGGGGAAACAATGGAAACAGTGAGAGACTTTATTTTTGGGGGCTCCAAAATCACTGCAGATGGTGACTGCAGCCATGAAATTAAAAGACGCTTGCTCCTTCGAAGAAAATCTGTGACCAACCTAGATAGCATATTTAAAAGCAGAGACATTACTTTGCCAACAAAGGTCCATCTAATCAAAGCTATGGTTTCTCCAGTAGTCAAGTATAGATGTGAGAGTTGGACTGTAAAGAAAACTGAGCACTGAAGAATTGATGCTTTTAACTGTGATGTTGGAGAAGACTCTTGAGAGTCCCTTGGACTGCAAGGAGATCCAATCAGTCATCCTAAAGGAAATCAGTCCTGAATCTTCATTGGAAGGACTGATGCTGAAGCTGAAACTCCAATACTTTAGCCACCTGATGCAAAGAACTGACTCATTGGAAAAGACCCTGATGCTGGGAAAGATTGAAGGTGGGAGGAGAAGGGGATGAGAAAGGATGAGATGGTTGGATGGCATCACCAACTCAATGGACATGAGTCTGAGTAAGCTCCGGGAGTTGGTGATGCACATGGAAGCCTGCCGTGCTGCAGTCCAGGGGTTCGCAAAGAGTCAGACTTGACTGAGCGACTGAACTGAACTGATAAGTATGTATATTATATACATTTGTAAGGGGAGGAAATGGCTTACCAGGTGGTGCTAGTGGTAAAGAACCCACTTGCTCATGCAGAAGACTTAAGAGACATGATTTGATCCCTGGGTCTGAAAGATTCCCTGGAGAAGGGCATGACAACCCACTCCAGTATTTTTGCCTGGAGAATCCCAAGGACATAAGAGCCTGGCAGGCTGCAGTCTGTGAAGTCGCAGAGTCAGACTCAACTGAAGTGACTTAGCATGTATGCGTGCATGCTTGCAAGAAGAGGAAAACACCTGATAATTGCCAGAGAGGGGAAGAATGTAAATATAGTAACCAGTAGGGCCCTGCCTGTGCCACTGTCTGGGTGGCCCCGGGCAGTGCGGCCACCTCCCATCTGGAGCTGGGCCTGGGGTGAGGGGTGGGCCCCGGGCGGTGCGGCCACCTCCCATATGGAGCTGGGCCTGGGGTGAGGCCTTGTGCTCTTGTGTCGCCTGGAGCGTGTCACTTCCAGGAATTCACTTTCGATTTCATTGGTCCTGCCTCTTCCCCTCTTCTTTCTCCTGTTTTCTTCCCCTGACACCATTTCCTGAGGTAACCCATTTATTTATGCATTCTTTTATACAGCAAATGCTTATGAAGTCAGTGAGAGCCACACTGTCTTGGTTTCAGCTTTGTACCTCAAGAGTCAAGAAAAACGTGATGTTATTTATAGGCATGTTGTTATTGATACTGATGAAAGCTTTTTTTTTTTTTTTTTTTTTTGATGTGGACCATTTTTAAAGTCTATTGAATTTGTTACAGTATTGCTTCCGTTTTATGTTTTGGTTTTTTGGCCTCCAGGCATGTGGTACCTTAGCTCCCTGAACAGGGATCTAACCTATACCCCCTGTGCTGGAAGGTGAAGTCTTAACTACTGGACCACCAAGGAAGACCTTGAAAGCTATCTTTTAATCACTGATTCCTCTTTGTCAGGCACAGGGCTAAATACTGTTTATAATCAGAACCCTTCTCTGACTTGAAAACCTGGGCTTTCAAGATAAAGTTAAAATTCCTTGACTTTGCGCTTAATGCTCAGTGCTTCTGCTAAATAGTCTTTCTAGCCATAGCTTTTACTGTTCGCTTAAACATGGATTAATTGCTCTGGCCAGACCTGTTTATGCATCACCCTCTGTGAGGCTTTGCCCAGCCTGGAGACCGCGGCCCTTCTCTCTTTGAAGATAGAGTAGAACCATTATTTGAGGCACCCTCGCATCTCCCCTGCGCCCTGGGCCCTGAGCCTCTTTCCTCTCACAGCTCGTGTGTGAGGACTGCCCACCTCTCCAGTCTGGCACAGGGCCTGGTCTCCACCACTCACTCAGGTGCCTGCTGCTCGGCCCCCTTGGTTTGAGGTATGCCCCCAGTGCCTCGTGGGGCAGTCAGCACACAACAGCCATGCTCAGTGTCCCTCTAGTCTTTGGATATTAAAGTTCTGAGCGACCCTCAATTGTGTAGTGTTTTAGACTTCACCTTTTCATCTTGTAGGTGGAGAAAAATTTGTTCTGGGTCATTTAAAAAGCAGAACATATTCAAGGGGAGAATGAGAGAAGAAATCAACTTAATTGTTTCTTTGGAGGGCCAAACACAGGCATCATATTATCTCATTGAATCTTCTTGCCTGTCATACTACATCTTTTATTATTCCTTTATGAATGGGGAGGCTGGCTCAAAGATTCAGGGTAGTTTCTCCAAGGCCACCCAGATAATAGGTGGAGGGAAGAGGATTCCCCTTCCTTTCAGGATGCTTGTTCTCTGAAGTCCTTGCAGTTTCCACTGTCTTTGCCTGTCTCTCAGTTTTGTGCTTTTGTTTAGCTGTTCCTCATCTACACCCGCTACTGTAAGCTGGAGCCTGATAAATTGGTTTAACACCATCTCTCCCATGTTGCCCTTTCCCCCCATTTTCCTTTTCCTTCCTATTTCCATATTCTTGAATTTTTTCCTCTGAAATATATATATACATATATACATATTATTATTATTATTATTATTTTGGCTGTACTGGGTCTTTGTTGCAGTGTGCAGGCTTTTCTCCAGTTGAGGCACACGGAGTTCTCGTGTTACAGCACAAGGGCTTCCCAGTGTGGTGTGCAGGCTTCTCTACTTGTGAACCGTGGGCTCTAGAGCATGCAGGCTTTGTTGTACCATGGCATGTGGGAGGGATCTTGTTTTCCTGACTGGGGATTGAGTCTGAGTTCCCTGCATTAGAAAAGTGAAGTAAAATGTAAAAGTGTTAGTCGCTCAGTGGTGCCTGACTGTTTCAACCCCATGGACTGTAGCCCGCCAGGCTCCTCTGTCCTTGAAATTCTCCAGGCAAGAATACTGGAGCGGGTAGCTATTCCCTTTTCCAGGGTATCTTCCTGAACCAGGGATTGAACCCTGGTCTCCTGCTTTGCAGGCAGATTCTTTACCATCTGAGCCACCAGGGAAGCCCTCCCTGCATTGGAAGGCAGACTCCTAACCACTGGACCCTCAGGGAAGTCCCATGCATGTTTTTTAATATTGTAAAGGACGTTTTGAATACAAGCCCTTTTGTTTGTTGTCGTTTGTCTGTTTTAACCCATGTACCTCTTGAGTTTTCTTGCCTGGATCACTTGCCCAGGTGGCAAAGAGTTTGCCCAGCAGTGCGTCCTGTTATCTGCATTACAGAGATGACAGGGGTGTTGGATTCCTTGAGATGAGACCGGCAGAGCTGTGACGGCAACTGATTTTGCTTGTAGCAGCAGCAACAATGACCGCAATTATTAATGCTCAGAAAGGCAGAGTCAGCTGTTTTGCTAAAATGTTTTTGTGCTTTGTGTAATACTGGTGAACTGCTTTTCTGCTTGAAGATACTGCTGCTTGTTAGGATTATTTCTTGTCTAAATGAAGGTGCTGCACAGACTCTTGTGACTGGCAATCCTGTTTGCCTGAGTGAAAGCTCTCCTTGCCATTTCTATATTAGTTTGAAAATACAGAGGATAAAAATAACAAAAGAAAAGAAAGAAAAGGCATAGTAATTAAGACTGACTTGTGGTAGATGGCGGGGTAGGAATGTTCATATTTAAAATACTGAGAAATGTAAATATTTGACTTGATATAATGTGACCATACATTCTTCACTAGATTGTGATTATTTAAACCTTCTGTTGAGCTCTTAGACAGATGGTCTTTTGAGTAATGAACAGGCTTTTGAATACAGCAAGATGCCATTTGGTAAACTGATGAAGTGGCATTATTAATATTTTATGCAACAAAAAACCCAATGTGAGAGTAGGTAGCTGCAGATTAGAAAAACCCCAAACTCCATCTTATACATAGCGAAGAGTTTTCTGGCATTTCAACAGCTATTCTGTTTTTGTGAAGGAATGAAAAAAAGACTCATTGTCACAGTTACCGTTATCCAACTGTGTTTACTAAGAGTCTGTGTGTGGCTGGGCTTTGCAGTGACCCAGTCTGCCTTCCTCCTTGCAGGTTATTATGATAAGACAACAGGATGTAGTGAGTTAGGGACATAGGGAAACAAAATTAAAATGATCAAGAAGAACAACAATACTGAAGAACAACAAGAACAATCAAGAAGAACAACAAAATAATTATTTTCGTACATTTCAAGCTGAACATGTAAGCTTGATCTTTAGCTTTAAAAAAAAAAAGAAAGGCTTAGTTTTTCTTCCCACGTTTGTGCCCAAGCCCCTTCCCTTTATCCCCTAGAATTTTAGACACATGCAGGACCTCAGTGTTTTGTAATCATTAGGAAAAAGTGTCCTGTTTGAGTTTCCCAGATAATAGAAGCTCTCATCAAATACCATGTGCATCTTAATCACTTGGCATAGTTTTTTAAATGAACATCGTCATGTTTATATAATTTACAAATACATTAGAAATTGACGTGGATCCCTTTACTCAGATATCTGGGCTCTCAAGGGCATCTGCTTTATTTTTTAGAAATAGTTTTATTTTGACTGTGCTGGGTCTTTATTTCAGCCCACAGGCTCTCTAGTTGTGGCACACAGGCTCTCTAGTTGTGGCACATGGGCTTCATTGCCCCGTGGCACGTGGGGTCTTAGTTCCCTGACCAGGGATTGAATCCTCATCACCTATATTGGAAGGTGAATTCTCAACCATCGGACCACCAGGGAAGTCCTTGGCATCATCTCTCCATTGTTGTGTAGGTAGAGAATCCACTGCTTACTTGAGAAGGAATTAAAAAGGCCAAGTCCTATCTTAGTATCATTATGAGAAGTTTTCACCTCGTAGGAAACCTGGAAGGGTCTCCAGGCCTTCCTGGTCAAGAAACTATGAGGTTCTGAGAGACCTGCCCACACTCGGGTGCCTTCTGTGATTCCTTATAAACTGCATTGGGCACGTGGCTAGCAGAGTGTTCTGTTCCTCTGCTGACACTTAAGGTGCAGTTCCAGGGTTAAACACTGTGCCCAAACTAACATTTTCATACTGTCCAGGCTTATCTTCCAAAAATAGTGTATTACTTTACCATGCTTCTGCCCAAGTAAAGAACCAAAAGCACTAAGTGTTAGCTGCCAAGATGTTAGATGAGGCTCCTCTTCTCTCCCCATGTCAGCTTACTGGCAATCCCGAGCAAATGCTATAAAATGAGGCAAGTAAGAGCTTAATCCAGTAGTGCAGCAAAACTGATAAAAGCACACTTCCATTCACGTTGGACCAACCTGGATCCCAGGAGATCCAGCCCCTGCATGGACTCTGCCCCCTTTCCTGCCTCTGCACACTCCACTGCAGCCCACGCCCTTGCTTATTTAGCACCTGGCCCAGGTGTGAGCGGCCCCGCGAGGACCTGGCTGGGTTGCAGTCCAGACCAGTTCAGGGAGCTGGAATCCCGTGGGACAGTGCGTTCCTGTCATCACCAGACCAGACAGAGGCCTGTCTGCGTCCCTCGCCCCGCTGCCCCTGTGGGGCTTAGCTACACCTGCCCTGCGCTAGATGCAGAGTGAATGTTTGCATAAATAATACATGGATAAAGTATGTCAGTTGAGCTGATCACTCTTGGGGGTTATGAAACAATGTTTTGTCCTCCATAAGTCTTAATATCGTAGAAAGGCAAATGCCAAACAATACAGCTATTCTGGCTTTCGTCTTGATTATGAGTTGAGGAAAGCATACACAGGGTAGGAAGCAAATGGAGGTGGTGAGTGGGGTTGTTTGTTGTGTCTCTGAGAATATTTCCCAGGGAGGTGGGGGTGGCTCTTCAGCTGTGTTTGCTTATTCTACCAAACCCCAATCTTGTGAGCCTGCTGACAGGGCAGCTGCAGAAGGAAACCATCCAGTTCTCGAATCTGTGGTTTACAGACTCTGTGAGCACCCTTGTGATTCAGGCTCTACTTCCAGTGTATGCATGATTATTAATAGCAATATTCATACTAATATTTATTTTCCTTTGCTCGAGTAATTGCTCTGTAGAAAAGCTTGTCTGTAAAACATGTATTGCGTAATTACTTCTCTAGAAAATTGGCTTCTTACTTACTCTTGGGAGGATTGAAAAGAAGAGGAATCACATTTGGGGACCACCAGTCAAGTGTCAGGACTTCCAGGTGGCACTAAAGAACCTGCCTGCCGGTGCAGGGGACATAGGAGATGTGGGTTTGATCCCTGGGTTACTCCGACATTCTTGCCTGGAAAATCCCGGGACAGAGGAACCTGGCAGGCTACAGTGGGTCACAAAGAGTCGGACACGACTAAGCGAGTAACAACACACAGTTTGTGTCAGGCCCAGTGCAGGCCATTCTGTGTGGCCTTTGCACAGCACAGATGTTAAACCAGCCACCAGCAGAGTAGTTTGTGCCTTCATCTGATTGACAATCAGCCACAGCCCTGCAGGCAAGAGATCTCGGCCAGATCTGTAGCATTTGGGAGAAAACTGCATGAAGACTGAGGAATTTGAAAATGAAATGTGGACTGTTGGTTCATCACTTATCAACAGGAATTGTTTCAATAAACACTGTAGAAGGCCTCCAAGAAAATCTTGGTAATAATGTGGTTCAGATGATGGAGGTGCTGACACTCTTAGATTGATCTTTTTCATGGATTTTACTTTTCATCACTCTGCTCTGTCCACCCTCACCAAAGTGATCCTCAGAACACATTTTGAAAACGAGGTTCTAGACACACATGACTAGAAAGAGACCTGTGATTCTGTCCCTTGCAGTGACTGATGGTCATGCACTGACCCCTCATCCAGAAAGGCCTTGTGTCTGACAGGGGCTGTGTTCCCACACTGGGGTCACCTGATGACTCAGAGAAGCTAGCTTCTTGCTAATGTAGATACTAATCTCCTGTTGTTATTTATTCCAGCGGTGGATCCTGCATACAAAAATCTGTTTTCTTTTAGGCGAGGCAAGGCAAGGTTTGGGGCAAGAGTTTGTTTTATTTATTACTTATTTATTTAGCATTTTATTTATTTGGAGAGATGTACTCCCATGGTCCCAAAGCACATTTGGTGAGATGTTTTTCTCTCACTTCCCTTCCTTGCAGCATCTGGTGCCGTCAGCCTCTCACCCGTCCTTCCAGAGATATGTCACGCACATTCATGCAGATACTAATATTCTTTATGTCTAGTCCTAAAATGGTAGCCTGTGAACAGTACCTTGCATCTCTGTTTCTTAAATTCCTTAGCTATATATAGAAGTTAAGTTGATTTGGAAAAAGGCATTTGTTGACTTCTGTTTAAATCGTTCTGGAAGTCCAGGTGAGAGAGTGACTGCTCTCTCGGCAGGATACCTGGCACTCCCGGGGGTGAGACAGACCTGGTGCCTGATGTGGCAACAAACCCTCAAGTCCAGGAAACATTTCTTGACTAACCAGCATTCTTACTCTCTCCTTGCCCACTTCCTCAGACACTGTATGATTCATTGGCACACTGACAGAAAGTTCCAGACCATTCTTCCCTCTTGCCCCTGCTCCTTGCCCCGGAGAACACACCTCACCCAGTGTGTGCTTGCCAGTGCTGACTCCCCACTCATCTCTGACCATGCTAGCCTTATGCGGTCTGTTGGCCCAAACTTACCATGTAACTTTATATGGTCCTTTATCGTCACTGGACTCATCAAAGTTAGACTGTGAGTTTGAGGACAGACACCCCAGCTTACGCATTTTAGAGTTGGGTGATTTGGGGGTAAGTGGTAGTTTATCAGTAAACCTGTGCTGGAATCTAGAATCCTGTCTCTGAGTCCCTATAGAAGACTCTTCCTGAATATTTCTTGGGTCCCTGTGTGACGTCTCCAGCCCCCAGCTTCCATGACCCCTTCGCCTCCAGCACACCCCTCCCTCTCCTGAGGTGCCCTGGTGGCTTCCTCTTTCTGGTCCCTCATCTCTGGCCTCTTTCTGCCTCCTGTGCTTCACTCAGCCACGTGTTCATTCATTTGTTCAGCAGATAGCACATACCTTGTGGTGGTCAGTTTAATATGTTGCCCTGGCTAGACTGTGATGCCTGGTTATCCAGTCGAGGGTGCTGGCCCAGTGCTGCTGAGTAGGTATTCTGTAGACGTGACCCACTTCTAAGGTCTTAACTAAAAGAGACTTTAAGTAAAGAAGGTGATCTGGGCGGGCCCCATCCCACAGGTTGCAAAGCTTTCGGAGCCAACCCAAGGCTTCTGGAGGAAGAATGCATTCTGTGTGTGGACTGCAGTCTCCGCTTGGCTCTTGCCTCCAGTTTCGAGCCCATCCTTGGAATTCACACTTGCCAGGACCCAACCCCCCCCACCCCCCACCAGTTGTGTAAACCAGCTCCTCCCCTTCCCTGTATGTGTCTGCACAGGCACTGCTCATTTTTCTTTCCCTGGTGGAACCCTGACTGATCTTCTGCTGGAGGCCTCCTTCAAGGAAATATCCAGTCCTCCTGTTTTCCTAAGAGTCAGTCTGCATGGATTCACCATTGCCTGTGAAAGCACACAGCACAGACGTGAGATACAGCCCTGGGCCATATGGCTTCTTTTTTAAAGGATTTTGTTTGTTTGTTTTGGCTGCACCACAAGGCGTGTGAACTCTTAAACTCCAGTTCCCCAACCAGGGGTCGAACCTGTGCTCCCTGCGTCGGAAGGCAGACTCGTACCACTTGACTGTCACTGAAGTCCAGTCCTCTCTCTTGAGAGCCCTGGTCCTGTCGGTGGCAGCCAGCCCCCAGCCCTGGCCATGGCTCTGCTGCTGTGTCCTGCCTCAGGGCTGTCACCCGCTCCTGCCGCCCAGAAGGCACATCCTTTGCCTCCTGCTCATCCTCTGTGTGAAGGAGGTTTCACTGCTCTGAGCACTGTCCTGACCAGCGCCATCTCTGTTTTCTTGTGGCAGTTTTCTTCCTGATGCTTCCTTAGTGCCGTGCAATACCCACAGCAATACTGTAGAACTCTTTGCCTGCCTCTCCCTTTCCTGGACTGCATACTGTTTTGTGGAGCTGAGTTTTGTCTTCCAGAATGCCCACTGCCTGGCATAGTCCCTGGCACAGACTGAGTGGAGTGACTTGTGGTCATTAGAGTGTCATGCTTGGGGCTTTCCGTTACCCCACGAGGAGCAGGTTGAAGTGTGTTGGGTCACACCTGGTCATACGTGGCACCTTCTGGAGAGCCAGGCGTGGGGCTGTGTGGGGCCATGTGACCAGTCCTGTCACTGACTGCTGGTTGGGCAGCCTCTGCCTTCCACATCTCTCACCAGACAAAGCAGCAGGTTCATAAAGTCACTGACTCTAACCAAGGAGGAGTGGGCCATGAAACTCTTTTGTTAAAGTAGATGAGAAGTGATAAGTCGATGAGGGAGGAAATCTCAGAGTGACCTTTTAGACTTTCTCTCTTCTCAGGGCAGTGGGAAAGGAAAGTCTTGTATCAAGAGTT
Organism: Bos indicus x Bos taurus; assembly: GCF_003369695.1. Lineage (NCBI taxonomy): Eukaryota > Metazoa > Chordata > Mammalia > Artiodactyla > Bovidae > Bos > Bos indicus x Bos taurus. Next base: position 5,386,691 of record NC_040103.1, on the reverse strand, counting down.
GAGATACTTTTTGAGATGAGAGGGACATCTTCACAGGCAAAAGTGAGATCATGTTGTGGATCAGCTGGCGGCAGGGAGCCTGGGAGCCGCACCCTGCACTTTTCTGGTCTTCAGGAGCATGGTACTACTCCATGCTCCTTGTCTGAATCCCTCCAGCTTCTGTGAGCCCTGGGATTTAGACCTGGCTCTGGGTCTGCTGGCAGATCAGAAGGATTTTTTCATTTTTGTGATCTGAGAGTTCCTAACCGACCTGCAGTTGGCCACATAAGGACAGCGTGGCTGCTGGTCTTCTTCTATCAGTGATACCAGAAAAAGGAGGGAAGACTGGAAGCCCCACTCAGCCTGTAAATAGTTTATGTTCTGAAACATTATCCGACACTTTGGCATCATAACTTTAGCTCTTAAAGGAAGCCAACAATCACTTATTAAAAGAAGTAATATGGCTGTTGATTGACATGGAAAGAAGTCATGGAGATACTAATTGAAAAGAGAACACTATTGTGTCTATAGTATTTATATAATACTGCATCTGCAGTGTGGTGAGATTCTATTATTGTTACATTGTGAACATGTAAATCATTATTAGAAAACTAGAAAGACATCTTAATAATAGTTTTTCCTTTTTCTGGACAGTTTAAATTTTTTTAGAAATAATTCTCATGCTTTATCAGAGTCAAAAGGAATTATGACTTCTCAATTTTGGGGGGAGGGAAGCAAGCGGTTAGAAGAAAATGGACAAAAATAAAAAGCCACAGCTTCTGTAAGAGTGGTGATCTTATGTATGATTACTGATTTTTCTGTGTGTTCCCATTTTTTTTTTTTTTTAAAGGTAAGCAGATTACTCATGAAAAACCAAAGTCAACTGTGATTCTCCTAGGGTACCTAGCTCCCACCTGAGCCTGTTACATATCTGAGCTTTAATTTAAACTTTTGAATCACATGCCAAAATTAAATGAGCAATGTGTATGAGAAGTGAGAAGTTGGAAATCAGTTACACTGTTTGAGGCCCCAGATTCTCAGTGTTCCCCTGCAGGGAGCTTTGTACCAGTGCATGCTTCCTGAATCCCTGGGTTGCCTGCTCAATATCCCTGGGCTTAACAATTGCTCCAGCCTTCTTGTGATTGTAATACATGCTTGCAAGTGGAACTACTGTGGGTTTTTTTTCCTTTTTTTAAGATTTATGTATTTAATTTTTTGGCTGTGGTGGATTTCTGTCACTGTGCAGGCCTTCTCTAGTTGTGATAAGCATGGCTACTCTGGTTGTGGTGCGCAGGGTTCTCGTTGCGGTGGCTTCTCTGGTTGCAGAGCACAGGCTCGAGGCACACTGGCTTCAGGAGCTGGGGCTGACAGGCTCCAGAGCGTGGGCTCAGGAGTGGTGGCTCACAGGTGTAGTTGCTCCACGGCGTATGAGATCTTCCTGGACCAGGGATTGAACCGGTGCAAAGTTGATTCTTAACCATTGGACCACCAGGGAAGCCTGGAACTACCTTGTTGTAAAGTAGAGTTTGAAAAGGAGCACACAGCCTTGTTGCTGGGCCTGGCCTGTGTACAGATGTGTGAGTGCTGATAATTCCTTTAAAAAGAATGCACATGCTTACCCAGAGTGCAGAGGGGTCCATGCTCACATGCAAGGAGTGCGTACACTACAGCCTGAGAGAAAGGGGGCCTGTTTTAGGAACTTTTTTTGATTGAGATAAGAGCCTAAGAATATTCCAGGCACTGGGGTGCTTTTGTCTCTTTTCCTTTAGGAAGACTTGGTACCATTGCTGTGGTTGTTATTAGGCGTCTTTTGATAGTGAAATAGGCTGACTCAGCAGGTGGTGATGTTTGCGCTGTTGTTATGATTCCCACCATCATACTTCTTAACTGCATTGACCAAGCTTGTTTTATGTATGTCAGGGTAAATATTGTTTTGGAAAGGTTAAGGTCGTTATTGTCATTTAAGCACTTTTATATTTAGAAAATAAATCATGTAAAACATTAAATCATGTAAAACATTCCCTGTGTCCCAAGATGTCCCAAAACGTGGAAACAGTTCAATGCCTTTTCCATGTAGATGAGGATAAAAATATAATTTTTATAGCAGAAAGAAGGAAGATTTGTGATGGGGGCTGGGTTTACATAAATAAATGCATATGCTTTTCTGTATCCCTCTACGTGGATGGTGGTGGTTTAGTTGCTAAGTCATGTCTGACTTTTGTGACCCCATGGATTGTAGCCCACCAGGCGCCTCTCTCCATGGGATTTCCCAGGCAAGAATTCTGAAGTGGGTAGCCATTCCCTTGTCCAGGGGATCTTCCTCACCCAGGGATTGAACCCAGGTCTCCTGCATTGCAGGTGGTCTCTTTACTTACTGAGCCACCAGGGAAGCCTATGAGGTGAAGTGAAGTGAAGTCGCTTAGTCATGTCCAACTCTTTGCGACCCCATGGACTGTAGCCTATAAGGCTCTTCTGTCCATGGAATTTTCCAGGCAAGAGTACTAGAGTGGGTTGCCATTTCCTCCTCCAGGGGATCTTTCCGACCCAGCGATTGAACCCGGGTCTCCCACGTTGCAGGCAGACACTTTACCGTCTGAGCCACCAGGGAAGCCCTATGGCCATATGTAAAACATTTGTTAGGAAAATATTAATGGCAAAGTTAGAAATTCCAATCTTCTGAAGCTTCAATTTTTTTATATCATGATAAAAAATATCTTTCAGGAAATCATTCAAGTTATGCTTATTTATATACAGTACATTTTTCTCTTGTTAATTGGATAGACCTCAGATGAAAACGGAAGAGGGCTGCTGTGGCTTTGCCGTGGTCTCTCGAATCTGGTCGCCCAGCAGCCGACTGTGGGCCAGCCTTCGGACACAGTGGCGGTCGGCCGGTGCTGGACAGAGATCCTGGGAAGGGCTGCTGCAAGCCAAGCAAGCGTCCTGGAGGAGCACACGTTTATGAAATGTACTTAAAATAGCTTCTTGCAGATTTTTGGAAAACATAGCTGTTTTGCTGTCGCCAAGGGAATTAGTAGGTGGCAAAGCCTGATTTTTGTCATGTGCAAATGCCAGTGTGTACAAACAAGTCTGTTCTGTTCTCAGCCCTGGGCGGTTTGCGTAGACTTTGGGAGGACTACTTGTGAGTAGGAGAAATGGGCAGTTCTGGGGGGCCTTCAGTGGCTTCCTGGATATGAGGTGGCTATGCCCAGACCACCAGACACTGGCTTGATCATTTCCTAGTCGTGTGATCTTAGCTACTTTTTTTGCTTTTGATCTATTTCTTCCTTTGTACACATGATGTTAATTCTGCATTAGATTGCTGTGTGAATTAAATGAGACACCTTGATAGGACTTACCATAGATGGGAGGTAACTGTGTCTTTTTCCCCATCCCTCTGTGCAGTTTGGCTTAAGTTCCTTTGACTGATACTCTGGCTTCTTGGATAGCCAGGAATGCTGTAGGTTGGGGTTGGGTTGTTGGGGATCCCGATAGCCATGCTGAGAAATTTGTGTTCGATCTGTGGCAAAGGGAAACAACCAGAGGTTTTAATAAGTTCTGAAGGACTGTGGTGATCAGACATGTGCTTCATGAAGGTTATTCTGGTCCTGTGTTTATTATCAAAGGTTGATGCATTTTAGAACTTTATGACAAAATAATTATGAACTTCTTTAAAGGTGAACTTCTTTATAGAAGAACTTTTTATAAGAGAACTTCTTTAAAGGTGCACTTTGCTTCCAATCATCATGTGATTGGACCTACTAGAGATGAATAATTTTTAGTGGATGAAATGCCCACACTTTCAAGCATGTTCAGTTCAATTCAGTTGCTCAGTCGTGTCCGACTCTTTGCGACCCCATGAATCGCAGAACACCAGGCCTCTGTGTTCGTCACCAACTCCTGGAGTTCACTCAAACTCATGTCCATTGAGTCGGTAATGCCATCCAGCCATCTCATCCTCTGTCATCCCCTTCTCCTCCTGCCTCCAATCCCTCCCAGCATCAGGGTCTTTTCCAATGAGTCAACTCTTCGCATGAGGTGGCCAAAGTATTGGAGTTTCAGCTTTAGCATCAGTCCTTCCAATGAACACCCAGGACTGATCTCCTTTAGAATGGACTGGTTGGATCTCCTTGCAGTCCAAGGGACTCTCAAGAGTCTTCTCCAACACCACAGTTCAAAAGCGTCAATTCTTCTGTGCTCAGCTTTCTTCACAGTCCAACTCTCACATCCATACATGACCACTGGAAAAACCATAGCCTTGACTAGACAGACCAAGCATGACATAGGTTTAAATTTGAATTAGTTAACTGCAGGATCTGTATTTACATTGTGTATCTTTGAAATGATCTGATTGCAGCTTAACTCGCTATCAAATGAAATTTACCCTTTTTAAGCAGTAGAAAAGTAAAAGTGTTAGTTGCTCAGTCATATTCTATTCTTCGAGACGCCATGGACTATAGCCCACCAGACTCCTCTGTCCATGGAATTCTCCAGGCAGGACCACTGGAGTGGATAGCCATTCCCTTCTCCAGGGGATCTTCCCAACCCAGGAAGTGAACCCAGGTCTCCTGCATTTCAGGCTGATTCTTTACAGTCTGAGCCACTTTCCCAGGATGATGTAAGTAAGTGGTAGCAGTGCTATTTATATTTATCATAATAGCTTTAAATTATCACATCTTTGTTTTTTGTTTTTTTTTTTGGCTGTGTCATTCAGTACACAGTATCTGCGTTCCCCAACCAGGGCCCCCTGAATTGGAAGTGCTGAATTCTAACCACTGGACTGCTGGGAAATTCCCAAATTACTACATCTTTAACTACAAATGCTAAATATTCAGAGGGTATTTTCTTAGATTCAACATGATTTAAAAAAAGGAATGACGGCATTTTGTGTTGTCTGGTATGGGTTTGAGTAGGTGTTTTTTAAACAATAAACAGAAATAGAGATTAGAGGCTCAGCTGAAGCCTGCACATTCCTTCCCTGCCCCGTTTCCTTCTTGTTTATCTGTAGTATCAAGGTTGTCTTTCCTCCAGGTCAAGCAGATGGACTGTTCTTAGATAGGAAGTGATCCTGGTGATAGCTTGTTTGTGAGGTATGCTGAAGACTGGTTTCTCAAAGTGTTAATGTAATTTTCTTTCACAATTTCTTTGGTTTTTGAAATTTTCCTCTTCCCTTCTACATTCTTTTGGTTGGTCTAATAATCAAATTGACATAAGAGAGATTAACAGGAGAAAAACAAATTTAATTTCATACACAGAGGCCCCATAGGTATGGGACCTAACAAGTAACCAAAACATGCTGTTTACATGTCTTTTTATTTTATTGTTTTAAATTGTATTGGGGTATAGTTTATTTACAATGTTGTGATAATTTCTACTGTACAGCAAAGTGACTCAGTTATATACGTATAAATACATTCCTTTTCATATTCTTTTCCATTATAGCTTATCACAGGATACTGAATATAGTTCCCTATGCTATACAGTGGGATCTTGTTGTTTATCCGGCCTATATATAATAGTTTGCTTCTGCTCACTCCAAACTACCAATCCTTTCTTCCTCCACTCCCTTCCCACTTGGCAAAGTCTGTTCTCTGTGTTTGTGAGTCTGTGTTTCATGGACATGTTGATTTCTGTAGTAATTTAGATTCCACATATAAGTGATATCATATAGTATTTGTCTTTCTTTGACTGACTTCGCTTAGTATGACAATCTCTAGGGCCATTTATATTGCTGCAAATGTACATGCCTTTTTAGACAAATAATTATTTGTGAAGGTTTGACAGAACAAAAAGAGTCTAGGCTTGGAGTAGCAGATTAATGAAGAAGTAACATGGTTGTTTATGCAGCTTCCTCTGCCCGAGTTCCCACTCTCCCGAGATAAGGATGCCCTCCATCCTCCGGGCACAGGGAGGATGTTTCCCATGGAAGCTTTGTTTCTTGCTTTCCGGGGGACAGAGGAGGGTCAGAGTGTCCTTCTTGCACTGGCTGTTTCTCAAATAACTTTAATTCAAAATAATACAATGCTGAAGTGACATTTTGGGGGGCAGCCTGCCCTAAACTTCATCAGTGTCAATTAGAAGCATCAAAGGAACAGGTAAGTTGATGGAGGAATAAAGACTGAATCCTGCTGAACACTTTTATTGTCTAAGAGTTATCGTGTTAACTTACTACTTTAATTCGTAGATTCAGATACGGGCAAGAAAATAATTTAGGGGTTGTCCACTGTCAGTAAACTTGATAGTGTTTTAGATGAAGAAAAACAATTCTTGATATCATTTCTTAAAGATTGGCACTGGGATCTTAGAATGCAGGAAACTGTTAGGGGTTTTACATGTTCAGATGTGTTTTGGTTAAGCTTATCTGGTACGCTCCAGAGCTGTTTTCCTGGAACTCTTCTGGGTATCAGCGGAGACACCTGGCTGGCTTCTGTCCTTATATTTCTTTTCCTATTCACTTCAGGGTCCTTGGCCTGTGGGGTTTCTGTCTGCAGGGAGGGAACAGGTGGTGTCTGAAGCAGCAGTGCAGGGGTGCAGCCGGGCAAATGAAAGTGGGGAAAAGAATTCAAGGGAATTTAGACTCCTATGCATTTCATTGCTCTTTGGCTCTCCCAGTGGGTGCTGTTGATATGACCTTGTGCATTATGGGGAGAAAAGAGGCTGATGCCATGGACTGCCCAGCTCCAGCCTTGGCACTGGGGCTTGGCTGGGCTTTTTCTGCCATGGCGCACCCAGGGAGCACATGCAGGCCTTCAGGTGCACCACGGGTCTCCAAGTCGGTCCTCCTTGGGCCTTCCCCTCTGCACAGAAACAGGAGTTCATCACAGAACCCAGTAGAATCAAGGCAGTTCTGGTTGCCAGGTCACTGGGGCCTTCGATGCCTGAGCACCATCCTCAGGCTCCTGGTGGGTGGACACGGGGCCCCAGGGTTCAGCTCCTGGCCTCCAGCTCTATTTCCAGAAGGCTGGGGATGGGGCATGCAGAGCTAAGGAAGAGCTGCTCCCTCAGTCCTTTCAGCTTCTCTCTCGCACGTAGAGGGAGAGTGTTCTGCTCTCCGTCCAGCTCAGGGTTGAGCACAGTGATGCACAGGCTTTCTAAGGTTATGGTTCAAGGCTAAGGCCATCTGGGCCCTGATTCCCTCCGTGGGGTACTGAATCACCCAAGAAGTTCCTTTCTAAGTAGTACAGAAGGGAAATCTCTTCTTCGGCCCTCACCACTCCTCATAAAAGGGCTTTCTGGGTTCAGCGTGACTAAGGAATCCACTTCATTTCCACCTCGTCTGTCAAATGAGGAAGTTAAACTGAGATTGACTCTTCTGGCCTCACCTTTGACGAGACCCTCAACCTCAGCATCTTTACCCCTGGACGGAGTACTGGGAGGGACTCCTTCTGAACCCTCAAGGCCTTGCTTGAGAAGTCAGCTGGTCACCCTGAACCAAGAGCTATGATTCATAGCTGGGACCTTTGTCCAGGGCTTCTGCTGCTTTCCTTACAGTGACAAACACAGTAGAGGGCTGGAGACTGCAAACCGAAGATGCCAAAAGGATGAGCTGCCTGTCTGCTCTGCAGAGGAGCCCGGGGGGGCGGCTCCTTCCAGGGTGCCATAGACAGAACTGCGTAGCTAGCACTCGCATCCAAGGTCACACAGGTTCAGGATGCCTTGAAAGCAGTGCAGACAAAACTCGTATCCCTGGAGTATCTGTCACTGGTCTGAGTAGATGAGAAAACTCGAAAAATTACTTCATATTCTACATGTTGCAGATTTAAACACCAAGGTCAGATTTTGTCTTTCTCATGCCTGGTGAGTCAGCCCGCCCACTGTGGCATTCTTAGTGGACTGGTAAAGTAAGTCAGGGAGAGGTTGAGCTCTCTCCCCCAAATTTAGGCAGCCCCTGGGTCTCATTCTTTTGTGACCCCATGGACTGGAGCCCACCAGGCTCCTCTGTTTATGGGGTTTCCCAGGCAAGAATACTGGAGTGAGTTGCCATTTCCTTCTCCAGGGGATCTTCTCAATCCAGGGATCGAATCCACATCTCCTGTGTCTCCTGTATTGGCAGGCAGATGTTTTACCATTGAGCCACAAGCCCGTCTAAGGGCCACAGAGGTCTGGAAATAGCTTTTTCTTCTCAGTTGTGTGTGTGATATGAGTGTATGTGTACATTCTGGGGTTTATGTGCAGTGGCAGCACACTAAACGTAGGGGATTTCAAGTTTATACAGAGTAGATATGGGCCTAAGGAAAGCTCTGACAGATTTTCTAGACTGATTCTCTGTGTCTGGGCAGCTTGACACCAGCAAGATTAGATACTGAGTTTTAGGTTATACTGGTTGAGTACCGTTGGTGGAAAGTGGCTGTGGGTTTTTTGGAAAGGTGGTCTGTGCTTCCCAGAGGTGTGTTCTGGAAGAAGGTGCTTTGAAAGGAGCAGAAATCACTGTGACAGCAGTGCTCCTCTTCTGAGTCATTCTCTAGGTGTGAGCCCTTACTCAGGTCAGTTCCTCCCCTCCGCCACCTTTGACAAGGGGGTGTCAGGGTGTGGGGTTCAGAGATGGGCCCGGGCCACACTAGGCTGGCTGTGCTAGAAACAGCCAGAACCTCCTCTGGGCCCCTTCCTCTTCCGCCTCACCTGTGGAGTCTGTCCTGATACCCTCATAGCAGACAGGTATGCCAAGCCCTTCCTGGTGACCAGTGCTGGAGTGGAGTGTTTAAGCTTGTGCTGTTGCCCATGACATTACTGAGGCTTTTCGTGATTCATATTTGGCAAGTGTTAATGAGGGCTTCCCTGGTGGCTCAGTTGGTAAAGAATCTGCCTGCCATGCAGGAGACCAATGGGTTTGGTCCCTGGGTCAGTAAGATCCCCTGGAGAAGGAAATGGCAACCCACTCCAGTATTCTTGCCTGGAAAGTCCCATGGACAGAGGAGCCTGACGGGCTGCAGTCCATGGGGTTGCAAGTGTCAGATATGACTAAACTAACATCTGCAATGGGGATTGAACCCAGCATTTAGTCATGATGGGGATGTAGGAGACTGTCACAAGTAACTTCAATGATACTTTACTAGAAAGGGTCACACCCAGAATATTTTTGCCAGGGTGACTTGAATGAAACCACTTCTTTTAGAGGTAGCTTGTCACATGTTAGGTGAGTGTAAGGCTCAGGAGGAAACTGAATTGAGGACTGTTGAACTCATTGCTCAGGGGAAGCACTGTTCTGAGCTCCATTTGCATCACCAGGTTTAATCCTCAGGTCAATTTTGTCGTTACCTCCATTTTACAGATGAGAAAAGTGAAAGTGAAAGTGAAGTCGCTCAGTCGTGTCCGACTCTTAGCGACCCCATCGACTGCAGCCCACCAGGCTCCTCCGTCCATGGGATTTTAAACTGAAGCTCAAAAACTTCAGTTACTTGCCTAAGTCACACAGTCAGTGACTGCAGAGCTGGGGGTCTAACCTCTGCTTACTCCACAGCCATTCTTACACAAAATCTCCTGTCAAACAAGGATGGTGGGCGGAAATGTTAAGTTTTAGGAATTTTTAAGTCAGGAAAATTAAAAATGTTCCTAGTTCAGGAAGTATCCTGTTTTACTTCATGTTTTGTATCTGGGAATGTCAGTGTATATTTAATATAGGAACTATAAAAAGAAGGATGAGGGCTTCCCAGGTGGCACTAGTGGTAAAGAGCCTGCCTGCCAGTGCCGGAGACGTAAGAGACTCGGGTTTAATCCCTGGGTCAGGAAGATCCCCTGCAGGAGGCGTGACAGCCCACTCCAGTATACTTGCCCAGAAAATCCCATGGAAAGAGGAGCCTCGCAGGCTGGAGTCCATGGGGTCACAAAGGGTTGTACACCACTGAAGCGACTTAGCATGAACACAAAGGCCAGTGGATTGCTACTTTTGTTCTTTTTAAGCAACTCAAGGGTTTTTCTTGTTATATTATTGGTTTCATTTTGTGTTTGTCTATGCATGGATATTTCTTAATTTTATTGATCAAAATAGGATTTGCTCCAAGAAACAGGAGCTTCTAAAATTACAAATTGCTTGGTACCACCATATTAACCTCCAGTTAATATTAAAGCACAGTCTTTATAATGCTAACATTTAAGCCGTTAGATCTTTAGAGCTTTGCACACAAGAGATTGGTTTTTAATGTTTTCATCTATGTCACTTTAACCATTGCTTCTGTCAGTCAGCTCAGGTTTTTTTTTTTTTTTTTTTTTTTTTAGGCCAAAGAGCTTTTTATTTCATTTGTTAAAGTGCAATCACTCACAGGAATATTGCAGTTATGAGAGAAGGGACTTAGAACTTAGGTTTTGGGGTTTGTTTTGATAACTTTTCACTAGTCTGCATACAGATTTTTATCAGTGTTGTGAGCTACCAGTCAAATGACTTGTTTATTTTGTAGCCCAATTCCTCTTAGGTTTGACTTTTGCTTTCAGTCTCTGGGTTTTTGTGACTGGCATTGAGTACCATTCGAAGTAGAGTGCAGGGAGCGTTTCTTTACAAGCTGTGACAGAGACATGGTGGGGAGGGGCTTTGTTTTGGTTCCTTAGATCTAGTTCATGGTGTTGACCATCGTGAACTCCTTGCTGTTAAGTTGGATTCCCTTCAGTTTTCCTTAAAGAATCTTCTGTATGTGGAAACCATCCTTGTGTGTAAGGAACTGGTAAGGACACCTTACTTAATGAGTATTGAGGCAGAGCTGTGAAAACCATCCTCATGTGTAAGGAACTGGTAAGGACGTCTTACTTCCTGAGTACTGAGGCAGAGCCGTGAAACCATCCTCATGTGTAAGGAACTGGTAAGGACACCTTACTTCCTGAGTACTGACTCAGAGCGGTGAAACCATCCTCAGGTATAAGGAACTGGTAAGGACGTCTTACTTCCCGAGTACTGAGGCAGAGCTGTGGAAACCATCCTCGGGTGTAAGGAACTGGTAAGGACACCCTACTTCCCTAGTACTGAGGCAGAGCTGTGTTGCCAGTGCAGGATGGGGGTGATGGTGGGAAGCCTGGCAACAGGAGCTAGACGGTGGCACCTGGTTCCTGGGTCCCATCATCGGTTTCCTCCCCTTTCCAGCCCCCATCTCTCCGATGGAGGGCTGTCCTCTGGGTCTGGAGAGTGCCGGCCTCATCCGCAGGTCCAGGCAGCATGTGTGTGCCCTTAGCCTTGGCTCCCATCACACGCTGGGTGTGAGTGTCAGAGCGTTCTCTCCTGCTGGAGCTGCAGAACGTGTCCCTCAGGGAAGACTTTCAACACTGTGGTATTTGTAACTCTGACTGAATGTTAAATCGCTTTTATGTGGAGTGTGCCTCACTTATTTTTCTGCTTTAATGTGTGTACAACTAGGGCTTCCCAGGGGGCGCTAGTAGTAAAGAAGCCATCTGCCAATGCAGGAGATGTTAAGAGATTCGGGTTTGATCCCTGGGTTGGGAAGATCTCTAGAGGAGGGCATGGCAACCTGCTCTAGTATTCCTGCCTGGAGAATCCCATGGACAGAGGAGCCTGGCAGGCTCTGGTCCATGCAGTTCCAAGGAATCAGACATGACTGAAGTGACTTAGCATGCACACATGTGTAAAACTGGTAACCCTGATAAAAATGACTAGTAGAGGTTTTGTTACTGTTGCTTTTCAACATTTGTAATGCACACAGTACAGAGTACTTGTGAAAAGAACTGTCACGATGATGTGGTGCTGAATTCCTTACTACTAGGGGTGTGTTTGGTGCCAAGCGTCATGACTGGCATCTGGCAGCACTGGGCCACTGTTTCATGGTGCGGTATATACCTAGCAGAAGTTTTTTTTTTTTTTTTTAAGAGTGAGAAAATTTGCAATTGAAGAATACGTTAAAGAATTTTATTTTTTGTTTTGCTTTAGACTAACTTTCAGACATTTGGTTTGCAGAAAACTGTGATTTTGGTTTTGTAGTAAAACTGTTTTGCCAGTGAAGAGCATTAACATGCAGGCTTCTGCTCATGTCATATTTCAGACTAAAGACGTTTTACAATCAAACCAGAAAAATGTGAAAATAGAGATTTATAATAGAAATGTTGATTCGATTTGAGCCGAAGCCAAACGTGCATGAAGGAAAATTAGATTAAACAGTAGATGTTTAGAGAGACTTTAAATTATGACAGCTTTAACAAAACACATGCTGTGGATGTTTCCCAGGCTCTGGGAGTCCTCTCTCTGGCAGTTTTGGAACCTAGCTTCTTGATGTTACAGCCATTTATTAAATTCTTTTATCTTTCTTTGGACTCACAGACTCACAACTTACAGCTTAGAGTCTGGTGATCAGGAACTCTTATTGGACACATTCCTGTTGGATCAAACCCTGGTGTTGTCAGTGGAAATAATTCCCTCCTGTCATATCATATTATATTTTTAAGGGTCAATTGCCATTTTAGACTGTGGGTATAAAGCTACCAGTTACAATTGATTTATTCCATTTGTCAAAGCTCAGCAGATACTCTATGCAACTAATTTATTTTCATATACTATTCAGATGTGGGGAAGTTCTTGACATTGTAAAAAGGTGGAAGCTGGGTTGGGGAGCATGTGATGGGAGGGTTCATTGAGTGGCTGCATGTAGATGCTGGAACAGAGGGTCTTCTTTCTGAAAGATCCACAGCCCTGGACTCTGCCCTGCAGATGAGCAGGACCCCTCTGTGGTGGTGATAGCCAAGGCTCATGCCAGCCTCTGGGGTCAGTGCGGATGTTGCATGCTATTGGCTCTTCCTCATCAGATGTATGATTTGCAAATACTTTCTCTCATTCCTGGATTGCCTTTTCCCATCAGTCTGCCGGTAGTGTCCTTTGATGCCCAAGCATTTTTGGTTTTGATAAAGTCCAACTTTCATAGTTTTGCTTTCATTGCCTCTTTTGATGTCCTATCCAAGAAATGGCTACATCTAGTGCCGTGAAAATGTTGACCTGTGTTTCCTTTAAAATTCTGTGAATTTTGTAGCTCTGACTCTTAATGTTTCTGTCTCTCATCCGTGCTGAGTTAATCCGGGTGTATGGTGTGAGGTAAGGATGTGCATTCCTTTGCCTGTGGGTGTCCAGTTGTCCCAGCACCATTTGCTGAGGAGACTCTGCTTTCCCTCTTGAAAGTCTTCCTCTTGAGAGGTCGTTGGACCCGTACATGCGGGTTTATTTCTGGGCTCTGTATCTGGTCTGTGGATCTACATGTCTTTCTACCAGAACCACACTCTGTTGATTATTGTAGCTTTGTAGTAAGTTTTGAAATTGTATCAATATGAGAGCCCGCCAGCTTTCTTTTTCTTCAGGAAGAAAAAGAGGCTATTTGAGGTCCCTTGAGATGCTCTATGAATTTCAGGATGGATTTTTCTAGTCACAGAGCACATCATGGGGATTTAGGTAGGGGACTGAATTATGTCACATTGGGTAGAATTGATATTTTAACAATATTCAGTATTCCAGTCTGTGCACATGGCATGTCTATTTATTTCAGTCATATACTTTTAAATATGTATTTTTTGGCAGTAGTGCAGATTTGGGTATAGCCAGGCAGACATGGTTAGACTCTTGCTCTGCCACACTTAACACGTTGATGTCAGATGGATCTCTTTGGGGTCTCAGAGCTGTGGCTTCCTCGTCTTTAAGTGTAAGTTGTGTAAATATTTGTGTATTGGGATCAAGGTCTAGCAGAATGTGTGTGACATCGTTTCCCTCTCTCTGCGCCTCTCTGCCCACCGTGGCCATCTGTACGTGCACCAGCTTTGTCCTCTCTTCTACCTACCACTTTGCCTGTTCCTTCTCTTGTTTTAGGCTGGACACTGACCCCTGGACACCTAACTCTGATTTAAACCTGCTTTCAGTCTTCAGCTTTCTGTCGAGGTCATTCCCTGCCACGCTGTTTGGTGTGTAGGCGTGGACCAGCCAGGATCCAGCCCTTGGAGAAGTATGGACTTGGGTGAATGTCATCACTGTGGAGAGTGTGTGGGTGGCTTTAAAAGGCAGCCATTAACACTGCTTTTGAATTAATGGTTTAATAACACGATATGCTTGTGTCATGTTTTAGATTTTGCAAAGTGCTTTCCTACCCCATGGATCTCAGAGATGAATCAATGTGAAACAGCTGAGGAACTTGTTAAAAACAGTCTAGGGGCCCCACGCCCAGCTGCATGAGTCACAGTTCTAGGAGAGTGGCTGAAGGATTTGGGATTTTAACAGACTCTTCTCAGCCAGTTTTCCAGCAACTGGTCTGGGGCAGGTCCACAGACAGCCTTTTGGGAAGCCCTGCCTGTCCTCTCTGCCAGTTCTGAAATCTCCAGTTCAGAATCTGACAGGCCAGACCTGGGCACAGACAGAGCCCTGTCCCCAAAGGCAGGGTTGGCCCTAATCAGGCTCATCTCCTGTTTTTTACTCTCAGGACCTTGCTTCCAAAGTCCTTCCTAGTGTTCCTCTGTGAGGAAAACAGAAAACCCTAACTTGAAGGAAAAAAAAAAAAGATACACTCCAGTTGTAAAATTTGTTGAGCGCTTTTTAAGTACCAGGCGCAGACATGAAGCCTGGGTATTTGTTGAGAGTATAGCAGCTAAGCCTCAGAATCTTTTTTTGCAGAATATACACCCCAGTTCTCTAGACACTGCAGTTCATTTTAACAAGTATTATGGGCTGTGCTTTATCACCCTCAAGAAGTGTGTGAACAATTTTGGAGGCTGAATTTACTTTTCATCCCCTTCCCAGCCATCCCCAGGAAAACTGCACAAAATTTGCATGGC